>NW_024347730.1:191278-536599 GCF_902729225.1 Pteropus medius
AGAGAGAGGCTGATATTCCTGATGAACATAGATGGAAAAATCTTCAACAAAATATTAGAAAACAGAATTCTGCACGATATTAAAAATATCACACACCAAAATCAAGTTGGATTTATTCCTGGGATGTGAGTTTGGTTCAATGACAGCTGATTGATTAATGTGACATATCACATTAACAAATTGAAAAAATAAAATTATATGATCTTATCAATAGATGCAGAAAAAACATTCAATAAAATGTAGCTTCCTTTCATAGGAAAAACTCTCATCAACGTGGGAATAGAGAGAACATATCTCAATATAATAAAGGCCAGATATGAGAAACCCACAGCTAACATTATACTCAATGAGGAAAAGCTAAAAACATTTCCCCTAAGATCAGGAACAAGGCATAGATGTACACTTTTACCACTTTTGTTCAACATAGTACTGGAATTCCTAGCCACAGCAATGAGACAAGAAAAAGAAATAAAAGTCATCTAAATTGGAAAGGAAGAAGTAAAACTGTCATTATTTGCAGATGACATGATATTATATACAGAAAACCCTAAAGATTTCACCAAAAAACTGTTAGAACTGATAAATGAATTCAATAAAGTAGCAGGATACAAAATTGATATTTAGAAATTAGTCACTTTTTAAATATTAATAATGAACTATCAGAAAGAGAAATTAAGAAAACAGTCTCATTTACAATCGCATCAAAAACAACAAAATATTTAAATATACTTTAACCAAGGAAGCAAAAGATTTGTACTCAAAAAATGATGTCATTGAAAAAAGAAATTGAAGAGGCTATAAATAAATGGAAACATATACTGAACTCATGGATAGAAAAAATTAACATTATTAAAATGTCAATTCCACCTAGAGCAATCTACAGATTCAGTGCATATTTTATCAAAATACCAATGGCATTATTCACAGAACTAGAACAAATAATCCAAAAATTTATGGAACCATAAAAGACTCTGAATAGCCACAGCAATCTTGAGAAAGAAAAACAAAGCTGGAAGTATCAGACTATCTGATATCAAACTGTACTACAAGGCTATAGTAATCAAAACAGCATGGTACTGGCACAAAAACAGACACATTGATCAATAGAACAGTATAGAGAGCCCAGAAATAAACTCACACCTATATGATCATTTAATCAAACAAAGGAGGCAAGAACACACAATGGGGCAAAGAAAGTTAATTCAATACATGGTGTTGGGAAACTAAATAGATACTTGCAAAAAAATAAAACTGGGTCACTTCTTATACCATATACAAGAATAAACTCAAAATGGATTAAAGATTTACATGTAAGACCTGAAAACATATAACTCCTAGAAGAAAACATAGGCAATAAACTCTCAGACATTGCTCCTAGATACATTCTCAGGCAAGGGGAATAAAAAAAATAAATAAATGTGAATACATCAAATGAAATCATCAAAAAAAGAAAAAAAATCGTCATTTTTTTTTCTTATGCAACAAAGGAAATCATCAAAAAATGAAAAGGCAACTTACTAAATGGGAGAAGATATTCTCCTATGATACATTGGGTAAAGGGGGAATATCTAAAATTTATAAAAAAATTTCAAAAAATTCAACAACAATAACAACAACAACAACAACAAAAACGAACAATTCAATTAAAAAATGGGCAGAGGACTTGAATAAGCTTTTCGCCAAAGATGCTATATAGATGACCAATAGATATATAAAAAAGATGCTTGACGTCACTACTTATCAGAGTAATGCAAATTGAAACCACAAGATGAGATCTCACCTACACCTGTTAGAATGACTATCATCAATAAATCAAAAAACAAAAGGTGTTGGTAAGCATGTGAAGAAAAGGGAACCCTTGTGCACTGTCGGTGGGATTGCAAATTGGTGTGGCTACTATGAAAAATAGTGAGAAGTTTCTTCAAAAAATTAAAAATAGAATCGCCTTTTGATCCAGTAATTGCACTTCTGGTTATTTATCCAAAGAAAACCAAAACTCTACTCCATAAAGAGCTACGCATTCCTATGTGCACTGCAGTGCTATTTGCAATAGCGAAGATATGGAAGCAACCTAAATGCCCATCAATAGATGATTGGATAAAGAAGCTGTGGTACTTATATACAATGGATTATGATTTAGTCATAAAAAAATGAAATCTTACCATTTGTGACAACATGGGTGGACTAGAGAATATTATTGCTAGTGAAATAAGTCATAAAAAAAGACTAATATCATATGTTTTCACTTATATGTGGAATTTAAAGAACAAAATAAATGAGCAAAGTAAAAGAAAGCAGAATCATAGATACCAAGGACAAACTGGTGATTGCCAGATAAGAGGGATGGTGGGGTGGCTGCGTGAAAAATGTATTAAGAAGTACACATAGATAGTCACAACATAGTCCTAAGGATGTTTAGTATGCCATAGGGAATATAGTAAATAATATTGTAATATCTATGCATAGTGTCAGATGGGTACTAGACTAGTCAGGGGGATCACTTTGTAGATTATATAAATGTCTAACTACTAAACTGTACACTTGAAACTAATATAAAATAATATTGAATGTCAACTTTAATTTAAAAATTTAAAAAATTTAAAAAACAAAAATAAATAAAAAACATATCTGCATAGAAAATGATAATTTTCCTTGGAGCAAGATGCTAATTTATTGACTATATTTGAAATCTGTAAAAATAACATAGCATTCATCTCAATGCTGATAAAAATAAATTATCTTTTCTATACTTACAGTAAAGTCATTTGATAATTTATAGAGAATTAAATTATCCAAATAATCATTATAAAATAATTTCTTAGAAAAATTAAGTTATGAGAGTTGAACATAGCATAATTTGGTCAATGTTTCGAGGACCTATATTATTGCAAATTTCATCATAAATCTTGAAATATAAGTGGGAGTCCTGAGATAATTGTTTTCAAAATTGTCCATCCTTCTTTATTCAATTCTCTCTTTCAGTGTGTCAAATGCAAACATGGAAGTGGTTCTCTTATGCTCTTTTTCAGTGTTTCCTGAAGACAAGATAAGGAATCCTGACTTTTGCTCTTTTTATTTATTTTTTTATTAACTAGTGAGTTAATAAATTTAAAAAAATTAATAAGCACTACAAATAAAAAAAAAAAATGTGAGCATTCTTCCAAACACCTGGGAATGACATGGAGTACAAGTTGTATGGAAAACTAATGTATCTTTAATTTTCATTCCTCTGAAGTTCAAGGAACATTTGAAAATAGCCCATGGGCTGCTTAGAGGAGGCTTGCTCCCTGCTGACCAGCACAGCATCTCCAGAACCCAGCACATTTAGTGGCTGTCACATAGTGGGCGCACAAATATTTGAAAGAGATCTTACATTATGTTAAAGTGGCTGGAAAAGGCTTTTAAAGATAAGATGGAGTTGGATTTCAAAAGAGTAAGGAAGTACTAAAACAACATGAAAAGAGAAAAAAAAACTAATTACATGATACTCAGTAAGGACACAGTCATTTGGGTTATTGAAAGAAAATAATGGCTACTAAAATCCAGTAATTATTTACATTTGGCTTTGGAGTTCATCGTATTTTTTATTATTATTAAGCTTATTTCATCATTGTTAAGTAATACAAGATAAAATCCTTTTCGATTTCTTAAAATTATATCACTAAGTAGTTATTAATATACCGGAAAATAATCATAGGAGACAAGAAAAATCATTCTGGAAATACAGATAAGTAGGAATATACTGACAAGGACAATCAAATAATGACAACATTAAACATGTTTTAGTATCAAAGCTGGTCAATTTCCCTTTAAGTCCAGTCTTATTGCACAGAAAATAATGTTAATATAATATAAACTATATGTCTCGGTAATGGGAGAAATAGTGATAACTCTCAAATGCTAGGGATATTTATATTGATTTTGTAATGTAATTATGGACTTACTTTAGAACATAAATGTGTCTGATGCTGAGAATTCATATTACTTCAAAGCAATAATAAAGCATGTCTCAGAAATAATATGTATATTTAGTTTGTTACTTCAATTTAGCTTAACTTAGCATTTATTGACTGACTTCTGCATGTCTGGATAACACTCAACGCAGGAATACAGAGACATAAAGGACTAAATCCCTGCCCTCTGTGAGTTCTGGTGAAGGAGACCAAAGAGAAACACAACTACCCTGTTGTGTGGGCTGTGCTGTGATGGAGCCACATTTACAGAGCCCCGAGCCCTGGTTGCTTAAATGATTGGAGAACATTTGGGAATCTGATTTCCCATCAATAGCAATTGATGCTAAAAGTCAGTGGAGTGACATCTTCAGAGCTCTAGGATAAAATATTTTCAAACTATCTTTTAAATGTTAAGACAGAGCAAAGACATTTTTTTGACATTAAAAGAATCTCAAATTTGATCTTTTGTGTATCTTTTCTCAAGTAAAGCAAGTGAGTATGTAAAGAAGCATGTAACTTAAAAGGTACCCACTAATCTAAAAATACTAATGTAATTCTTAAATTTGAACAAGATAGTGGGTAACATGAGAAGGTAATGTAAATTAGCTGGATTTTCTTCTTTCAGTAGATAACATCTAATCATGATACATCATGAATTAGAAATATATTATTTAGTTATAATTGGCAGTCTAATAAGAAAATTAATAAGTAAATATGAAAACGTCTAGATACTTCAATTCTCAAATTTTTACTAAATAGCTGTTTGGCTTATATTTTTCTGTTTCATCATTTGTATAATAAAATATTTGAACTAAATTCTCTGTAAGGCAGCATGTGATTTCAGGGAAATAGTGTAGGTATTAAAAGTAAACTGCATTTGCATTTTTCTTCCATAATTTCCAGAACTCAAGTCTCCTTGTTGGAGACAATATATAGTTCTCAAGAATGGCAAGCTTTCTTTTGTTAAAAGGCACATGAATGTCATATTTAAGTACATCTCCCCATATCCTGCCACTTTCAAGAAACTTCATAGCATCAAAGTTGTAATCCAATTTTACACAACTGGGCATGCAATTTTGTGTGTTCATTTCATCTTCAATTGTATTACTTCTAGTCGGAAAGAAAATGGGGATCTCAGTGCTATGACTGCAAGGAACTCAATTCTGGCAACAGCCATATGAGCTAGGAAGAGGAAACACCCCACATTCCAGAAAGGACATATCCTGGATGATGTCTTGATTGTAACCTTGGAAGTCCCTGAACTAGGTACCCAATTAAGCCATGCTTAGATTCCTCACACATAGAAACTTTGAAGTATTAATGCATGCTGTTTTAAACCACTAAATTTGTGGTAATCTGTTACACAATAGAAAACGAATAGAGCAAAAGACATGGTAATGCCAACCCTCAGGTTGCAAGATTTGCCTGGAAGTAACCAGGACAAGGTGAAACAATATCTAATTGAAGCTATTTTTTTCACCACTTCAGTAATGATACAACATATAGAAAACATGATCCTGAACCATAAGAGCCTAAACCTAGTATTATGAAAAAATAAGAAAATAAATTGTTATTAATATTACACAGAGTATTCCAGATAAGGTGTGTTGATGTTGCAAAACTTTTTATCAAATCTAATTTAAAGGACATTTGGTTATCTTTTAGTTTGCAGAGAGTCAATAGTGCTTTTTTAATAAAAAGTAAATCTGCGGCTGTTTGCTCTAGACATAAAGAACTGTTTGTAACTTTTAAGCCTTTTAGGAGGGAAAAAGTCAAGTCTACCTTTAGCAAAGGTTAATAAAGGACAACTGTGGTTTCCATTAGCAGGAATATGTAGAGAATAGGAAGACTGAGCTTTCTAGGTGAGGACGAGAAGGGACAAATTCTCTAAAAGGGACAGTACTGCTTTGGCTATTATCCATTACACATTCAATTCACAGGTCTACCTTTCCAAGATAGGCACACTCCCTGCTGAGGGCTCATATGTCCTCCACACTCTAAGAACCAGGTACACACTATCAATTAGTCCTTCTACAGCACCAGTTTTGCTTGGGGACCAATTAAAATACTAATCACTAGAAGCATGTTAGTTGTGACTGAAGAATAAGTCTTTTACCCTTGCCTTGCTGTATGGTTTCCAATCTTCATTTATCAACTCTTCACCCACTCACATTTCTATTGAAAGCACCACTTCTATTATCATACTGAATGTAGCTTTTGTGGCTAAACTTTACCTTGTGTGAAAGAGAAAAAATAGTTTTTGGCCTCAGTGTATTTGTAGTCAACAAAGTGGAAGAATATATCGTGTGTGTGTGTGTGTGTGTGTGTGTGTGTGTGTGTGTGCGCGCGCACGCACGGGCAAGCATACACGCAAACCATCACTGGTAAATGCACTTAAAATAAATGCTCATTTTGCATTTGACTGTGATCATACAAAAAAGCCCAAACTAGCTCATCATATCTCAATAAAGAGAAGTATTTAATTTGAGTTACTTATCAAGGTAACATTCTTATTTTTTATGATATAAATAAATTCTACTTGCTTGGAATAATAAAAAAACTGAAGTGTTCCCACCCAATTGCAGTGCTACTTTCAGTGAGTAGGATAATTACTAAAAGTGTACTTTTTATGCATGTATTCTGAGAGGTCTAAATATTGTAAGAATAGGCGAGAGAATTTCAATTGCTTTTGAAAATCTGTGTAATAACTGTCTTAATTTGTGTAATAGCAGTTTACACCAGAAGGAAAAGAATAAAAATAAATCACCAGGACTACTCTCTTCTCCACAGGAGTTCTCTGCAGTAGAAAGAAAACAGGAAAAGTTCCCTTCCTCAGGAGGCAGTTAAAACAGGGACATATTAGTACAACTCTGTTATAAAAATGATTTTCTAATCTTAATCTAGTTATATAATTGCATTTACCCTTAGCAGTTAATTTAAGTAAGTCTACTTCGTTTGGTTTTATTTATGCAATCAATATCTAAGATTAGGTGCTTTTAAATAAGATTCCTAAATCTGTTCTAGATCAAAATTCTCTGAGCTCGATACAACTTCATGTATCAAGATAAGTAAGCGAAAGTCAACTATATTAAACAGTAAGAAAAGGGAAAAAATAACAATAAAGAAAATTTGTCATGGCTATATTTGTCTTTCTTGTTTAAAAATAGATAGTTACAAAATACACATGGAGATACAAAATGTAGCATAAAGAAAATAATAATTTTATAATAAATGTATGAAGGGAAAGATGGGTGCTAGATTCAGTGGGCGGATCATGTTATTACTCACATTATGAGTAATATAGATCTGTAATCACTATGCTGTGCAACTGAAACTAATATATTATTGTATGCCAATGATAATTAAAAAAAAAACTTACTGAATGGTACAATGTAAATATAAACAACTATTTGTCTATTATATTTCAATAAAACTGGAAAAAACAAAACAAAATCCAATAACAGCAATCTCCACAGAAAGGTTTAGAAAGTTTTCCAATGTCTCCTTTTTTTTGTTACCGATAAAACACAATGTAGCATGCACAATGATGTAAATTAATAAAATTATCTTCAAGGGGGAATTTTTCAACAGGATAAGTAATATCTTTGGGGAAAACATTTTCTTAAAATAGTTTCAAAAAGCAAAAAGAGTAACCCTTATTAAGTAGGAGTATACCATGAGAAAAATAAGCTTTAGGGAATTATAAGTATCATAAATTTAGCTATTGTTTAGTAAGAAGTTGGAATTTCATATTTTGAGAACTTAGTCATTAGTCTTTTGGAGAGTAAAGAAACACAATTATAATGATTATAATTACTACAAACAACAGCATAAGATACAAGTTTATGTTTTGGGTGCTGTCACTAAAGTAATGTTTAGTGAGGTAAAAACATGGTTGACCCATCATATAAAAACAGAAAATCCTGCAGATTCGTAGACTTTATCATATATTCAAAATTTTACTATAAAGTATTTATTTCGTTTTTAAATGTCTAATGTATCATCTTTTTTAATATTCAACCAAATTAGAAGGATTAAAATTTCCTCAATGGCAGGATATGTTTTTCTGCTTTTTCCTTTCCCCCAAGAACTCAACACTTGAAACTTGGAGGCAGTAAATATTTATTTTTCATTCTTCAAAGCCAATATTATTTTGACATTTTAGAATGAGTGAATTGGTATTTCTCAATCACCAAAGATCATCAAGAACTGCCTCCTTATTTCAGAAAAAAATAAAACTTTACCACCATTTTTAAAGAAATCTTCGCAATCAGCAAATCACTCTAGAATTAATTTCATTTTCTTAGGCCAAGTATGTTCTGAGACATATAACACTAACAGCTTTTCTCCACCTTTCATATCTCCTTAAATTAAGTAGTAATTTGTTTTTCAACACTATGATTTTTTTAAATTTGTGTTCACTATTTCACCTTTAGTTTTTTATGCCAGTGTCTATGTTTTACTGTACTATTTCTGTTATAGACCTATTTATTTCTAGATTAAACACCATTATTAAATTATATATGATAAAATCCAATGCTATAAGAAAAAAAAAGAAAAGAAAGCATATTTGTCAAATGAAAAAATAAAATATTGTCGTTAAAGGTAAATTTTCTAGAAAGTTCCAAGAGTAACATTCATTCTTTTTGTCAAAAATAGAGTGCCTTTTTGTGTTTTGTTGTTGTCGTTGTTGTTGTTGTTGTTTTCTATATAAACTCTATATTTGAGTAGCTAAATGGTGGGTGAAGGGAAACTCTGTGTGTGGAAGTTATCCATTTAGGAAACCAACTTGTCCAGGTCTACCTGGACTTTCACAGTTTTTCAATGAAAGTCACATATCTCAAGAATGAAAAACCCTTATTCTGGGCAAACCAGGAAGGTCAGACACTAATAACAGCTAATATACAAAAACAATCACAAAACTAAAATATCAGTATTTGCAACCCAAGTGAGTAATAGACCTAGTTAATAATCAGCGATGCCAGCCAATAACACATGCACAAAAGAAAAAGAAATACTGAGCACTTTCTAACAGAATTATATACAGTTACCTAGAACAAACAGAAACACTCTAAACCCAAATCTTATCAAATTTCTATATCTAAGTACTAATTTACAGGAGGACATAGGAAGATAATGTATAACAATAGCACAGAGATGCATTTAGCAAAATTCAAATTAGGAAGCTGCAAAAAAGGTTTTATTTCTTCAATGAATTTTGAGGATAAAATAAATATATTGGGTAAAAAAATATTTTTTGAGGATAAAAAATTTTGAGGATAAAAAAAATACTTCTCTTACAAATTTGTCTTGCCAAACTGTGGTATATTTGAAGCAAGAACCTTGTCTTAATCACCAGCACTCAACACAGCACAATTCCAAAAGCATAATGGCCATTCAAAAAAGATTTGCTGTATATTGAATACACAAAACTTTTTCTAATTTTCCTAATACAAGTGATTTTTTCATCTATGTAATCTAATAACAATTTATGCATATTGTACTAATATATTTGTCTTGTTACACTAAGCACTTAGTTCTTGGACTTAATTGACAGTAAACCTCTTAATGTCAGGGACTCTCCTGTATTATTGTAAAGTCTGCAATGTCTCCTTTGATGTCATACATAAAACGAGAATTATATTCATATTAAGCAATGCATACTATAAGAATTAAATTAGGATTAAATCCACAGAGGTGATAATGTATGTATAAGTGGTATACTGAAATAGTTTTCTATAAAGCCTTAGCCCAGCAGTATTATTAAAAAACAAAACTTAATCTATGTCAGATACCCACAGCATAGGGATGATAATGGAATTATGAAATAATTGTCTTTGGCCTTTACATTCAGTGTATCAATGTAAGAACTGCTTATCTTAAATCTATAGGGTGTTATTTATATTTCACTGTCATATTTATTATAGGTTATCTACTTGTGGGGTATGTAGTATTCATTTTTATTAGTTTTATCCTGAATGAACACAAAGTATTCTGGATCAGAGGCAGATTTCTGATTAAATATCATACAGTAAACATTAAGTGCATTGATCTTCCTTGCGTCAGACCTCACCCTTGGAGCAACATAATGAAAGCAAGGCCAAATTCCTTATATGAGTAGCCAAACACTTATATGTAAGGGATGGAGAACAATGTACTTTCTCCATTATATACAAGAGCGAGACAGTCCTTCCATCTTCCCAAAAGGAGAGAGAGAAAAAAATAAAACCCCTTTGCTCCATTGTGGATTCTGAGTTCTTACCCTAACATATTGGAATGCAGATACAGCTTCCAAAGACCAGGAAGATGTGTTTATATTCTGTTTTTGGCTTTTAAATCCTGAAGATGTCTCCTAGTTTCATGGCCTCATTTCTCCTTAATATGTAAATTTCTAGAAAACTAAAGCTCCAGTGTCCCTGCTACCTTGGGAGCTCACCTAGGTGCCCATTCCAGGATATATCCAGTTAACTTTTGGGGAGATGAGAGAAGTTTTATTTTTCTTTTTCATTGCAGCAATTAACTGCATCATTAAAGAAATAACTAGCTACAGATCTAATCTTTATGATATGTGAGACTAGTTCTTGAGGAAGTGAAAGTAAATATTCTCTAACTTTATATCATATATATATATCTGTGGCTCATGAGGCTAAGGCTTTTTACAGACACACTGAGAAATCCAGAAATTTTTATTTCCCCACAGTCTTATTTAGAGTATACCTGTATATATGAATATTTATGTTTGTGTGTCACATTCATGTGATTGAACTGAAAGCTCTTTGAAAGGTCCATAACTTCATACAATGAATAAACGAAGAATGAATATTTTTTAACCAAGCACGAGAAAAATTCGGGAGATACAATGATGAGCAATGTGTGGTCTTTACTTTCAAGAATCTCGCAATTTATTATTTTTTTTCAATTTTGTACATATTACATGCCATGTACGTAATAGGTGCTCAGAATAAATGAAGCAATAAATGAATCCTATGTTAAAGTTTAAGGAAATCTCAATACAGCACAAGTAGATCTAATGACATTTATAGAAATTGATTAGAAGAAAATGACCATTGGTGGTTAATATATCATAGATATCTTTTTAATACATCAAAGATATTTTGGCAATAACTTAGAATACCATTCTGTTCCACCATGGCCCCTCATCATGTTAAATAATATAATAATAAATTATAACACAATAGAAGACTAAATATTTACAGGCTATCAGTAAGTTAACTAAACTAAGTTAATGTAATTAAACACAATTAAATTCGGTAAAATAATACTATTAAACTAAAACAAAGATGAATAAAATTAATTGAATGGAAAAGGACACCAGGTAAATGCAGATAAAATGAAAAAGGGGTTAAAAATATCAGCCAAAAAAGCGTACTTGATAAAGCATTATTTTATGTAAAGACATTTTATACAGATAAAAGTATATCGGAGCATAATAATGAAATACTAAAACACTATGTTTTAGTATTTGAAGAAAAGTTAATAAAAGTCAATAGTCATTGCATACTTTGACTTTTGTCTGAACTTGATAAATCAATTAGAAAATAAACTTAAAGAAGAAATGAGTATCTCCTAGAAATCAATTTCAAGCTTATATAATACATTCATAATACATTCAATTCCTTATAAATCAAGTACAATTCAGAGTAAAAATCCAAGATCCCTGAGGGTAAATCCAAGATTTCAGAAAGCAGAATTGTGATCTCAAAGGTAGAACCAAGAGGTCAGAAGCAGAAATCAAGATCAAAGAAGCCAGAGGCAGAATACTAGATACCAGAGAGCAGAGTCAAGAGCTAAATGATTTATACCTAGGCACCGTAACTGAGCTCGAATCAACAAACTGACAACATGTGCCCCACTGGCTTTTAGAATTATTATTGGCCAGTAACAGTTATGGGTCTCCAGTGTTTTCTCCTTTTGAACAGAAGGGTCTATTGTGTCTCTTCTATTTTTGCCTCACCATTGTATAATGGCTGTGGACAAGGAGAAGATAACTTGTCTCTTTGGTACAAACATGTATTAGTTTGCTAGGGCTACTAAATTTCACAGACAGGGTGATTAAACAACATAAATTTGTTTTCTCATACTTCTGGAAGCTGGAAGTCTGAGATCAGTACATTTGGCTTTTCCTGAGGCCTGGTTCCTTGGTTTGCAGGTGTCTGCCTTCTTGTGAGCTCACATAGTCTCCTCTCTGTGTGTCCAAATTTGATTTTCTTATAAGGACACCAGTCAGACTGGATAAGGGCCTACACTAACAGCCTCATTTTAATATAATCACCTCTTCAAAGCTTATCTTCAAATACAGTCATAGTGTGAGGTATTGGGAGTTAGGGCTTTGACATATAAATTTGAAGCAGACACAATTCAGCCCAAAATAATATCTTTCAGAACCAAAAAGGCTGTACTTAAGTAATCAAACACAAGAAGCCTAATATACACCTAGAGCTGAGCTGAATGATTAAATCTTGACCTGGAGCAATAATGAGATAAAACTTTGGAGTTTTTGAGAGAGGTTGAGTGTGCTCTGCATATGAGAAAGATGCTGTGAATTGTGGTGGCCAAAGGGCAGAGTATGAGAGATTATATTATTCAAAAATGCCCATAGCAATATATCTGTTTTCACGTATTCTTCTAGAACTCTGTCACTACCCTGCCATCAAGAGATAGAATCATTTTTTACTCCCCTTAAAACTGGGTGAGATTGTGGGGACATCTTAAGCAAATAGAATGAGACAAAAGTGACACTGCATGCTTTCCACAGTTATATCAGAACAAACATTGTGGCTTCATCTTGATTTTCTCTATTTCCCTCTGTCTTTTCTTGTTTATCTCTCAGGGCACGTGCCTTTGGAACCCTGTCACCATGCTGTGAGGATGATCAGGCCACATAGAGAGATCCCAGTTTGTTGTATCAGATTAACAAGAGAGCGAGTCTTCAAATGAGAACAGGGGCCAGACTTTGACTTGCCTTAGCTGACAGCCTGGAGCAGAAACCACCTATCCTTATAGATCCCTGCTCAAATTAAAGCCCTTCAAGCAAAATAAATATTTTTGTATTGTTTTATGCCACTAATCTATGTGTAATTTTTTTAAAATAAAGACATATTAATTGGAATACTGAGGGTTTTTTTTTTCCAAAATGGATTATATTTCAAAATTCAGAGGAAAAAAAATCACAATAAATTCTGAGTATAACACAGTTAACCAATAGACTAATAGTAGAACAATAAACCCCAAACTAAATAAGCTTTCTCAGACAGAAAGTGAAATGTCTTTGAAAATGTAATTTACATTTTGTGTTTTGGAAGACTGTCATTGGAGACTATAGTATTCTGTCAGAAAGAAGAGAAACTAGCTGCAGGGCTGAGTTATCTCCTCTGGAGGCTAAAACCAGCCACCCTGGTCTATTTTTTATGTTGATTGATGTTTTTTTCTTGAATTTGCTAGCCTGAGAAGCATCCACATTCATCATATTGTAATGTGTTGAGGCCCAGGGTTTCAACTCTATTAAGCATAGAACATAATCTGATAAAAAAAAATGTGTATTTTATGTATACTGATTCATAACTATTTCAAAAATTAATAGGATCATTGCTTTACTTTTAATTATCTGATAATCTCACTATGTTAAATGGTTTTGGTAATCACATAAGAATTATTAGCATAATTTAACCAATGATTAATTTTTATGCAACTACAAATAAAATACAGTAAAATAATTTACTAAATCTGATCAAGTTTGCCATTTGCTATTTACATTTCTTCATGTAAAACTCCAACATAGTATTAGTAATTTTATTAAAAATAAGTTACTTGGCTTTATTTTTTTGTTTATACTTTCAATCTTTTAAAGTGTTGTTTTCATAGTTAAAGTAAATCAATTGTTAATTGCTTTCAACCATTCTACTATTTATGATACTTGGATTGTTCTAATATAAATATCTCATTTTACTATTCTAGCCTTAATACCTGGCTTTATAAACTCAGGTATGGACTTTGACATAGAAATCATGGTAATGACATAAAGGTTTTCTATTTCGTAGTTGGTTATGTAATCTATTTAATCAATGCTGATGATATCCTTATTGATCTCCCACTTTCTATTGTAGGTTTGAAAGATTTTCACTCACTGGAATGTTAAGCTTGATTAAATTTAACTGATATCAAACTCTACTGACTGATATAAAAGCATTAGAAATTTCTATTGATTAAACAACAAGTCAGGAAAAATTTCAATGACAAAGTAAGTTTTCGAGTAATTTGGGTACATATTAGGAATATTATTGATGGATCATATGGTAAAAGTATGATTTGTTTTGTAAGAAATTATCAAAATACCTTGGGTCTTATTGATTTGTACTCAATTTGACACTGCATTTTAATTGGTATATTTTGTTCATTCACATGTAAGCCATTGCTAATATAATAGAATTCATATCTATCATATTTGTAACTGATAATTGTTATCTTTTTTTCTTTTTTTCCTTTTTGTACTTTCTCTGTTTTTATGCTTTCTTTCGTTCTAATCGAACATTTTATGTGATTTCGCTCCCTCTTGTCTCTCAGCATATCAATTTTATTTAGTTATTTTCAATTATTCCAGTGGTCGTTCCAATGATTACAATATACATTTACAACTAATCTATGTCTACTTTCAAATATACTATACATTTTCATGGGTAATGCAGATAAATTATCACAATTTATTACACAATTTTTCACAATTCCTCCATCCCATCCCTTATAATATTATTCATTTCACTAATCCATAAGCTACAGTCACCAAATATATCATTCCCATTAATATTTTGAATACAGAATTGTTAGATCAATTAAGTATTAGAAAAATAAATGATTTTTATCTCACCTACATTTATTCCTTCTTTAGCATTCTTTCTTTATATAGTACAAGTTTCCGATCTATATAATTCTTCTCTCTGAAAAACTTTTTTTTAAATATGTCTTGCGTGACAGGTTTACTGGCAATGGAGTCTCTCAGTTTTTGTTTTCGAGAAATTCTTCAATATTTCTTCACTTTTGAAGGAACATTTCACTGGATACAGAACTCTAGTTTGGTGTTTCTCATTATTCTCAACATTTAAATATTTTACTTCACTGTCTTCTTGTTTAAATGTTTTCTGAAGAGAAATCTGATGTAATTCTTATTCTTGTTCCTCTATAGGTAAATTGGTGTTTTGTTTTGTTTTGTTTTGTTTCTTTCAAGATTTTCTTTGTCTTTGGTTTTATGCAGTTTGTATGTGATGGGTTTAGGTGGTTTTTTTAGTATATATTCTGTTTGATGTTCTCTGAATTTTCTGGCTCTGTGGTTTTAGTCTGTCATTAATTTTGAAAATCTCAGAATTATTTCTTTAATATTTCTGCTGTTCTCTTCTTTGTTTTTTTTTTTCTGGTGTTCTCATTACCTGTATTTACATTTTTAAAAAATGTTTCCCAGAGTTCAGGATTATTCTGTTTTATTGTTTTACAGTCTTTTTTCTCTTTGATTTTTAATTTTGATAATTTCTACTGACATATTTAAAGATTACTGGTTCTTTCTTTGCTCTGTCCAGTCACTGATAAGCCCATCAACTTTTGTTGTTCCGTATTTTTGAATTGAGTATGTTGCCCAATTCTTAATTTAATTAAATTCTTAATTATTAATCTTAAATCTGAATTTAAGAATTTGATTCTTAATTATAATTTCCATCTTTCTGTGTATAGTAACTATCTGATGTTACATGTTGTCCACTTTCCAGCCCCCAGTACATCTCTTAGCAAATTTAATAGATATTTTAAATTAATATCCTGTTAATTCCAGAATCTTTGCATATCTGATTCTGGTTATTGTGCTTGCTCTGTTTATTTATACTGTGTTTTTTGTTTGTCTTTTAGTATGCCTTATCATTTTTGGTTCAAAGCTGGATGTGGTAAATAAGTAAAAATAAACTTTAGTGCGAATTTTTATGTTTATCTAGTATTTATTGTTTGCCATAGTTATAGATAGATGTCCAAGTTTTCAATTTTCTCTACTTTCTTTCTTTTTGTCTCCCATGTTATTTTGGCGGTTTTCTATAGATTCCTTCTTAAGTAGAGCTTATTCATTGACAATCTCTCAGATGGAATCCACTGTTATTTTCTTGGAGCCTTGTTGATATGGTGATCCATATAGGAGAAGGGTAAACATTCCATAATTCTCTGATTAAGTCTCAGTCTCTCAGTTAGTTTGTGCCTCCTAGCTGGACATTCAAAAGTACCTCAGCACTTTTTCTCTCCTTGCCTTCAGGTGACATAGAAAAGCTTGTGGGTTCTAGAGATGTGTATTTACCTTTCCCTACATTGATTAGGCTCTCATAAAGTAGTTTTTTTTTTTTTTTCCTCTCTCTTGAGAGAAGATTTCTATTAATTAGGAAATAATGCTCTTGGTGTATTTTGAAATATTTACTTTTCCCCTGACTGTAGTTTTCTTTGATCATTACTGTGAGAACCTGGTGGTGTTCCTGCAGATAAAATTCATGAATCTTCTGTGGCCCTCTTAAGACTGGGCCTCTAGGGGTATTTTACTTTCAAGCTAGTCCACACTGAACTTTCAGTACTTTGTCAATTACAATAAATTTTCCTACCATTTGCTGGCTCCAATGGTGTTTTATGTTGTTAATAAGCTGTTATTCACTTGTCTACAGTTTGGAGGCTGGCAGTGCTCTGTGACCACAATTTTCTACTGAATATATGAAGCACTATTGACCTACAGTTTACTAATTTTTTTCTTATTGTTAAAAGGGTGTAATAACACCTAAACTCTTTACATATCTGAACAAAAACCAAAAGTTGAATTCTCAAAGTTCTTGTAATACCTCTTCCACAGGGAAGTTGTGAAATTAAAAGAAGAGTTAATATTCCCAAAGCAACATTTATAATGTCTGGAACATAATAAATACAAAAAGTGAACATAGTTAGTTTCTTCAATAATGTTGATATTAAGAGACATACAGTAATGAATAGTACAAACTCAATATTTTGGGGTTTAAAGTGCATCTCAACCATACCTTGGATCATGACTGTGCAGTTATTTAACTGCTCTGTGCCTTAGCTTCCTCACTGTAGAATATGTGTCCCTGATAATAAGATCAATACAAACATAAAATTATATTATTAAGACACATGAGTTCAATAAATTTATCTGATATTTATTTATATCAGTTCTTCATTTCACATAATGTAGTTTACTATACATGTAACTCTGTTGAGGCCAACTGTGTACAGATATAATCTCTGTCCTGAGAAAACTACATTCTGAGGAAGCAGACTATAATTATGATTCTTCTAATATGTAATATGCAAGCAAACTACTATGCAAAGACAAGAAAGAAAATTACTAACAGGCTCAGATAATCTAGGAGACCTTCACATAGCCTCCATCAATGCTAAAAAATGAATGGCATTGATAAATGAGTGACATCTCTCCAAGTGGATAAATGAAGACAGAACATAAATACATAGACTCACTGGGGATAGTACAACATATTGAGGGAAGTAGAACAACATATTGAGGGAAAACATCTGAATAAATCCCAGTGTGTAATGAGACAATATTGTTTCCAACAGTAATGGCAAATAGTAATGCGTGTTCATCACAAAAAATAGCAAACCCAGTTTTAAAATAAAATAATAAGCTGAAGTACTACATGATTATAAAAGTTATTCAGTGAGGAATTGAGACTATAAAATTCTGCATAATAAACGAGATATTTATACAAAAGTTTGGAGAAAATATAAAATACATATAAATTTTTAAATGGCAGAAAATATAAAACAAACAATAAAATCATGTAAAATATGTGTTAGGTATTATATAAATTTAAAATATTAATTTATTTAAACTCTATAACAACCTTCTGAGGTAGGCACTTTTATTATTCCCAATTTGTAGATTGTAAAGTGCGGGCACAGAGAGGTTAATTTATTATGTCCAAAGTCTCACAGCTGTGAAGTAGTGGGACCGGACCTGAGGCCAATAATCTGGCTCTAGAGCTTGTCCTTTAACCTCTTTTTCATGACTTAATATATGCCTAGAAGTATATAACATTAACTGTCATTTAAAATATATCATAGTTAGCTAAATGAAATAATTAAGCACAAACTCAGAGAGAAGTAATTTCAGCCATTCTATAAATTATATGATTGGAAAATAGTTGGAAGACTTCCTGAAAGCATTACAATATTGTTTTTACAAAGTTAGCAGTGACTTTTCAAATATTTTTTTTGTCTTTCCTTTTTCTTCTTTTCTTCTTTTTTTTTTAATTCTCATCATTGTTCATTTCTGTAAGTGGTTTGTTACCAAAACTTTAGTTTATTTTAAGGACAATATTCTTATATATCTGAAGCCACACATACTGCTATTGGTTGATTTTACTTACTTGTATTAGGCTACACATAGATACACATTTCCAACCTGAGTACACAGAAGAAATGGACCTGCTCAAATGATTACATTGGTTCTAAAACCAAAGCAGTTGTGCTCCAGAAGAAAACAACTGCTCCAACTATTATATTCTGAAACTGAGCTCTTTCCTGGTGACATTGTCATTATTTAGCACTGAGTGTCTCAAATGGCCTGGCATAAAAGGAGCAAACTTTGATTTGGGGAAAGTTATTAGAGTTGAAGGCATATTTTAAAGAAGAAGAGCAATAGATAGCATTTACAAATAAGGCAGATATTATTGTAATTACATTAATGATCACTTAAATATGAATAGTCTAAATAAAATAATAAAAAGACAAAGACTGTTAGAGTGTATGAAAAATGTCACAACTATATGCTGTCTACAAGAAAATGACTTTAAAAATAATAGCACAGAATGATATACCTGTTATACTATATACATGATATACCATGTTAATACTAATCTAAAGAAATTGGAGTGACTTATTACTGGTTGAACAAACTGAAGATATCAACTATTCTTAGATTCCCCCAGATAATTGATGGATTAATAGAGTAAATCACTGACCTTAAGATTAGATGAGCAGATAGTGTTACAACTTATTGGAAGAGAAACATTTTACCCAGGAGTAGAAACTTCTGTGGGAACCAATACCAGGTAGAAAAACCTGAACTGTAGTTAACAAACTACTGGAGACTCACTGTGGACAAATCTGAGAGTAAAAAAACTCCAGGATGAAGGAATCTGAAGGAGATGACTCACACTTCTGTGAATGTTATCTCTACCAGTTTCTCACAGTGAAAATTGGAGAAAAGTCTCATGCTTCAGACAGGAGAAAGGAGAAAGTGACTCTTTTGAAACATATCAAGGCATTTTGTTCTTAACAAGAACTACTCTGAAAATAAACTATTTTATCAGAACCTAGCATATTGGTATACATTCAAAGACTCCAACCTGTGTAAAGAATAATATCTAACTCTAGCCTGTAATAGACTTTTACATAGAGAAGAGAAATCCCTATCTCCAGCATTCCAAGAAAAAAGAAGGAAAACATCCAACTCCAAACTCCTCTAACCATCCTGCCCCATCTGAGTGGTGAAGTTAACAGTCCAGGGGAATAGGCTCAATAAAATTAGAGACCTAATCTTAGAGCTGTAGAATGATTCGACTCTCCCCAAACCTTTCCATCACATTACTAAAGGCTTATTTATCACAGTTTCTTTCATCCAATACATCATGTTAGGCTTTCAACAAAAAATAATAAGACATTCTAAAAAGAAAAAAAATAGTTTGAACAGGCAGAGAAAGCATCAGAATCAGATTTGGTAGAAATGTTGGAATTCCCATACCAGAAATTTAAAGGAACTATGATTAAAAAAGTCTTGACAGAATCCATGTGGTGGTTTAAATTTCTGCTCTGTAAAAGACACTGTCATAATTGAGAAGACAAATCAGATTTACAATTATGATTAATATACTAAGGGCTCCAATAAAAAAAGTGATGAAAAGCAAGTGTATGTGAGTAAGGTAAGAAGAGGGATAGAAATTCAAAAAAGAATAAAGCAACAATGTTATAGATTAAAAAAAAAACACTATAACAAGAATGAAGAATGCCTTTGATAAACTCTTTAGTAGATTGAACACAGTTTAGAGAAAAAAAATCCTTGGATTTGAGAATATGTCAATAGAAACTTTCAAAATTAAAAAAAATAGAAAGAAAATAAAGACTGAAAAATTGTCAGACTAAGAACTATGAGATTACTACAAAGGTATAATATATAGATAAAGATAAAACTATAAGAAGAATAAAAAAGAAAGGATCAGAGAAACATCTCAAGTGATAATGACTGAGCATTTTCCCAAAATTAATATAGACACCAAACCACAGATCCAGGAATTCAGAGAACACCAGGCGAGATAAATGCAAACAAACAAACAAACAAAAACCACACTACATCTAGTATATCATAGTCCAAACACAGAAAATATAGTTGACTTATCTTTTACAAAGGAACAAAAGCAATACAAGGAGTAAAACATTGTATTTTCAATCAATCGTGCTGGAACAATAGACATATATATGCAAAAAGAATTTTAGACAGAGACCTATACCCTTCACAAAAATCAACTCAAAACAGATCTTAGATCTAAATCCAAAACACAAAACTATAAAATTCCTAGAAATAACATAGGAAAAAATCCAGATGAACTTGGGTTTGGCAACAACTTTTCAGATACAAAACCAAAGGCCTGATCTATGAAAGAAATAATGAATGAGTTAGATTTCATCAATATTTTATAATTCTGCTCTCTAAAATACACTGTCAGAAATGAGAAGACAAACCATATTTGGAGATAATATTTATAAAAGAGATGTCCGATAAAAGACTATTTGAAAATGTACAAAGTATTCTTAAAACTTGACAATAAAAATTAAACAACTTAAATTTTAAAAAATGGGCAAAGAATGTGAATAGATAACTTAATAAAGTAAGATAAAGACCTGGCAAATAAGCATATGAAAAGCTGTTGAGCATGTATTAGGGAATTGCAAATCAAAACACCAATGAGATACATAACTACTAAAATGAGACAAATCCAGAACACTGACAACACAAAATGCTGACAAGAATGTGGAGGAACAAGAACTTTATTTATTTCTTGTGGGAAGGTAACATGGTACAAAAACTCTGGAAGACAGTTTAGGAGTTTCCAACAAAACTAAACATAGTCTCGCCATATGATCCAACAAGCTCATTCATAGGTGTTTGCCCAAATAAATGAAAATTTATTTCCACATAAAATACTGCACACTAATGTTTGTAACAGCTTTATATTTATATGCCAAAACTTGGAAGCAACCAGATGATTTTCAATAGATAAATGTATAAAGAAATTGTGGTATATCCATACAAAGGAGAAAACTTAAATACATAGTGCCACAAGAAAGAAGTCTGTATACAAAGGCTACATACTATTTGATTGTACCTGTATAACATTATGGATAGGCAAAACTTTATGGAGTATTGAAAAGATGAGTGGTTTCCAGGGGTTTAGAGTGAAAGGTAGAGGTATTAATAGGTGGAGTAGAGCACAGAGGACTTTTAAGGCAGTGAAACCACTCTGTATACTATGATGGTGAATATATGACATTATATGCTTTTGTCAAATTATAGAACTAGAAAACATGGAATTAACCCTAACATATTTAATGCATCACATACAACATATACTTCAGTGTTGACAAATATCTTCAAGATTTATTTTTGTCATGGGTAAAATGAGAACAGACTTAATAAAATGATTTGAGCCATTGTGGTTATTTGCTTTCACCAAATGAGGAAAATTATATATTTTTAAACTAACTTTTCTATATTCTATCTTTCCAAGCTACTACATAAATCTTTTAGACTAAAGACAAAAAAGATATCCCAGCCCACTTGAGTTTTAGGAATAATCTGCTCATGGCCCCATGGATTACCTACAATTAAAGATTTATGCCTGTTCAGATCCTCTGACCATTTTCTAATTAGATTGTTTGTTTTTGTTGTTGAGTTGTATGAATTCTTGATATATTTTGGATAATAGCCCCTTACTAGAAGCATTGTTTGCAATCATCTTCTACCATTCAGTTGGCTGACTCTTTGTTTTGAAACCTTTATAATTTTATTAAACAATGTTACCCCAATAAATTTAATTAAAAATTTTATGTCAAACTTTTGTTTTTAGAAAATTTATTATAATTTAAAATGTTTTCTTAGGAGTACAAAATGTACAAATATATGCATTTGAAATTATAAATACCAAGTCCAGGAGTTAGGAAGGGAAATAGCATTTTAGATAGTTACTTCTAAGCATTTATTTAGTATAGCAGCAATTAAGTGGATATATGACACTATTTCTTGTGCTATTTCTCATACCTGAAAGGTTGTATAATAACAAGTAAGAAAGCCTACAAATTTATAAACTACAATTTTAACATAAAGAAGCTGAGCTAATATTTTTGAGAAACTATAATTATACACTTTAAGAAGGGAAATAGAATGTCATATTTATTTTTAAAAATTCCAGAAATTATGTAAATTTTAAATGTGAGCTTTGGAAGAAAAACTAGATGGACTGAAAAAAATCAGTCAAATAAAAACACAATAGCAATTTAGAAATCTGGAATTATGGGGTCAATCAATTCAGGGAAGCCAATATGCATTTGCTAAATACATCACTTAAATGTATAGAAATTCTAAAATTAAAGGGGCCAATCCAGAGAAAGATAAGTTTAAAGTATGCAGATGCTTAATAGTCAATTTTGAGACAGAAATTATTGAGAAAATTGCAAAATCTTTATTAAAAATAACAACAGAGTGGACACTGTTCACAGAGAAACAGAATTAGCATCAAATTTTAATGAGCTATATTGATGCTAGAAAGAAATGGACCAATGTCATTGAAGGATATTGGAAAAATGTTTTAAATTAAGTAACATTCAATTTTAAGGAAAATAAAATTGTTCAATGATTGTGACCCTGTGCAAAATAAATATTTAAGATGTTCTTAAGCAAAATTTAACAAATAAAGAAAAATATATAAAAGAAAGACAAAGAAATTTATGAATTTTATTTTCAGTCAAATTGCTTTCAAGTACTATGTATATAAGTATGCAGAAAGAAACAAATCAGGTAACTCTGAATAATTTATTTCAAAAATGTTTTAAAAAACACAAACAACTAGAACTAGATTGGCATAAGATCTAATGGTAAACATTAAATAAAAAGTTTAAAATGGTTAAAAATAGGAGATTTTCGTAATGGCACATACTCTGTCAATAAAAATGTATTGCAATTATTAAACAAATGAGAACACTACCATTTATAGCCCCAAAGTAAAAACAGCCCAAATGTTTTCCACTGGTTATATGGATAAATAAATGTGGTATACTTATACAATGAAATAATAGTCAGCACTAAAAAGAAATAATGTACTGATACATGCTACAATGTGAATAAACTTCAATGACATTCTGCTAAGGAAAGAAGCCAGACACCAAAGGTCAGTATATGATTCCATTCATATAAAATGTTCAGAATAAATAAATCTATGGAAAAAGAAAGCAGACTAATTTTTGCCTTGAGAGAGGAGAAAATAGAGACTCCTTAATGGGTATGAGTTTTCTTTGGGGGTGACGAAAACATTGCAGAGCTAGATAATGACGGTGATTGTACAACATTGTGAATGTACTAAATGTTATTGAATTGTATACTTTAAAAGGGTTAACTTTATATTATGTGAATTTCACCTCAATAAAAAACAGTAATCAAGATAACTGAAAAATATAAAAAGTAGAATAAACTAAACAATGACAGTTACCTTATGGTTGTTACCTGACAATAAAAGAATATTATTTCAGATGCAGGATAAGAGAAAATAAGAAATACTTGCTAATTTCATTATTGCTTGTAGGAGGAAATTGACAGTCAAAATCAAAACCAAAACTCAATCAGAGAAAAAAATAGGACATTAAGAATATTATATATAAAATTATCAATATAAGGGTAAACATTAGAACCAAAATAGAAATCTTCCTAAGCATGAAAGGATGTGCAGAAAAGAGGAAGATCACAAATGAGACAGATTACAAAGCAAAAGATCATGTTTTAAAATGAAGGTACAAATCACAAAATTAAATAAAAATTATTGCCTTCATGAAGAAGGAGGTTATAGGTAGAAGTAGACAATGGTAAAAATGAAACTTTTGTTTAGACCTTGTTTTATACATATCACTTTGAAATCATGTAAATATTTATTACATAATTATGAAACAAAAGTATTTAAAATATGTTTTTAAAATTGAAAATGAAATGAAAGAGTCAGCTTATATGTTACAGATAATATAATTGTAGCATAATCACACAGAAAATCTGTGAATTTCAATAACAACAATTTAACTATACATCTCTAGTGGGAAGAGTTAAAAAAGTACAAATTAGTAGTTGATAGACGGTCACAGAAATGAGGAGCATGGCATAGGGAACCCAGTTAGCATTAATGCAATGGCTAGATGGAGAGCCAGAGAAGAGAAAGAGCAATTAGGGGGATTGTTTTATAAACTATATAAATGTCTAACCAATGTATTGTATACTTGAAACTAATAAAATAAAATTTTAAAAAATGTAAACTATTTTCAGTAATCATATTTTAAAGGTAAAGTTATTTTAAAGTGGTTATGTATGTAATATAGGATAAAGTAAATTAATACTAAGTAACCATATAACATTTTAATTGTATCATCAAAGGTATTCTAGAGAACTAGGATTCTTGTCCTATGACAAGAGGGAAATAAAACACAATAGGTTAAAGAAAAATCCTTAGTATTACATTCAAAATCGAAATATTGGTATGAATTAATGCTGCAATTTATGTATTAAAAATACACTCCTCTTTTTGTAATTTGAATAAGTTTGAAACAATGATCAGCCCAGTAGAAATAATTACTCCTAGATTAGAATGGTATTGCAAACTATTGCTTCTTACTTAAAAGATGTGCTATTCGGGAAATGATCCATTTCAGTTTGGGCCTAGAAAACTTTCAAGATGTTCCTGGAACATTATATCAAACAGCAAGGAAGGAATCAAAAACTACTAAGTAAGTGTAAATAGAATGCAACAGCTTAAAAAAAAATTAAATTAATTAATTAATACAAAGAAGCCAAAGAAACAACCTGAATAGGCCCTCACAAAAGGCAGTTTGAACATCAATCAGAATAATAACCGTTGAGACTGAAATACATATAATAAGTTCATTGAGCTCACAGTAATGTGTGCATGTGTGTGTATTCATGTTATTAGTCACCATTATGTGAACTGAACAACTTTTTAAAATTGTTGTATTTTATATACTTTTTAACATGGAAATCAGTGAATGGCTTGATGAAAAGATATTCAGAAGAAGAAATAGAAAGCTTTCTACACTCCAGCAAACTCCATAGGCTACTCTCATCAGTATTTTCCCTGAGGGTAACTATTAATCTAATTTTTATTATCAGAGATTAATTTATCTGTTTTTAATCTTACATAAATGAAATCATACATCATGTATTTTTTTATTTGACGTCCTTAAATTAACATAGTATCTTTGAGGTTATTCCATGATGTTGTGAATATTGCTAATTAATTCTTTTGAATTACTATATAATATTCCACTGGATAGATATAACACAATTCATTTAACCATTTTATTAATTGACATTTGACTTGTTCCCCATTCTCATCTATGGTGAATAAAGCAACTATAACAACTTTCATATACATTGTAATGGGTGTAAGAATGTATTTATACTGAGAATATGAATTTTTTTTAAAAAAATTGTTAAACAAATGAAGTATGTGTCTTCTCTTTCCTATATAAGCTGTAACACTAGATAACACTAGCTAACCAAATAGTAGAAGAGATGTTTCTCTTTATATGAATATTTCTGTTGATAAACAAAGGTGGAACAATAGAATTAGAATAGAAAATATACATAATAGCACTTTGAAAAGTCCTTTAAAAAAAAGTACATTAAAATCTGTGGTTGCCAGTTGGATGGATGTGCATGTATTATTTTTTCATATAATATATTGCTGTGGTTTGCACACATATTTTAGAACATATTTTTCAGTATTTTAAAATTGATATTCATGTCTCTGTAAGTCTGAATTATCACCAATACCATAATTCAGGTACTGACAAGAAAGGTTAGCAACTTCCTAAATCTACTTAAGAAAATTTACCCAAGAGTAGTAGCAGCAAAACTCTTGGTCCCTCATTATATCCTTCTGAGACAAATAGTACCGACTATTATCACAGGAGATACAGAGTGCCATTTGTATTATGGGTAATTGAGAGATTAGTTCAGTTCTGTGAAGTGTTGGAGGGTAATAAATCATACATTATCTCCCTTTCCCTAGGGAAAATAAATAAGAATTTTAACAGATGGGGCTCCAGGGAGATAAACGAGATCTAGACCACAAGAGGTGTATCAATATGTATTCTCAAGTTAGAGAAAGACAATGCTCGTTATGCAGTTAAGCATTGTAACCAATGGATTCCATAGTGGCATAACTATAAAATTACCTTAAAACATTCTTTTACACATATTTATAGATATTCTATATATGCCCCAGTTTCAAGTACAGACTAAAAACAAAAGGAAAATGTACCTATCCTCAAGTCTGATGAGGAAGCCAAACAAGCCTACAACTCAGGTGATAAGTGGCATGTGTTAAGTGGGCAAAAGATGCTGTAAGGATGCGTAAAAATAAAAGTAAAATTATTTAAAATCCCTTGGTAAATTTCATTTTTTGACAGATTTGCTATATAATGACTGAGTATTAAAAAAAAATAAATAAATACTTTACACTGCTCTCAATTATGTTTTATGTTTTTTTTAAATAGTACTATTAGCAAAGGCACTAATTTGCTTTAAAATAATGAACTATGAGTTATCAATTCTCATGTTTCATTATTTAAAAGTAAAAGATATTAATCAGAAAGAGAAAGTACTTTTGCTCATTACTATTTAAAAAAAATATAAAACATAATTAGGAGACCAGAAATAAACCTGTATATATGTGGACAAATACTTTTTGACAAAGAAGCCAAAACCATACAATGGGAAAAATAAAGCCTCTTCAAAAAATGGGGCTGAGAAAATTAAAAAGCCACATGCAAAAGAATAAAAATAGACTGCTATCTGTCACTATATACCAAATTAACTCAAAATGGATCAAAGACCTAAATATAAGACACAGAACAATAAATTGCATAGAAAAAAGCATAGATACTAAACTCAAGAACCTTGGATTGAGAGAGAATCCTATGAATTTGACCTCAAAGGCAAGAGAAGTAAAAGCAAAAATAAATGGATGGGACTATATCGAACTAAAATGTTTCTGCACAGAAAAACAACAACAACAAAAATTATCAACAAAACAAAGAGTCAAACTTTTGAATGGAAGAAGATATTTGTAAACAGTACCTCCAATAAGGTATTAATATCCAAAATATATAATGAACTCATACATCTCAACAACAACAAAAAAACAAATAATCCAATTAAAAATGGGCTAGGAGATCTGAACAGAAACTTCTCCCAAGAAGACATACAAATGGCTAATGGACATATGTAAAGATACTCAAATTCACTAGCTATTAGATAAATGCAAATCAAAACCACAATGAGATACCACCTCAGACCTGTTAGAATGCTATCATCAACGAGATAAGTAAAAACAAGTGTTGGAGAAGTTGTGAGGAAAAAGAACTCTCATACACTGCTCGTGGGAATGTAGAATTACCATATGACTCAGCAATCCATCTTTTGTACATCTACCTCAAAATTTTTAAAATATGTATCCGCAAAGATATTCACATCCAGATGTTCTTTGCAGCATTATTTATAGTGGCCAAGACACAAAAACAATTCAAACGCCCTTTGATAGATAGATGATTGAATAAAGAAGTGGTAATCATATATAATGCAATATCACTCAGCCATAAGAAAAGATGAAATACTTAATTTTTATTCTTTAAAATTAAGTTTATTGGGGTAACATTGGTTAATACAATCATATAATTTTCAGGTGTACATTATCATTTGACAACTGTATATTCTATTGTGTGTTCACCACCCAAAGTCCTTCCTTCAGCTATCCTATATTTGATCCCCTTTACCCACTTCATCCTCCCCCTATCCCCTATACTTGACCCCCTTTACCTTAGCTACCTCTCCCCTCCTCCCCGACCTCACTAGTAACCACTAGTCTATAGTTCGTGTCCATGAGTCTCTGTTTGTTTGTCCTGCTCATTTGTTAGTTTTAGGTTTATATCCCATAATAAGTGATATCATGTGATTTTCAACTTTTTCAGTCTGGCTTATTTTGCTTATTTTGTATGATTATCTTGAGTTGCCTCCATGTTGTCACAAATGGCAGTATTTCATCTCTTCTTATGGCTGAGTAATATTCCATTGTATAGATTTACTACAACTTCTTTAGTCAATCATCTATCATAGGACACTTCAGTTGCTTCCATATCCTGGCCACTATGAATAATGCTGCTATGAACACTAATGTGCAAATATCTTTATAGATACGAGTTTTCAAGCCTTTGGGGTAAATACTCAGTAGAGGGATTGCCAGATCATATGGTAGATCAATTCTTAGTTTATTGAGAAAACTCCATACTGCGTTTCATAGTGGCTGTACCAATTTGCAGTCCCACCAGCAGTGTATGAGGGTTTCTATTTCTCCGCATCCTCTCCAACATTTGTTATTGCTTGTCTTGTCAGGTGTGAGATGGTATCTCATTGTGGTTTTGATTTGCATTTCCCTCATAGCTAGCGATGTTGAGCATCTTTTTATATATTTGTTTTCATTTGTATGTCCTCTGGGGAAAAGTGTCTGTTCAGTTCCTCTGCCCATTTTTTGATTGGATCATTTTTTGTTGTTGTTGTTACTGAGTCATCTGAGGTTTTTTTTTTTTTTGTATATTTTGGATATTGGATATTGCAAATATATTTTCCCATTTGGATGGTTGTCTCTTTACTTTGTCGATGGTTTCTTTTGCTGAGCAGAAGCTCTTTAGTTTGATGTAGTCCCATTCATTTATTTTTGCTTTTACTTCCCTTGCCTTTGAGGTCAAATTCATAAAAAACCTCAACTCCAAGGTTCTTGAGTTTAGTTCCTATGTATTCTTCTATGCATTTTATCATTTTAGGTCTTACATTCAGATCCTTAATCCATTTTGAGTTAATTTTGATGTGTGGTGATAGACAACAGTCTAGTTTCATTCTTTTGCAGGTGACTTTTCAGTTTTCCCAGCACCATTTATTGAAGAGGCTTTCTTTTCTCCACTGTATGTATTTGGCTTTTTTGTCGAAAATTATTTGCCCATATAAATATGGGTTTATTTCTGGACTCTTGATTCTGTTCCACTGGTCTGTGTATCTGTTTTGTTCTCAATACCATGCTGTTTTGATTACTTTCACTTTGTAGTATAATTTGAAGTCAGGCAGAGTGATGTTTCCAGCCTCGTTCTTTTTTCTCAGGATGGCTTTGGCAATTTGGAGTCTTTTGGTTTTCATACAAATCTGATGATTTTTTTTTGTCTATTTCTTTAAAAAATGTTGATGAAATTTTGATGAGAATTGCATTAAATCTGGTCATTGCAATAATATGGTCATTTTAACTATGTTGATTCTTTCAATTCAAGAATACGAAATATCTTTCCATTTCTTTGTATTTTCTTCAAATTTTTTAATAGGGTCTTGTAGTTTTCATTATATTTTGTTAAATTTATTCCCAGGTATTTTATTCTTTTTGTTGCAATTGTGAAAGGAATTATTTTTTTTTCCATTTCTTTTTATGACACTTTGTTGTTAAGAGTATAGGAATTTTATGGATTTTTGAACATTGATTTTGTATCTACACACTTTACTGTATTTGCTTATTGTTTCTAGTAGTGTTCTTGTGGAGTTTTTGGGGTT
Source organism: Pteropus medius (assembly GCF_902729225.1). Taxonomy (NCBI): domain Eukaryota; kingdom Metazoa; phylum Chordata; class Mammalia; order Chiroptera; family Pteropodidae; genus Pteropus; species Pteropus medius. The sequence goes on from NW_024347730.1 coordinate 221,210, forward strand.
TTCTATATAAAGAATCATGTCATCTGCAAATAATGACAGTCTGACTTTTTTGTTTCCTATTTGGATGCCTTTTATCTTTCTCTTGTCTGAATGCACTTGCTAGGACCTCCAATGTTATAGTGAATAAGAGTGGTGACGGTGGACAGCTTTGCCTTGTTCCTGATCTTAGAGTGAAGGTTTTTAGTTTTTCACCATTAAGTATAATGTTGGCTGAGGGTTTGTCATGGATGGTTTTTTTTATTTTAATGTACTTTCCTTCTATACCAATTTTGTAAGGTGTTTTGATCTTAAATGGATGCTCTATCTTGTCGAAGGCTTTTTCTGCATCTATTGATATAATCATATGATTCTTTCTTAAAAATTTGGTTATGTGATGTATCATATTAATTGATTTACGTATGTTGAACCATCCTTGTCCCCCTGGGATGAAGTCCACTTGATCGTGGTGTATAATCTTTTTAATATGTTGCTGTATTTGGTTTGCTAGTATCTTATTTAGGATTTTTGCATTTGTGTTTATGAGAGATATTGGTCTGTAGTTTTCTTTTTTTGTGTGTTATCCTTACCAGGTTTAGGTATCAGAGTAATACTGGCTTCATAAAATGAGTAGAGAAGTATTGCCTCCTCTTCAATTTTTTGGAAGTGTTTGAAGAGAATAAGTATTAAATCTTCTTTGAATATTTAGTAGAATTCACTGGTGAAGCCATCTGGTCCTGGACTTTTACTTTTTGATAGGTTTTTGATGATTGTTTCAATTTCCATACTGCTGATCAGTCTATTTAGATTTTCCAGTTCATGATTCAGTCTAGGAAAGTTGTATTTTTCTAAGTACTGGTCCATTTTTTCTAGGATATTAAATTTGATATTATATACTTTTTCATAGTATTCTTGCATGATCTTTTGTATTTCTGCGATACCAGTTGTAATTTCCCCTCTTTTATCCTTGATTTTGTTTATTTGTGTCCTTTCTCTTTTTTCTTTATTGAATCTAGTCAGGGGTTTGTCAACTTTATTAACCTTCTCAAAGAACCAGTTCTTTGTTAGATTATCATTGGACTTCTCAGCACAGACCTTACAAGACAGAAAGGAATGGAATCAAATATTTAAACTATTAAGTGAAAGAAACTACCAACCTAGAATAATGTATCCAGCTAAGCTCTTTTTTAGATATGTAGGAGAAATCAAGACCTTTCCAGACATACAAAATTTGAGGGAATTCTCCACTACGAGGCCTGCACTACAGGAAATACTGAAAGGGGTCAGCTCACCTAAAACAAAATAACAACACCAACAAAAATACATACTTAGGAGTAAAGTGACTACTCGGCAAATAGAAGCAGAGGAGTGCAACCTTTATTAAGAGCAGGGCATTACAGCTTAAATAATAAGTGAATTGTTATAACAAGATAGTAATGAACGTTCTGCATACATAGGAACAAATTGAGACAACAATGACTGAAAAGGGGAGTATTTAAAGATCTAAATTCGCAAAAAGGGAATGGAGTTAAGGCACGCGCTGAAGAAAATGAAGAAAATAGATGAATATATATATATATATATATATCACTAAATAGATTATATATATATATATATATATATATATATATATATATATATATATATATATATCACTATCCTTTATATAGTTGTAGTGGTAACCACAGGCCAAAGATTCAGAACTGAAATATGTAACGTGAAACGAGAAGAACCAGAGGCAAAACCCACAAAAGCCAATCAAAGTAAAGAAAACAGAAACACATGGACAAGAAAGCAATGGAAACACTGAGCAACCAGAAAGCAAAAGAAAAAATGGCTATAAGAAGACCTCATATTTCAATAATCACTCTAAATGTAAATGGACTTAACTCACCAATAAAAAGTCACAGAGTTGCAGAATGGATCAAAAAATAAAACCCAACCATATGCTACCTCCAGGAGAAACATCTCAGCTCCAAAGACAAATATAGACTCAAAGTGAAATGATGGAAAATGATATTTCAAGCAAATGGCATTCAGAGAAAAGTTGGAGTAACAGTACTAATATCAGACAAAATAGACTTCAAAATAAGGAAACGTAAAGAAAGATATTGAGGGACACTTCATAATGATAAAGGGAATCATGCACCAAGAAGAAACAACACTTATCAATATCAGTGCTCCCAATCAAGGAGCTCGGAAATGTGTAAAGCTATTACTAACAGAACTAAAGGGAGAAACAGACCAAAACACCATCCTAGTAGGGAACCTAAATACCCCACTATTGAATATGGACAGATCACCCAAACAGAAAATTAATAAGGAAATAATGTCCTCAAATGACACATTAAACCAATTGGACATAACTGACATTTACAGAGCCTTCCATCCCAAAACAAATGCTTATACATTCTTCTCTAGTGCACACAGAACATTCTCAAGAATCAACCACATCCTGGGACACAGAGATAGCCTCAACAAATATAAGAGGGTTGAAATCATACCAACTATATTTTCCGATCCTAATACTTTGAAACTAGAGATCAACTGCCAAAAGAAATCAGGAAGAACCACAAATACATGGAAATTAAACAACATGTTACTGAAGAATAACTGAGTCTGAGAAGAAATAAAAAGAGAGATCAAGAGTTACATAGAAACGAATGATAATGATAGTACAACATATCAAAACTTTTGGGACATGGCAAAAGCAGTCATAAGAGAAAAGTTCATTGCAGGCCTACCTTCAGAAACAAGAATGAGCCCAAATAAATAACCTAACATTTCATCTTAAAAAAACTAGAAAAGGAAAAATAAATAAAGCCTAAAGTCAGCAGAAAGAAAGAAATCGTCAAAATTAGAGCAGAAATAAATGAAATTGAAAACAAAAGAACGATAGAAAAAAATAAATGAAATACTGCCATTTTCAACATGGATGGATATTGAGATTATCATGTTAAGAGAAATAAGTTAGAAAAAGTTAAGAACTATGTGATTTTACTCATACGTGGGATATAAAACTGAAAGCGACAAATGGACAAAACGAACAGAGACTCGGGGACATGGACAACAGTTTAGTGGTTACCAGAGGGAAGTGGGAGAGGGAAGAAATAGATAAAAGTAAAGGGGGTTCAGATACATGGAGAGAGAAGATTTGACTTTTGGTAGTGAACATACGATGCAATATGCAGATGATGTATTATTGAATTTTACATATGAAACCTATATAATTTTATTAACTGAAGCCGTCTCAATAAATTTAATTAAAAATGAACTTATAAGTTTGTAAAAATTAAAAATAAATAATAAAACATGAGTCCAAAATTAATTAAGTACATACAACCACATGATAAGTTAGATGATGAGTTATTACAGAAGATGGTGGTATACACAAAACTTTCAATGCTTAGAACTTATATTTTTTGTTCTTAACGAACATGTTCTGTCATTATCATAATTCTACGATGCTTACTAAATTCTATAAGCTAGAAGAATGTATACAAGTTTATTAACTCTAACAGATGAAAGTGAGGTCCAGAGAGTTTTCAAAATATGGTTAAGTCTCAACATTTAGTAGTGGTAATTATAAATTATAACATATATTTAAGTACTAGTCTACTATACTATAATATGTATTTGAACTGATCACATGCAATAATAAGACTAAAGAGGAAGATTAAATATCATCTAAAAAACAATGAAATAAGTTAACCACAAAATCTGAAATCTGAAAGAAAAAATGTGATTTTCAAATTTGCTTCCTTAAAAACTAACTAAATTGTGGTTTAAATAAAAAATTGGAGAAAATATTTCATTAATATTATGCCTTTGAATGATGTCTTTTCACATGCAATTTATAGTTTCCTGAATTTCTAGGTAGTATTTATTCAACTAAAATTCAAAAGGTAAAACTATGCCTTCATAAGTATAATTTTAGTCTACATCTATAAATTTCTGAGCTTAATTGCAGTGTAGATGTTTATGGAATGAGTAAAAGTAAGAAAAGCTTTGATGATTTTGCATCCTCAGTATTGTTTAATTTTTTTCAGTGGTGGTTTTAAATGAAAGTTAACTAAAAAGTATACCTATTTCTACTGTGAGTTCCCTAGAGAAAAAAAAAAAAATTCATTTCATTCATTGATCATTATCACATTTTAATACAACTCTGTAAGTCTACTATTTTTCTAAAGTAGTCTACACTTTCTATTTTCAATTCAGCATTCAACAACTTTCTGTTGCCTTGTTTTCACTACTAACAATATTAATTTATTATATCTTACATGCTTACCATTAAATAATTTGTTTAACAATGTCACATAGTATAACTATTATTTTACGCAGTTTTACTCTTTACGATCTAATTTGTCAGTAATGTTAATAAAAATACATACAAAATTTAAATGATATTAAGGTATTCGTGAAGTAAATAAAACTATATTTATTAATGTCAATTGTAACGTATTTCCCATTCTCTTCTGAAAAACAATAATACTGCCTTTTTCTTCCCCTATAGGTCACACACGGGAAGCAAAGTTGAGTGCTTCACACATTGTTTGCATCACATATATAACAGATTAAAGTTAAATTAATGCCCCCTTAGTGATTAATGTTGCCCTATTCCTGATCTCACAACTTTAGAAATCAAAACTAATGTAAATGTAAAAACATTATAATAAATTTAAACTTGAATCTTTTAAAAACTTATTTTTTAAATGAAGTAAGTCATTCACAATCTTTAGTGATTTTTTAATTAATGAATCATTTAATAAACATTGCACAGCCAATGAATTCAAAATGATCAATTTATTAAAAAATTATCGTTAAAACCGCTAAAATAAAGAATACAAAAAATGTAATGCGCAGTCTATCTCTTAAGCTAATGACAAACAGTAGGCGCTAAAGTTCATGAGAACCTATAATACAAGGTAAATGAAAAGTATTCAAGTGAGGAACAAGCCAAATATAAAGTAGGACATAATCATATTTAATTAGAAAGATTACAAAGTCTTTATAAAACAAGCGGCATTTGAAACTGTCTTATAATTACATTTAGATTTTAATGTGAAATAAGGGGACAGATAAAAGGCAACAATGCCAAGTCAGACCAAGCAATATCAATCAGAGTTCCAGGAAAACCTAGTAACATAACCATTATTCAAATTTATGTTTAACTACAGAAACCAAAAAAGATGAAAGTTTTAACACAAATATCCTAAAAGAAATTGATCACACACCAAAAGAAGACATGTTGATAATTCTAGGTAATTGAAAAGTAAAAGTAGGATATAAAGCAGAATCAATTGTCGTTAGAAAATTTGGACTAAAGGTCAGAAATAAAACAAGAGATTAGCTCATGTATTTCTGTGAAGCCAATAATTTGTCCATCACAGACACGTTTCAAACAATTGAACAAATGACTGTATACATGAACATCAACAGATGACCAATATACAAATTGAATAGACTATGTAATTGGAAGCAGGAGATGGAGAAGCTGTATTCTCTCTGACAAAATAAGACCAGAAATACATTGTGGTAATGACCACAAACTATTAATATCAAACATTACAGGAAAGCTGAAGAAGAGCACTAAAATAATTATAGTGCCAAATTATAACATAAATAAACATTCTTGATGGACTTAAAGGTCATAGAAAAGAACAAATTTGTACTGTTAAACTTAATTGACTAAGAACCAGAAGAACTGTGGACTAAAATTAGAAAAAATATTAAAGATTATGAATAGACTAGGCTGGAAATAAAAAAAAAAAAATTGAGATGGATAACAGAAGATACATTAAAATTTCCAAAGACAGATGAGAGGCAAAAGTAAAAGCTGATAAAAGCAGCATTAGTCTCTTTAATAAAGTTTTTCAATGACTAATATATAAAGATAAGGAGAACTATTACAATAGTCAATGTAAGGACATGAAAAAGAACCGAAAAAAAAAAAAAAGGAAAAACAAGAGATCTCTACAAGATGATTTAAAAAATAAAACAGAATTTAAAACTTTGACTGGGAATTCTGAACAGCCAATAAGAAAGCACATTATCTCCTCCAAAGAAGGTGGAAACTGCATGCTAAAAATCTTATGCAGAAGAGACAAGGGGATGGCAGATAACTTTAAAGAAGATTTCTATGAGGAAGAAATTGTAATCCTAGAAAGTTAAATTAAAACTTCCCTGAAAGTATTGGGAAGAAATAAATCTTAAGGGATAGGTGGGATACCAATAGAATTATTTCAAGCTAAGAAGACTAAATATATTAAAAAGCTAAACAAGAGTATGTCAACAAATATGGAAGCAAAACATGGCCTACAGTCTGGAAATGTTTGATATACATTCCGATTTTCAAAAATAAGATGACAAAGAGAACAGTAACTATAGGACTATTATTCTAAATTTTAAGTAAATAATGCTCAAGTTGATGCAACAAAGGCTTCTTACTTATATAGATGAAAATGTCAGATATTCAAACAAAATTAGGAAAGGAAAGAGGTACTTAAGATCTAATTGAGAAAATGTGTTGGTTACTGAAGTGTTCCCAAGAATTTCAAGTTAGTCTATATTTTATAGATTACAGTAAAGACTTTGACCTACACACCCAACATAGGATCACTTAAATATATAAAACAAATATTAATAGACATAAAGGTGGAAATCTACAGTATATAATAATATGAGGGATGAATACTACACTGAAATCAATGGATACATAATCCAAAAAGAAAATTAAAAAGAAAACAATGGCTTTAAAGTCACATTAGACCCTATTGTCTAAATAGATGTTTACAGAATATTTCATCCCCAAATTTCAAAATATACATATTTTTTTTAAGTGCATTGGAAACAATCTCAGAAGTAGGTCACATATTAAGCAGCAATTCAAGTCACAATAAATTTTAAAAGACAAATCATCTTAAGCATCATTGCCACCTACAATACTATAAAACTAAAAATCAACTACAAAAAGAAAATTGGAGAAAAAAAAATGACAAACATATGGAAACTAAACAACATGCCAGTGAACAACTGATTGATCAAAAAAGAAATCAAATAGGAAAATCAAAAACTACCTTGAGACAAATCAAAATGAAAACACAAGTTTCAAGTAATTATGGGACACCAAAATAGCAGTTCTAAGAGGGAACTTCATGGGCCTACCTCAAGAAGAAACATACAACAAAAAATTCCAAATAAGCAATGTAATTTTACATCTAAGTGAATGAGAAAAAGAGCATACAAAACCTATATTAAACAGATGAAGAAAATAATAAAGATCAGAGCAGAAATAAACAAAATAGAGATTAAAAAAAATTTAAATATCAATCAAAATAACAGGTGGTTCTTTGAAAAGATAAACAGAATCAACAAACCTTAGCCAAACATGAAGACAAAATGAGAGCCCGGGTAAATAAAATCATAAGTGAAAAAGGAGAAGTTACAACCAATGCCACAGAAATACAAAGAATCATTAAAGAATGCTATAAATACATGCCTACAAATTGAACAACCTAGAAGAAATGGAGAATTTTTTTAGAAATATACAACCTTCTAGGACTAAAGCAGGAAGGATTAGAAAAATCTTAATAGACTGATTACTAACTAGCAAGGAAACTGAAGCATTGATAAAACAAATACATTAAAAAATAGCTCTCAACAAATCAAAGTCCAGGACCAGATGGCTTCATGGATGAATTCTACAAAACATTTAAAGAAAATTACTACCTATTCTTCTCAAACTTTTCAAAAAAAAAAAAATTGAATTGAAGGGAATGCTTCTAAACTTTACTAGAATTTAGAAAGTCTAAATTCTACTAAACCAGCATTACCCTGAAACCCAAATCAGACAAAGATACTACAAAGAAAATTACAGGCCAATAATCCTGATGAACATAAATGCAAAAATTCTCAACAAAATATCAGCAAAACAAATTCAACAATACATTAAAAGGATTATAAGGCATGATCAAATGGAATTTATCCTGGGAATGCGCAGATGGTTTAGCATCCACACATAAATCAACCTGATGCATCATATCAACAAATGAAAAATAAAAATCATGTGATCATTTCCACAGATACATAAAAAGTATTTGACAGAATTCAACACCCTCTTATAATAAAAACTCTCAACAGACTGGTTATAGAGGGAATATATTTCAGTATAATAAAAATGGTATAAGACAAAATCACAGCTAATATCATACTCAGTGATGAAAAACAGAAAGCTTTTTCTCTAAGATCGAAGACAAGACAAGGATACTTATGCTCATCACTTTATTCAACATTGTATTGGAAGTCCTAGACATAGCAATCAGAAAATGAAGAAATAAAAGGCATCTAAATTGGAAAGGAAGAATTTAAATTATCATTATTTGAAGATTACATATTATATATAGAAAACAAAGAAATGCCACCAAAAATCTACTAGAACTAATAAATGGACTCAGTGAATTTGCAAGGCAATATAAATATACAGAAACCTACAATGTTTCTATACATCGATAAAAATCAGAATGAGAAATTAATTACAGTTGCACTGAAAAGCGTAAAATACCAAGGAATAAATTTAATCAAGGAGGTAAAAGATCTGTACTCTGAAAACTGTGAGACATTGAATAAAGAAACTGAAGAGGACACTAATAAATAGGAGAGTCCATGTTCATGGATTGAAAAGGTTAATGTTAAAGTGTCATTATCTAAAGCAATATATAAATTCAATGAAATCACTACTAAAATACCAATGGCATTCTTTTCAGAACTAGAGCAGTTAATCTTAAAATTTGCATGGTATCACAAAGGAATCTGAATAGTCAAAGCGATATTGGGGAAAAAAAGGAGAAATAACATTTTCTGACTTCAAACTATAATACAAAGCTACAATAATCAAAACAGTATGGCACTGGCACAAAAACAGACACAGAAATGAGTGAAATAGAATAGAGATAGAATGAAATAGAATAGAATGACCTGCTTACATGGTTAATTAATCTACAACAAAGGAGACAAGCATATACAGTGGGGTAAAGTCAGCCTATTTAATAATTTTTGTTGGGAAAATTAGATAGATTCATGCAAAAATTAAAACTAAAACACATCGTATACCATACACAAAAATACACTTAAAATGGAAAGGACTTAAATGAAAGGCCTGAAACCATAAAATTCTTAAAAGAAAACGTAAGCAATAAACTCTGATGTAAGTCTTAGCAATATTTTATTGGATATGTCTCCTTGAGCAAGAGCAGCAAAAGCAAAATGAAACAAATAGGACTACATCAAACTAAAAAGTTTCTGCACAGTGAAGAAAATCATCAACAAAATGAAAATCTATTGAATGGGAGGAGATATTCACAAATAATATATCCAATATGGGGTCAAAATTATATATAATTCATATATATAAAATTCATATGACGACATAAAAAATATAATTAAGTATGGGCAGAGGACCTAAATAATCATTTCTCAAAAGAAGATATAGAACTGCCATGCGATCCAACAATTCCACTGTGGATACTTATCCAAAGATAACAAAAACACTAATTTGAAAATATATATGCACCCAGGTGTTCATTACAGTATTATTTACAATAGATAAATATGGAAGCAACCCATTTGTCCATGGATAGAAAAATGGATAAAGAATATGTGGTGTATAAATATACATATATATATATATATATATATATATATATATATGTGTGTGTGTGTGTATATATATATATATATATATGAGAGATATTTACATATAATATTTACATATATACATATTTACATATGTATATATGTAAATATTATTACTAATATTTACATATATACATATACATACATATATATATGTATGTATATGTATATATGTAAATATTAGTAATAAAAACAAAACTTGCCATTTTTGATAACATGGATGAACCTCAAGACTATTATGCTAAATGATACATCAAACAAAGGCAAATAAGATATGGTTTCTCTTATATGTCAAATCTAACAAAACAAAACAAAACGGAAACAGGCCCATAGGTACAGAGAACAAGCTGTTAGTTGCCAAAGAGGAGGGGGTAGGGGATGGGAAAATAAAGTAGAAAGAAAAGAATGAAGGAAAGAGGGAGGGAGGCAGGGAAAGAAGAAAGGTGAGAAGGAAAGATGGAGGGACAGAGGAAGGAGGGAAGGAAGAAAGGAAAGAAGGAAGGAAGGAAGAAATTTCTTATTCTTGTAAATACCCCTTGTTAAAAAAAAAAAAAAACTTGAATACATGGATCATAAAAACTATGGAATTTTTCTGAAAGAAATGACGTGCCTCAGCGCTTAATTGTCTTGATGTATTATGGACAGGAACGCACTGTCAGGACGAAATATGTAGACAAATGGTTTCCTGTAGCAAAGGTGTCAGACAAAGTGTACATTTTATCTCTTTATTTGTTTAATTTGTACATGAGACATATCATACAAAAATATGGGCTAAACTCAGAGACAGAAAAAGTGAAAATTGGTAGAAGAAATATCAATAACTTAAGATATGCAGATGACACCATCTTACTAGCAGAAAATAATAATGATTTGAAACTTCTGATGAAAATGAAAGAAGAAAGTGCCAAAGCAGGACTGTATTCGAACGTCAAGGAGACAAAAATTATGACTACAGAATAAATAACCCACTTTAACATAGACAATGAAGATACTGAAATTGTTAATGCTTTTCCTTACCTTGGTTTAGTCATCAATTCATACGAAGACTGCAGCCAAGAAATCAAGAGAAGGCTGAGAAGAGCAGCAATGGAAGAATTAGGAAAGATTGGTAAGATGTTTCTAAGCATGCTTTTAGAAAATATAAGACACTTCAGGAAATAGCAAGATATTCCAAATTCTTTCATGAGATTCATTTCTCTATCTACACTTCCTAATGTGTTTTCTTGAAATCAACAACTTTTTGTCATTTGGTATTGGATAAACCTAACAAGGCTCTCAACATCTTCCACTGAAAATAATCTCCATCTTTTCACACTTCAATCTCCTTGATATCCATTTTTTACTCTTCTCTTTATGTTATCTTCTAAAATCAAAGGTGATCGCCTTGTATAAATTTTATTGTTCAAATATCTTTGCATTGATTCTCTCCTTTGCAAAACAATTGTACCACCTTAAACTATTGTGTGATAAATATGACTAATTTACATTAAAGTTGCCATCATTGAACTACCAATAATACAAGATAAAAAGTTAGAATAATCGTGATTTATGCTCCTGGCCAAGATATACAACAGCGAGACAGTTTACCCTTTTCAGTGCTGAGCTGATAGAGAAAGGAAGGTTTCGGTGGTGAGACGCCTAGTTGGAAGAATACACAAGAGGTTGACATGAGAATGAAACTGCAGGCATCAACTTTATTGTGGGGAGTAGGCTTCTTCCTCTGCTCTTCTTCTGCTCCCCTTTCTGTGCTCCCATTCTGCTCCCCAGGGAATAGCTTTGCTCCACATATACAATAGTGGCATTTAGAGTACAATAGTGGCATTTAGCCACACATGTGTGATAAAATAAGCTGAATTATGTTTACATATTTTAGGTGCAGGAGCCCTACTACACTAATGTAACGTTCTAAATCTGAGGTCCTATTCCTAGCTGCGAGCCTGGATCACAGCCAGTCCTGGGAACTGCCAGGCCTGGGACTCACAACCCTCCTGCAAAGAACAATAACAAAATAAATGTATACAACAATGGTTTTCAAAATATTGGACATCAGGTAATAAAGTCAGTGATCTATAGTAATGGGTGGAAAAAAAATGACATGAGTCTTCTGATATTCCCGGCTGGCTGCCTTAAGAAAATTTTTAGGACACAGGACAGAAAGGAAATATGTATATGAGAAAATTACTCTAGGTTAGGGAAAGAAACATCTCAAACATTAAAAGAAATAGTACCCTATCCTCACACAGGCCAAGAAGAATGCCTTTCCCCTCAACCAGGGTACATGGAACAATTAGTAAATTACTTGGAAAGGTCATGCCTCAACAATAAGTTATAATTAGCCCTAAAACAAACACTGCTCTAGTACAACTAAAAAATCTTAGTCCAGCCTAAGCAACCTTGAAGCAAAATCTAAAAGGATCAATCTCTTTCTAAATAAGTACATCTCAGAACAGGCCTTAGTAATATTTATAGGAATATAAAAAATGTACAGCACGCAACAAAGTAAAATTCACATCTGACATCCAATACAAAATTTCTAAGCATGCAAAGACAGGACAATTCAATCCATCAATAAATCAATTAAAACTGATATAGAATGATGCAGACATTAGAATGAACAGACAAAGACTTTAAAATAATTATTATAACTAGATTCCATATATTGAAAGTGGTAAGTAGAGATATAGAAGACATGAAAAATGCCCCAAATTCAACCTTTGTTTATGAAAAATACAATAACTGAGATTAAAAAATAAAACAAACAAACATTGAATGAGATTGACAGCAATTTAGGCATTACGAAGAAAAAGAAAAAAAATGTGAAAGTGAAGATATAAAAAACAAGTTTTTTAAATAACAAGTTACAATTTACCAACTTTTACCAACTATACATGTGATAAAAATGCCTAGAGTAGAAAAGGGAACAGAAATATATTTGAAGAAACAATGGCTGGAGAATTTTCAGTTTAGTGAAAACTATAAACACTAATCCACAAATCTTAACAAAGTCCAAGCATAAGAAACATGAGAAAAATTATACCAATGCATGTCATAATCAAATTGGTCAAAACAAGTGATAAAGGAAAGCATTCCATGTGCCAGAGAGTAAAAGGATTTTCATTATAAAGAAATAAAGATGCAAGAATAAACTCAAAACAATTAGGTAAAAAAACACTAATCAAATTTGAATTAGAATGGTAAACTCACATTTAATAAATAATTCTGTTCATAGAAGAGGCCTAGAGGTAAGAATGATCTAGTGTCAATGAGCATCTCTAGCAATGGAAGAGCTTATTTGGGTGTTAAATTGGAGAAACCAAATTTGAAAAGACAGTATGGGGGAAATTTAAAAAATCTGAAAATTAGTTGCTTATTAAATATGACAAAAGTTGTATTGATATTTTTAAAGTTGAGATATGGCAAGGTAGTTATGTAGAAGAAGAAAGTCTTTGTATCTTAGGTATGCATACTGGAGTATTTATGGTGGAAATAAAAGGAAGTCTAAATTTACTTTTAAATATATTTTTTTAAAATGATGTTGAAGGAAATGAAATAACCTCATACTTAAAAGTCTTATTTTTATAATATATCTTTTTAATATTCACAATGTGACTGGAAATACAAGTAATTTTGATCTATATACCTTGAAATTCTAGAGATAATGTTTCACAATCTTAAACTGTTATCACCTACAACTGGATCAATTCTCCTGAGGTTTTCTTCATTGCCTGAATTTCAAGCTTGATTAAACTCAGTAAAGGGCTATTAACACCACCAGAGAGCATTAGAAAAAGATTTTGCATTAGTTTTTTTCCAGATGACTATGAATGCCAAAATGTAAGAAATACATTTCTTTTCTTTTGTGAGAGCTGTTCAAAGTTATCTTTGATGTGTAGATAAAAACTATTGCTTCTTTGTTATAACAGACAAAAAACTGGTTTATCGATGGAAACATATTTTAGAAAACATGCCACTGTTTCTGTAATTCTGTATCTCTGGAAAACATTTTCTAGAAAACTAAGGGCAGCAAATAAACATGAACAAACAAATCTAAATAGCATCTGTAACTTTAACAGTCAATTGTTAAAATACATCTAATATTTCTGAACAGTTATGAAATTGTCACAACTTTTACTTGGCATTTAATAGTATAAATGAATAGATATAACATATAAGCCATTGAAGAAAAATAAAATTAATAGTAGTATACTCTATCTAGCTTAAAATATATAACTTGGAATATTATGTCTTAAAATTGAAGAAAGATGAGGTGCTGCCAATGCATGTTTTTATCTCCCTAAATGACTCCAAAACAGTTACTAACACACATATCAATAATAATATATTAATATATTAACATATTAATATATTCACCTATTAATAAGTGAATAACATCACAATAATAACAACACAAGAAGAGATGAATTAGCCTCACACACCCCAAAATGTGTCTGGTAGGGATTACAAACACAGGAACACTTGTAATTTTGTCATGGCATTAATATCTGTATGGAAGGAAACAGAGAAAAACAAAGAAAACACATCGGATATAAAATAACAGAAAAAAAAAGAAACTAACAGCTAACACAAAATCTCTAGAAGGCATAGTTGGCTAATTTGAGAACAATAGCTGAGGCTTGGAGATATTTTAGTAACTTCAAATTAATAGGTGAGTGAAAAGGGGTCTCTGATATTGTCTGAAGATGTTGGAACAGTTAAACTAGTCAACACTTAAATCATCTATCCAAAGCTCTCTCTTGGGACAAAGCCTTGGAAACCTCTGGAGATATATTCTTCATTGAAAGGATAGTGAACATAGGTGCAAAGGAAAGGGAAGATTACAACTGAGGTAAAAGGAAAGAGCTGATCCAGGATAACTCAGGAAGCATGAGACTACCTTTTTGAAAAATTCATATGACAACAGAAGAATCATTAAAGTCAGCGAGCTAGAAAAACTAACCATGTTTACTCTTCTAAAATTTCAGGAAAAAATTAATGCAATATTCTAATTAAAATTCTAAAATTTAAAGAAATTTTTAAAAAATTATTTTATTACCTAAGCCGAAATTGAAGAAGTCAAGTATAAAGGAAAGAAAATGATATTGCCTTCAGAGTTTTTAATCATCATACTTTTTTGTCAGAAGGAAATAAAGTAACATATTTAAGATACTCATAAAAAGAAAATATGAACTAAGGCCATTATTGAGCCAAAAAGTCGTGACTATAAGAGCTCAGTAAAGTGTTCCCATGAGCACTTCTTGAGAAATCAACTAAAAAAAGAGTTTCAGTAAGGACATAGTTGAATTTAACAACACCATTAATCAACTTGATAAAATCGACATCTATAGGCTACTTCATCCACAACAATATAATACTCATTTCTTCTAAATCTCCATGGAATATTCACCAAGATAGACTATATTCTGGGCCATAATAGACACTTTAACAATTTTGTTTAAAAAAAAGAAAATCATCAAATATTTTCTCTCAGACAAAAATGGAATTAAACTAGAAATAAATAACAGTTAGACATCTGGAAAATTCCAAATTACTTGAAGATTAAATGGCACACTTCTAAATAACATGTAGGTCAAAGAAGAAATCTCAAAAGAAATTTTTAAATATTTTGAACTAAAAGAAAATTAAAACACAACTTATCAAAATTATGGGATGCAACAATAACAGTGCTTGGAAGGAAATGTGTAGTCTTGAATGCATATATTAGAAATAATCCAAAAGTCCAACTAAAAATATATTTATATATATATAGAAAAAAGAGCAAACTAAATACAAAGCAACAAAAGAAAATAAATAATAAAAATTAGAGCAGAAATCAATGAAACTGAAAACAGATATGGAGAGAGAAAATTAATAAAATCAAAAGCTGGCTCTGAATATATCAATATCATGGATGAACTTCTAGCCAGAATGACTAAGAAAGAGTGAAGACACAATTTACTATTTTCAGAAATTAAAAAGGGAGTATCAGTGCAGATTCATGAACATTAAATGAATAATAAAGGGATATTATGAACAACTTCATGCCCACAGAATTGATAACAAATGGACAAATTCCTTAAAGACATGCTCTGCTAGAATTTTCCCAAGAAGACAGACAATCGGATGGTGCCTATATCTATTAAAGAAATTGAAGCAATAATTTATAACCTTCCCAAACATAAAGCACCTGTACCAGATGGGTTTATTGATGAATTCTACCAAACATTTAAGAGAAAAATTATACCAATTCTCTACAATCTCTGTCAAAAGATAAAAAGAAAGGGAAAAATTTCCTGACTCATTCTATGAGGTATTACTGTAATACAAAAAACAGACAGACATTAGACATACAGAAAACTAAAGACAAAGATTTCTCACAAATATAGATGTTAAAATCCTTAGCAACATATTAGCAACTTAAATAGAGCAATCTATACAAATAATTATATATCATAACAAAGTATGATTTATCCCAGGTATGCATCACTAATTCAACATTCAAAAATCATTTAACATCATTTATCAAATTCAAATCCTAAAATCACTTAATTATAACAATTGATTCAGATATAAACATTTAAGGAAGTAAAAACCCAATCATGACAAAAAAAATCTTAGAAAATTAGGAATAGAGGAAAACTTCCTAATCTCATTGTCAAATAATAGAGAAAGCCAAACAACAGACTACTTAGAAAGATAACAGGGAGATATGAGAAATGAATCCACCATAGTGGTCTTTGATAAGGTCCCAACATCTCTGGTTGTCTGGAAGGCTGTTCATCTAGGAAGAGAGAGCAGAAGGCCTCAGCTAACCAGCTTCTTAGGCTGAGCAGGAGGACTTGCACATTAAGAGAATAAAATCTAGGACATACCTCTAAACTGCCTCAGCACTAATCTGATCCATCTGTAAAGGATCATTCAATCTATAATTAAGCACAACATCTTAAGAATTCCTGCACAAACCATATTTATACACAGTCTCGAAGAAGCTAAAAAAAAAAAAAAGAATATAAAATAAGAGATTTCAGTGGATGAATTCCGCAGTGGAGACAAATTATACAGAAAATATCTAGACAAATTATTTAAAAATAAATGACAAAAAAATAAACATTAAAACAGCAAAAATCACAATGTCTAAAGGACATAAAAACTAGAACTGCAACAATATAGTATATAAAATAACATATACAATTTCTTATATTTAGAAAAAAGGCAAAAAAGAACATGCATAGAAACACAAAAGTTTTACCAAAAAAAAAAAGAGAAAGAAAAAAAAAAGAGCAGTCAATAGAAACTGTCTTTGACTACTTATAGCTATTAGACTTAATAGAAAAAGACTTCAAGAAAGCTACTATAAATATATCAAAGTAAAGAAACTATGTAGGAAGAATTAACTGAAAGTATGATGGCAATGACTATTCAAATATAGAATATCAATAAAATGGAGAGATGTTAGTTTTAATAGAATCAAATGAAAATTCTGGAATTTAAAATAGCAATAATTGAAATAAAAATTTCAGTATAAAGTTACAGTAAATTTTAGTTGGCTGGATAAAGAATGAGTTAACCTGAAGGTAGATCAATAGAGAGTATTCAATTTGAAGAGCAAAAATTAGAATAAAAAAATTAGAGACCCTTAATCCCACAGTACTTCATCAAGCATAATAACATATGTATAATAGGAGGCCAAGAAGTAGAGGAAATAGGGAAAAAGAGCAGAAAAAAAAAATTGAAAAAACAAAAGCTAAAAATCTCACATTTGATAAAAAATATTAATTTACAAATTTATATAGGTCAATAAACTCTAAATAAAATAAACATAACATATCCACACCTAGCTACATCATATTCAAACTATTCAAAAACAAAGATAAAGATAGTCATGAAAGCATCAATAGAAAAATTATTCATCGCATGCAGAGAACCATACTATGACAAATATCATACCACGCATTAGAATCAATGGATGCCAGAAGGCAGTGGAATGACATAGTCTAACTGTTAAATACAAAATTAAACTGTTATCCAAATATCGTGTAACAATCAAAACTATCTTTCCAAAATAAAGGCAAAATAAAGATATTCCAAAATGAAGAGAAACAGAATCTGTTGCTAATATCTGTCTTAGAGGAAAAACTAAAATAATTCCTTCTTGCTAAATGGAAGTGACACCAGATAGTAACTAAAATCCACATAAAATAATAATGAGTATTGATGAAGAATATTACATAATTATGTGTATACCCACTTTCTCTCAGATATTACACTCTTAATTATTATTTTTAGTTCTATAATTAATCAGTCTTCTATTTTTTTTTAATTTTCAGTTACATTTGACATTCAATATTATTTTATATTAGTTTCAGGTGTATAGCATTGTGGTTAGACATTTATATAACTTATAACGTGATCTCTAATTAGTCTAGTACCCACCTGGCTCTATATATAGTTATTACAATATTTTTACTGCATTCTCTATTCCTTACTTTACATCCCATTACAATTTTATAACTACTAATTTGTATCTCTTAATTCTTTTACCTTTTGTTCTCAGTTCCCAAATCCCACTCCCATCTGGCAATCATCAGTTTGTTTTCCATATCTATGAGTCTGTTTATATTTAGTTTATTCATTTTTTTCTTTAGATTCCATATTCAAGTAAAAATAATACGGTATTTGTCTTTCTCAGTCTCACTTATTTCATTTAGCATAATACCCTCTAGGCCAATTCATATTGTCACAATTATAAGATTTAATTCTTTTTATATGGCTGAGTAATGTTCCATTTTATGTATGTACCACTTCATCTTTATCCAATTGTCTCTTGATGGGCACTTAGGTTGCATCCATATCTTGGCTATTGTATAGCGCTGCATTATACAAGCAGTGCACATATCTTTTTGAATTAGTATTTTGGATTTCATTAAATAAATACCCAGAAGTGAAATTGCTGAGTCATAAGGTAGTTCTATTTTTAATTTTTTATGGAACCTCCACACTGTTTTCCATAGTGGCTATAACAATTTGCAATTCCACCAAAGTGCACAAGGGGCCTCTTTTTTCCACATTTTCACCAATACTCTTTGATTAATTTATTGGTGACAGCCATTCTGAGGGATGATATCTCATTGTGGTTTTAATTTGCATTTCTCTGATGATTAGTGATCTTGAGCATCTTTTCATGTGTCTATTGGCCATCTATATATATCCTCTTTAGAGAGATAACTCTTCAGGTCCTCTGCCCATTTTTTAATTGGATTGTTTGTTTTTTTAGTGTTTAGTTGTATGAGTTCTTTATAAATTTTGTACATTAACTCCTTATCAAATGTATCATTGGTGAATATCTTCTCCCATTCAGTAAGTTGTTTTTTCATTTTGTTGATGGTTTCCTTTACTGTTAAAAACTTTTTAGTTTGATATACCCCATTTATTTTTTGTTTCATTTCGCTTGCCTGAGAAGATATAGCTGAAAAAAAATATATTACTAATAGCAATGTCCAAGAGTTTATTGCCTTTTTGTGTAGAAGTTTTATAATTTGGGGGGTCTTACATTTATGTCTTTAATTTATTTTGACTTTATTCTTGTAATGGTATAAAAAGATGGTCTAGTTTTATTATTATTTTTGCATGTATCTGTCCAGTTTTCCAAACACCATTTATTGAATAGATTGTTTACCTCATTGTATATTCTTTCTTCCTTTGTCATAGATTAATTGACCATATAGGCGTGGGTTTACTTTTGAGCTCTATTCTGTTTCATTGACCTATGTGTCTGTTTTTATGCTAGCACTATGCTGTTTTGATGATTGTAGCACTAAAGTATAGTTTGATATCAGGTAGTAGGATACCTCCAACTTTGTTCTATTATATTTTCAAATAGATTTACAATTCCTTACTTTCTCTCCTTTCCTTTTGGTACAAAGCGATGTGAGTGTTAGTACATTGGGACAACATTGATGTTGTCCCAGAAGCCCCTTAAACTATTTTATGTATATAGGTATGTATGTATGTATGTATGTATGTATGTATTTATTTATTTAGTATTGGTGATTGATTGACTGATTTAATTTTTGCTGTTCTGATGTGGAATTTCTGCTTATTTGTCTTCCAAATTACTCATTCAGTACTCTGCTTCATCTAATTTGTTGTCGATATCTTTTAGTGTATTCTTCATTTCAATTATTGTATTTTTTTATTTCTGACTGGTTTCTATGTCTTTTTTCATGCTTACTATCTCTTTTCTGAAGTCCTCACTAAGTTCCTTGGGCATTCTTATTACTAGTATTTTGAACTCTATATCTGGTAAGTTGCTTGCCTCTGTTTTGTTTATTTCTTTTTCTGGAGTTTTCTCCTGTTTATTTATTTGTTATTATTATTATTTGTGACATATTTGTTTGCATCATTATTTTGGTTGCCTCTCTGTGTCTGTTTCTACGTATTTGGTAGATCTGCAAAGTCTCTCAATCTTAGCAGGGTGGCCTTATGTAATAGGTATCCTATGAGGTCCAGTGACACTGTATACATGAATTGATTTTTCCAGGTGTGTCCTTTTATGTGAGTTGTGTTTATCCTCCTGTTGTTGTTAAGCCTTGCTTGTTGTTGGCACACCAATTGCTGGAATTAACGCTCAGCCTGATTGGATGTGAGGATTAACCACGACCATAGTATATGAACTATTGCGTGATGCTTATCCCAAGGAGAAAGATTTACCTTAGATTGCTCTGGTGCTTGCCAAGACTACTGTTTGTGTGTGCCTCTTTTGGAGCTAACTATGTGATGCTCTGTTATGGCCTGAAGTTAAGCTCCAGTTGTATTTGCTCTGGGGCATCTTTGGAGTAGGCTAAGTTTAGCTTCTGCTTTGACTCACCTGGGGCTACCTGATAGGAACTATAAAGCACCATGGTAGGTAGGTGTCTGTGCTGGCCCTAGAGGCCTATAGGAGAGGCCATACTGTGAACTTAAGATGATTGCCACCAGTAATATACCAGGATCAGCTCAACGAAAGGCCTAGGATAGATACCCTGAGGCCTGAGGCTTCCTGCCAGCTGTCCATAAGGCTCATCCACTGAAAGATTCTCAGGTGGTTACAGGAGTTGGGTATGGCAGGATCTCAGGGGTTCACTAGGATAGGGTAAGTGCTGTTTACCAGGTTAATGTAGATTCAGGTCTGGTGCCAGTGCTAAGCCTGGGACCACTCAGCAAAAGGCTCAAAGCACCTAGAGGCCAGTTACTGCCTACATGGGCTTGTAGACCACCAAGAGTGATCCAGGAAAGGCTGCAGTGCAGGCCAGGGCTGGCCATCCACAGCTGAAAGTGTTTCCAGCAGTGCACAAGATGGGCCGGGCAGATATCTAAGGAGTCATCAGGGTGGAGCAAGCAGATTTCATCAAGCCAATGAGATTCATATTTGGCTGTTTGGCAGGAGGGCTCAACACACACACACAAAATGGCACCTGTTTGTAGTCTGCACTGAAGGATGGCTCAACACAGGGATAACGGCAGATTCCCCTCCAGCTCTTGCCCTGAAATCATACAACTCAGTCTCTCCCTGTATGTCTCTGGTGCCTCCCAAGCCCCCGTCCACCTGCTGAAGCCCAGGGTGAGTGCCTGAGAGCAAGTGTGTAAACCCTTTAAGAGGATGCCTGGAATAGATATATGGATGCACATGTCCCTTCGAAGTAGTATTTTGGTTTTCTTTGGATAAATACACAGAAGTGGGGTTACTTGAGCCTTCTTTGTCTCTTATTACAGCCTTTGTATTAAAGTCTATTTTGTCTGGTATTAATATTGTTACCCCAGTTTTTGGATTTTTTTTTTTGTTTCTATTTTCATGAAATATTTTTCCATCCCTTTACTTTCAGTTTGTGTTTGTTTTTCGATCTGAAATAAGTCTCCTGAACACAGCATGTGTAAGGGTTTTGAACTTATCCATTCGGTTACCCTATGTCTTTTGATTAGAAGATTAATCCATTTACATTCCCTTCTTGCATGCAAAGGTTTTTTTTTTTTTTTTTTTTTTTGAGAAATTAGCTGACAATCTTATGAGAGATCCTTTATAGAAAACTGCTTTTCTCTTATTGCTTTTAAGAGCCTCTCTTTGTCTTTAAGCTTTGGCATTTTCATTATGATATGTCTTGGTGTGGGCCTCTCTGGGCTCATTTTGTTGGGAACTGCATTTCTTGGGTTTGTAGGTCTATTTTCTTTGCTAGTTTAGGGAACTTTTCATCATTATTTCTTCAAATATGTTTACAATTACTTATTCTCTCTCTTCTCCTTCACCAGGTTAGGAAAGTTTTCTATTATTATTTCTTAAAATAGGTTTTTAATTCCTTGCTTTCTCACTTTTCCCCATGATGCAAATGTTGGTACACTTGTTTACTGCAGCATTATTTGCAATAGTCAAAATGTGGAGGTAACTTGGATGCCCATCAATAGATGAATGGATAAAGAAGGAGTGGCACATATATAGAATGGAGTATTACTCAGCAATAGAAAATAATAAAGTCTTGTCATCTGTAACAACATGGATGAATCTAGAAGGTATTGTACTGACTGGAGTAAGTCAGAGAAAGACAAATATGATAAAATTTCACTTATATGTGGAATCTAGAAGGAAAGATAAACAAACTAACAATAGAAACAAGCTCATAGATACTGAGAACATTTTGGTGGTTGCTGGTTTGTGGGGTGGGAAATAGGAGAAGAGAGAAGGGGATTAAGAGATACAAATCGGTAGTTATGAAATAGTCATGAAGATGTAGAGTATAGCCTGGGGAATACAGTTAGTAGTAATATAATAATTATGTATGGTATCAGATGGGTACTAGATTTATTAAGATGATAGCTTCTTAAGTTATATAAATGTCTATAATCACTGCATTGTACATCTAAAATTAATATAATATTGTGTGTCAACTATAATTGAAAGAGGTAAAAATTAAAGAAGAAAAAGAGGACAGCTGGGTTTTCAGCAGCCTTACATGGAGACGGACGGAATCCCACTTGTTTTTCATAGCTAGAAGTTGTAGGGGCTCCTCTTTCTAGCATGTGTGCTCCAGTCTAGGAAGTCCTGTGTGGGACTGTGACCCCTCACTCTTCATGTGGGAATCTCTGCAGCCAAGATATCTTTCCGGAGTGTCAATCACCACATGTGGGTGTTGGGTCAGCTTGTTTCACCTCTCTGCCCTTCATATCAATCTTAACTGGCTTCTTCTTTATATCTATAGTTACAGGACTTCTGTTCAGCTACTCTTCAGGTAGTTTTTCAAGTTGATTTTTCTATTATTTAGTTGTAATTTATATGTGGTCATGAGAGGAGGCAGCACAGCATTTACGTACTCTTACATTCTGTCCTGAATGCTCTATTTTTCTTCCATTGAAAAATTTTTCTGAATTACTTAATGTATAACCAGAAGAGAAAAATTCCACTTACTGATATTTATTAGAACACCAATTTTTGTTTAAATCAATTTTAAGTGACAAGTTGCATTATTAAGGAGGTATGTATACATGTGTGTGTGTGTGTGTGTGTGTGTGTGCATACATTTTTTCAGAAATATGTGTTCATGGATATCATGTGGTCCAATGTTTTCTTTCAACTCTGTATATTTCTGATTGCATAACAAGATTCACCAGCAAAGTTGGAGTTAATTTACCCAAATTATCTTTAAAATCAGATTTATTTTTTAAAGTTTTTTAAGATTGTACTTTTACATTCAGAGATATTTGTTATACTTTCATCAAAAAAAAGAGAAGAAAATAATGTATTCATGAATTCTCATAAAGAAGATAGAAAGTAACTTTTTTAGTTAAACTAGGTCACACCAAGCAATTATTTACTTTACACTTTCTGAGTTACTGAACAAAGGAACACACTAATGAAAGTGAAGAAAATGCTTTTGAAGATATATATCTACCAAGTCAAAAATAAATAAATTGCAAATGCTA
This sequence comes from Pteropus medius, assembly GCF_902729225.1. Taxonomy (NCBI): domain Eukaryota; kingdom Metazoa; phylum Chordata; class Mammalia; order Chiroptera; family Pteropodidae; genus Pteropus; species Pteropus medius. The sequence continues at coordinate 244,820 of NW_024347730.1, forward strand.
GAAATTTATGTACCCTCTCTGGCACAGAGAGACATAATTCAGAGTAAGATGACTTTTCTAGAATCACCGAAATTATGGTAGGACAAAATGTGTTTTCATGTAAGTCCACAGGAATAGCTCTCCTCTCACATATTTTCAAAACATGACATTGATCTACCCACCATTGAGAGGTGGAGCCCATGACCCTTCCCCTTATAACTAGATAGAATTTTGTAACATTTTGACCAAAAAAGTACTACAAATAACAGTATGTGATTTCCGAGTCTAGGTCACAAAAGGCAATGCAGTCTCTGCTTTGTTTGTTAGAATACATGCTTTTATTAAGACTCCAGCAACCATTAGAGTGTCTACTTGGACATCATACTGCTAGGAACCCAAAGAATCACATATGGCAATATCACATGACGAGACCTTTAGATTGCATGAGAAGAGAGAAATGCAAACCACTGCTTTAGTTTGTCATTTTCTAAAGGTACGTGAGATAACCAAGGCAGACTTGTTGATCTGAGCTTTCCTCTCATTCTCAACCTTCTCAGAAACTTAATGAGACAATAAAATAATTATTATTTTAAGTTTTTTGGATTGTTCATTATATAACATTACTAGAAACTGTACCATTTAGAATATATTTTATAAAATTTAATTGAAAAATTCACTTTGGAAATTATAATAATGTGGGCCTATTATTCTTAGTCTGTAAAATAAGCTGCCATAATAATTTGTATTTTAAGTTGTTTGCTTCATTTTTCTGACTACATTTTTTCCTATGGTCCATGGGCAAGACTTATAAAAAAAATTGAAAAAGAAATAAATCTGCAAGAAACTTAAGCCTCCAGTGTGGACTCAGAGTGAAAAATGGTATGGGTCTGATGATATAATTTCTTGTTTTTACTTGTATCCCTCCATCTAGTATAGTGGAAACGGAAAGTGAGAAGCACTACATCATCTAAGATGTGTATTTTGTTTATAATTTATCCATGAATTTAGCATAGTGGTCATAGTTGGAATTGGTAAACTTTTGTTCAATGAATTAACAAATCAATAAATACAATCATTTTGTTAGAGTTTACTAGCCATGGCATAATATGGCATCAAGATAACAATGATTAATAAGTAATTAACTAATTTGTATTGAGGACCCACTATGAGTTGGGCAATAGTCCAAGAGGTTTATGTATAACAAATTCATTTAAGCTTTATAGCCGAATTGAAGGTATTACAATTATTCTCACTTTGTAGATGAAAAAAAAACTATGAAGTAAAGAGATTATTAACTTGCCTAGGTTTATAGAAACAATATGTTAAAATAAAAAATAATTTTATGACTGATTTTGTTTTCAGATACTAAGAAAAGTTTTACAAAATTTTAATTGTGCATATTTATTTTGCTTTCTCAACTTTGAGATAGGTGTCCCAATAAATTTTATAATTTTAATAAACTTTTATATATATCCTTTTCATTGTAAGTGTAAATGGTAATTTAGGCAAAGTGCCATATGTAGATGCCATATGGAAACTGTGTAATTGTTAACTTATTTCATGCTTGACTAATGAGTATAGATTAATATATAAACATCATCCCAATACTATGTTTGAGAAACTTAATCAGTGCCTAAATTATAGTACAAAAACATTAAAGAGTACCGTGTTGTAGGTATAATATTTTTATTTAAATATTTATTTCATTAATTTTCCTTTCTCACATTTTATTGAAGTGTTTTCAGTTTGAGATTTATGTTTTGTATATACTGAGTTAAATTAAAACAAATCAATGAAAGTAAATTCTAGTTCTCTTACTTTTTAAATATAATTATTAAAAAAATTTGAAACTGCACTTGTGGCCCACATATGTCTATGCAACAATAATCTGTTGTTGCACTAACCTATGTTGTCTGTGTGTCTTTTCATCAAAATATTTTTTATAAAGGTTGTAAGATTTCAAAGAGATTATTTAAGTGCCAAAATCATGGTACATGAACAATAAAACTCTCTTCTTTCTCTTTTTTTTCCTACAAAATAATAATAAAAATAAGGAGGAGTTGGATGAGGAGGAGAAGGAAATAAATGGGCATTGAAACACTAGCATATATTGAAGTAAAAGGGAATATTTTGCATGTAAACAATAATTACCTGATTTTTATACAGGTTTCTACTGTCTCAAACACATGCTCTAAACAGAGAGAAACTGATACCAGGAAGCACTGGGGACCAAGATAAAAATCTTAGAAAAGTTCTCAACCTCACTTTAAAACAATGAAATCAATATCCAAATAATACTTAGGTTTTATACATATTTGCAAAAAAAGAATTGGGAAATTTTTTAAATGTTTTGCTGTGCTGTGGAACATTTAAATCTTATACCTTTGGAATTAAAAATATCAATGCGTGAACTGGTCCTGGAGGAATTAACTTGATTTTAATAGGACTTAAAATATCAGTCATGACTTTGGAATTACATTGTTTGATTTTTTTCACTTAAGAATTTTGAGCATTCAATTTCAAAGTATATGCTATTTCAGTTTCAAATAAATACATTTTAAACAACTTTGATCTTAATGCTTTATAGAAAATCAAATTTTCTTGTCAGGTCTTATAGGTTGGCACTGTTGCTATGAGAGCAATGTTTAAAGCATATAAAAATGCTAATCAAAGAATAAAGACTTTGTGAGGAAATAAATCTTCTCTGGAGTTCTGAGAACTCATGTAAAATGCCTTAATTTTTTGAGACATTGAAATGTGTACAGAATAAAAATAAGAAATGTTTGCCTTCACTTCCCCTAAAATTATTTTATTCTTCACATGACATGTAGATTAGCTCTTTAGTTATTTGTTGAGTTTATCTCTTTGATCCCAAAGGATAACAAAACTCTTATCTTCTTGGATGGACAGATAACCACAGCCCAGATTAGCTCCCAATTTACAAGATAAAGTACCAGGAAGACTACAAAAGGTATCTTCCTAACTATTTACATTTTAAAGAAAAGTAGTATCTAGGAATTTGGAAACAACTTTAGGTTGTAAATGTCCAGATATAGAGGACTATATGGCCCAGAGAAACTTTTGTTACATTCCAAAAGGCTGGAGTTATTACTCAGGCCCTTTTTGTTCTAAAGGAGAAGACTTTCAGGAGGAGAAGAATATAGCTGTTTCATTCCCCTTTATAACCAAAAAAACTCATAATTTTCCTTACCTTTCCCCTATGGAGTTTCTGGGTATTCATGAAGGAAAAATTTCCGTGGGCTCTCATGACATTGGGATAAGGGTTAAGGCATTGAGTAAGGGGGCAACAAATTAATTTAATTTGAAGTAATACAAAATCTGTCTCCGATTCAGAACAGACAAGATTAATATAATAAAAAAAACAATATTAATAAACCTAAGAAGTTTCAATTCATGTCTTCTCAGTATGTCCTCTCAACAAATTTTTGAAACCTAATTCACAACATTGTTTACTCTCTATTGGCCAAATAACCGTATATTTATGTAAACTTTTATATTATTGTACAACCTAAGAATTATTCATTACACAACCTCCATAAAACTATTGCTGAATGTGATTGCAGGCAAAGTGAAACATGAAAAGCTAAAAGATAAAATAAAACAATTTACATAGTTAAAGCTGGCAAGCTGTTCCTATTAGTTCCATGTTTTTTTTTTTAATTGAATATTACATTTAGAGCCAGTCTAAAATCATGCAGTTTGTAAATTATTGGGTTTCATGCTTCTTGCCTTTTTTCCATACTGATTCTTTTGCCTGAACCATTCTCCTATTCCATTATACAGCTTTTATAATATTTCAAGATTCAGATAAATGCATTATTTACATTTTATATAAATGTGTTGCATAATGACTCAGTGCACAAAGTATATTTATTATCTCTATTTTATAAATAAAGAAACTGAAGTTTAAACAATTACTTACAAATGCCATATAGTAAAGTAACAAATCCAGGCAATGTGTTGCTGGAGACAAACTTTTCATTATTGTCTCAACTTGAAAACTCACATATTCTTCAAGTTTCCTAATCCAATGAAAATACTATTTTTTGCACCTTTGCACGTGTCTCCATCCTTACACTACTTATCACATGATCAAATCATACTATAATCACTCATGTATAGACACATACACACACATTTATACCTACACATTTATCATATTCAAGTATAGCAGGAATGTAAAGAGACTAAGTTGATCTCTGCTTTCCTAGAACTTATAATTAAATAAATACATACTTATTTACTTGAATGATAATGAAGGTTTCAAATTGGTCTGAAGAAAAAACACAGAAGACAATGGAAGGAAGAGCTAATGTGATATGGAACGTAATGGATGATAAGATACAGTTGTCCCTCAATATCCTTCAAGACTCCCAGGGATAACAGGGATGCTCAAGTACCTATATAAAGTTGCCTAGTATTTGCATGTAAACTACGCATATCCTCCTGTACACTTTAAATTATTTCTAGATTACCTTTAATACCGAATACAGTGTAAATGCTGTGTAAATAGTTGTTGTACTGTACTGTTTAGGAAATAATGATAAGAAAGAAGACCGTACATGTTTAGTACAGACACAATCATTGTAAGCCTAACTACATAATACACACTATCAGCAATGTACTCTTTTTTTTTTTTTAAATATTTTCCACTCACAGTTTGTTGAATCTGAATGTGGAACCATACAGAGGGCTTAATGTATATGCTATTTCATTTCTAATTCCTAATTATAATTAGGATCCAATTTTCCAAGAAAGTGACTTTTTAGGTAATACCTGAAAAAAAAAAAGCTAACCATTGGGAAGAAAGCACAAGATGTGTATTAGTGAGAAAGGATTAAAGGGTGATGCAAAGAATAGTGACAGAAGAAATATGGTATGGGGAAACCTTGTGGTGAAAAGGAATGGAAAACAATGGTCAATGTGCTGAGAGAACCTTTAGTAAGGGAATGAAATACATGAACCTCTGTAAAGCTGGCCAATGACTATGAGAGTTTGGCCCTTACTAGGGATGGTTTATCTCTGAACAAGATAGTGACATAAAGGGTATATCTTCTCTCCCTCACTCTACTCCATTACTCTGTTTCGACAACAAAAGCAACATTTTACTTATATTTGCTTTCTTATTGTCTAGTAGTGTGTCCTCATGTAACAGACACTTTCCTATTTATTGACAAAATGGTTATTTTTTAAGAAGCCAGGTATATCAACCAACTCTTCCTCCTGTATCTCTGTCTTCTTTCTGCTATACTATTCCTATACTCAATAATAAATTGTTCAAAAGTTTCTCATTCAAAAATTCTCCATACTTAATTTAACAAAATATTTGCTTTCATGAAATAGACTACAAATATATACTGAGCATTACCATGTATTCTGAGCTGTGCTGACAAATAAAGAAAAGTGGATTCTCCTCTTAAGGAATCCAGAGTTAAATCAATAAACAATAAATTGTGAGGGTGCTTCCAGTCAAGATGGAGAAGTAAGTAAAAATTGTGCTTTCCTACTCTCGTGGCTTCATTAAAATTACAACTAAACTACAGAACAGTCATGACTGGAAGTTACCTGAATTCTAGATGAACAAAAATCCTATAACTGGAGACACACAGGAAAGGGCAACTCAACAGGAGTAAGTTGAGCAGAGAAATGAAATGGATTGGTCCCATACATCATATGGCAGTTGAAAATTGACAAAGATATCTGGCAGCGATTGTCCTCCGGAAAAGTGAGGGGTCTAGGCCCCACACTAGGGTCCCCAACCCAGAGTTCCAGTGCTGGGAAGAGAAGTTCCCACAACTTCTGGCTGTGAAAATCAGTAGAGATTAAGGCTGAGTGAGACAGGACTGCTGGAGTTAGAAGCATTCCTCTTAAGGGAATCGCATACAAATTTATCCACTGATAGACTGATTTGTTCTGTGTCCCAGTGCTGGGGAGGCAGCTTGAAAGATACCAGGGTAGATCAGTTGTTGTTCAATGGCTATAAAGTTTCAGGTATGCAAGATGAATAACTTCTAGAGATCTGTTGTACAGTTAACAATATGATGTTGTATACTTAGAAACTTGTGAAGAGGGTATATCTCAAGCTAAGTGTTATTACTACAAAAATAAATAAGTAAAATAAAGAGGGGACAGAAGGAGAAAAAGAAAAGGCAGAGACATAATGGGAGGAATTGAATTGTCTGGATTCAGGGCGAGGACTGAAGGGACAGCTTTCTCCCAGACAGATGTGCTGGTAGAATTCATTGTTCTTCTGTTGAGCCCTCCCGTTCCCAGTGTGAAGACCCAGGCAGCCGCCATATCTGAGTCTCCATCATCCTAGCTAACACTGATGGCCCTGCCCTGGTGATTCTCTAAGACTCCACTTTACCCAACTTGCAGGCCTACTCAAACCACTTCCAAAGGGCTTTTCCACATATATGGTTTACCTTGATCCATGCTGCAGACTTTCCTAAAATCTCTCAAAGTTTATAAAACCTAAACAAGCAACATCTGGCCTCAGTATGCCCCATACCTATTGCTGAGCAGCCCTAAGCCCAGCAATAGCAGCAGCCAGACTCAGTTTGTAACATGGCCTCTCGAGGCACCTCATAGCTCAATGTGAGTTGTGGCCATCTGTGAATTGCTTAGTGTTTCATGCTAGGTGGCTCCAGGAAGAGCACAGGTTGCAGCTGAATTTGGCCTGTGGTAGGACCCTTCTCAGGACACTCTGGCCTTCACATCCAGTGGCTGGTTTTAATCTGAGCTGGAGCACCACTCAGGGTTATATCTGAGGACCACACACCAAAAGGGCAGATTAGGCACTCACCAGAGCCCTGTTAAAGCAAATTCCTCTTTGTAGGGTCAGAATTCACTGGCCAGTCTTCACATCCAATCAATCCAAGGGTCAGTCTTTCCCACTGATGTGCAAACAGTAATCAAGGCTCAACTACAACAGGTGGGAACACACAATCCACACAAGAAACGCACCTGATGCACACTGGGTTCAGGTAACCAGGAAAACTGTTCCACTGGGCCCCACAGTAGATGTACTACATAAGGCCATTCTACTAAAGCTAGGAGACAGAGCAGTCCCACCTAATACATAGAAACAAACACAGGGAGGCAGCCAAAATGGGGAGAAAAAAAAAAAGTCCCATATGTAAGAAATGAACAAAACTCTAAAAATTAACTAAATAAAATGGAGACAATTTATCAGATTCAAGATTAAAAAACTGGTTATAAGGATACTCAATTAATTTAAAGGAAAAGTAGATTAACCCAGCGAGAACTTTAACAAAGAGACAGAAAACATAGAAAATAACTCATTAAAAATGAAGAATACACTAACTGAAATAAAGAATACATTAGAAGAAATCAGCAGTAGATTAAATGAAGCAGAAGACTGAATCAATAAGAGCATCAAGAAATCAAAATCTAAAAGAAATGAACATAGTTTAAGGAGCCTCTGGGACAACATTAAGCATACTGACATTTGTATCATAGAGATACTAAAAGGAGAAGAGAGAGGTCAAGGAATTGAAAAACCTATTTTAACAAATAATGATGGAAAACTTCCTTAAATTGGTGAAGGAAATAGACATACAAGCTCAAGAAATACAGGGAGTTGCAAACAAGATGAACCCAAAGAAACCCAAGCCAAACACATCATAATTAAAACACTAAAGGTTAAAGACCAAGAGAGAATCTTAAAAGTAGTGAGAGAAAAGCAATTAGTTACCACAGGGAGCTTTCATAAGACTGTTAGCTGATTTCTCAACAGAAGTGCAGGCCAAAAGTAACTGACAGGAAATATTCAAAGTGATAAAAAGTAAGGACCTAAAATCAAGATTACTCTATCCAACAAAGCTATCATTTAGAATCAAAGGAAACAAGGAGCTCCCCAGGCAAGAAAAAACTAAAGAAATTGATCATCACCAAACCAGTATTAAAGGAAATATTGGAGGAACTTTTTAAGAAGAATAAAAAGAAAAAAAAAAGATTTAAAAAAATAAGAATAACAAAATGGCAATAACTACATATCTAGCAACAATTACTTTAAATGTAAATGAATTAAATCCTCCAATGAAAAGATAAGGTGGCTGAATAAATAAGAAAACAAGACTCTTACATATGCTGCCTACAGGAGACTCCCTTCAGATCAAAAGACATACACAGACTGAAAGTAAAGTGGTGAAAAAAGATGTTTCATGAAAATGGAAAAAAATTTTTAAAAATCTGGGACAGCAATACTTATACCAGACAAAATAGATTTTAAAACAAAGACTATATCAAGAGACAAAGAATGATCCAATTATTTCACTTCTGAATATTTATCTGAAGAAATCCAAAACACTACTTTGAAAGGACATGTTAATCACTATGTTTATTGCAGCATTATTTACAATAACCAAGATATGGAGGCAACCTTGGTGTCCATCAACAAATGAATGGATAACGAAGAAGTGTTACATATACAATGGAATATTACTCAGCCATAAAAAATAATGAAATCTTGCCATCTGCAACAACATGGATAGACCTAAAGGATATTGTGCTGAATGGAGTAGGTCAGACAGAAAAAGACAAATGTCATGATTTCACTTAGTTGTGGAATCCATTGTCAGAATTCCCTGGGTGTTATCTCAGATCTCTGGCTGTTCTTTTTTCACTCCTTTGCTCTTCGTCTCTCTTAAAAGCTGTTGAACAATGCTTTTCCTCAGGTGTTTTTTTTTTTTTCCCTTGCTTTTGTTCTAGGCATTTATATAGAAAGCTTATTTATTCCTTTGGCTTTAATTACCGCTTGTAGGTAGTAGATGACTAATAATATAAATATACAACCCAGTTCTATTCCCAAATATGAAATACCGATTTAACAAGAACACCGGACTCATTATGTCTCTTCCATATACAAGTGTTTTCTCTCTCAATTGATATTAATACTTTCTCCACGCACTCAAACTAGCAACCTGACTAAGTCTTTTCATTTTCTTGCAAGTATCTTTACTTCTCTCTTTCCACAATCACCTTCTGGGCCCAAGATGCAATCATCTCTCACCTACACTCTTAATTAGTTGTTCTATCTGCCTCTTCCCTTTACTTCTCTGAACTAGTTTTCACATTTCAATCAGACAGACTTTAAAGACATAATTGAGTATGTTAGTAATTACACAGTTAAAAAGTCTTCAGCCATTCCCTACTACCCTTAACATGGCAAGCCAGCCACAACTTAGCATCTCTTTCTGCTCATATTAGATCACATTTTCTATCACTTCTATATTTCCCCCAAACTGGTCTGTCCTGTCTTTGAATGAGTTATGCTCTCAACTATAACTTTTGTATTTTATGTTACCTTAGAACCGCCCTTTTACTTTTCTAATCTGGTTACCACTCACCCTCACTCTTTCCCTGACCATCTGCTCTTCTGTCAATATTCCTCACTGGATGATGTCATCCAGTTCCACATACTTAGATCCCATCTATGTATGCTAATCATTTCCATATTTATATCTCTAGGATTAACTTCTCTCATAAACTCCAGACTCAAGTCAAATGCCTTTTCCATTACACATGGTTATATAATAAGCATTTCAATCTAAGTATTCAAAAAAAATTAAAATAAAAGTTTTCCTATTCTGCTCCCTGCCCCAAATCTTTCTCCATTTCTATTCTGGTCCCTGCCCCAAATCTTTCTCCATTTCAATAAATATCTCTCAAAACAGTAGAGGTCATTGGGTGCCTCCTTTTCTCTCACATTCCAGATCCAATCCATCAACAAATCCTATCTTCTCTATCTTCAAAATGTATCCTAATTATGCTTTCTATTTAACTTTATTCCTAACACCCTATCCAGCATACAAGCAAATATCATCTGGATTATTTTATTATTCCCTTAACTGGTCTCTCTGATTTCATTCTTACATTCTTATAGCCTATTCTCTACTCAGCAACCAGAATGCTTTTCCTTTAACAGCCATTTTATTGTTACTTTTTAGTTAAAACCTGATGGATGTCCATCACACAAACATTAAAATTCTAAGTTTTTTAGTGGAATCTAAAAAGACTTTCACAATCTGTTTCTGCATCTCCTCTAATGTAATTTTCTACTACTCAATTTCTCATTTATTATATATATACACACCAGGCAAGCTTCCATTGCATGACATGTGGACATGTTTCCTTCTATCTGGAAAAGATTTTCCTCGAATATTGACAAGCTTCACTCCCCGCATTGATGCAGGTCTCTGTTCAAATAACACTCTTCAGAGAGGTCTTCCCTGACCACTCTTTTAAAAATAGTACCATTCACTCTCTAACTTTTTACTCAGTTTTATTTTTCTTCATAGCCCTTCTCATTACCTGACATTTTATTACTTCTCTTTCTCTCTTGCTGCCCTCTCTCTTTCTCTTATGGAAGACATCTGAGAAGAAAACTTGGCATTTTTTTCTCTGCTAAAACCTCAGAGTTGAAAAGATTTCATTGAAATGCTCAACTGATTAGAATTTGTTTTAAAAGAGAATAAATAAAAATAGACAAATATGTAAACAAATAAGGATAATAAAATATTTACGTGTTATACTGATGGTTATATTTAGGGACACAATGTGCGAACCTGAAAGAACTCTACATATCTTTGCTTAATGCAACCCCAACATTTTTGGATATTTGACAGAGATTGCACAACTATCTAATACCTTTTATATAGTCCCAGTAATCCAAACAATAATGTTATCCTGCAATGGCCCTATGTTATATAGAAAACACGGGTGTATAGATTTGTATAACTTGACCTACAATTCTTTCAATTAAAAAGAAGAAACTTTGGCATTCCAAAAGGTATCCTGAGATCTGAGTTAGGACATTTTCTAAAATGTTGTGATAAAATAATGAGAAATAATGTAATAATTCACAAAGCACATTAGATGGTTTATTTATTAGAGTGATTCCAGATACCTAAAACAAGTAGGATTTAGAAGAACCTAGGCACAGAAGAGGTTTAGAAAACATGAGGCCAAGGGAATCTGTAGGAAAAGTCCTCAGCCTTGAATAAAGTTGAGAGCTGCCCTTTCTAGGAAGTCAAGGTATATACCAGGCACTCAGGGGCTCTACTGGTAGTGAAAGAACTAAAAAGTCTTACAGATTTGAAAGAAATTTAATCATACCACCTATGTGTGCACACACACACACACACACATACGCCGCACACACACACAAACACACACACACAAACTGCAGGATTAGTGTTTATGGGCATCCAAATCTGTGAGTACATTTTGAGAAACCCCAGACTCACTAGATATACACACCATGTGTTCGTTCCCTTGTTACAAAAGAGAAGAAGCGTACATATCTTAAAAGAAGGTAAACACTCAATCAAATCAATTTTTTCCTATTACCAATCTTGATTGTAACTACCCATTAACATACTTGCCGCCTTCTTTAAGTCAAGATTTGTTCAACAACTGTTCATTATTCTACTATTTGAGGCACTTGGAATATAGCAAAAAACAAAATAGACAAAATTTCTAACATAGTCTATATTTTAGTTTTATATTTCTTTTTTTAAAGATTTTTATTAAACCATAACTAATATACAATATCTATAGTTATTTAACATTTATATACTTAAAGAAGTAATCACTATGACAAGTTCAACAACCATTATACACCTTACAATGCTATCACAATATTAGTAACTATATTTCCTATATTTTAAGGAAATTTGGATCTCCTATTCCCTTTCACGTTACCACCCATCTTTTTTAATTTTTCAATTACTGTTAACATTCGATATTATTTTATGTTAGTTTCAGGTATATAACATAGTTGTTAGACATTTATATAATTTACAAAAGGATTACGCTGAATGATCTAGTATCCACCTGGCACTTTATATAGTTATTACCAAATTATTAACTATATTCTCTATGCTTTATATCCCCATGACTATTTTATAACTACCAAGTTATACTTCTTAATCCCTTCACTTTTTCACTTCACCTCCCAACCTTTAAGTCAAATAATTAAATATTCAAGAACTTCAGTGGTGTCAGTTATACAATGATATATGGAAAATATTTAATGATATATAACAATATCTCATGTAACTAAAGTATAAGAAAGAAGAAACATCAACTACAGCCAGTGACCACACGTCTGCATTTGCTAAGTTTATGTTTTATTGCTCTACAGAAAAGTCATGGACACTGAAGCACTCACAAATTATAGATTTGGCCTTGATCTCTGCATGCTATTCAATGATTACTTAGTAGATAAAGTTCAATAATTCTGATGTATTCTTTAATGAAGACAGTGTTTATCTCATAAACATAACAGTACTTGAGTTGATTTTATGTTACTTCATTTTTCATATCATATAGAACAAAAGACTGCAATAGTTATATAGGAATCATCTAGCTAGGCTATTGTATTCTCATTATCTTAACTATAAAGGTTGAGCTTTACCATTTTGTTTCTCTCAAAAAAGTCTTGCAAACCAAAATTTAAAACAATACCAGGATAAAATTCTTCTTGGTCAGTTGGTCACATTTTGGAATTATATGTCATATTTTCCTAGTAAATTGATTAAACCTTAAGACACAGCTTTGCTCCTTCAACAAGAAAAGGGTAAAATTGCTATGCTTAATTTAAGAAGAAACACTCTAAATTAATGTTAGCAACCTATAGCATAAAATATTTGAGTGGTAATTAAAAGATAAATTACCCACTTTGGAGTAGGACTAAAATGTTAAGTATATTAATTTCAGAAATGACAAAAATAGCCTTACATTTCAAATTTATTCAATTATATAACTTGAAATCATTATGTTAATCCTGTTTTATTTTTCAGATGACGTTAAGCAACATATTCTTTTTTATTCTACACACAAAACTTTTTATTTGAAATCTTCAGTGTGTTTGAGCCTGTTAGTCTCCAAAGAATTGAGTTGTCATGAAATGATCACTTTAATTCACTGAGTATCTAATGTGTGTAAAAGAAGAGTGCTTGGTTTGTCAGATGAAAAAATGACAATTGAGGACTTTCTCTGCTCTCAAAGGCAATATAAAGAGGTAGAGTTCCCCAATATAATGAATATGTCATTAGTTACAGGGAAGTAAATAGTGTGAATCACTGGTTCTCTACCACAATTAAACCAATTATATCAATAAATCAATGACATGTCATTTAGACATATGGAAACTATTTTTTATTATTGGAGTAAGTTAGTTATTTTTTCTCTTTTTATGAACCAATTCAAAATATGGGGGGGGTTGTATTTAGAAAATAAGACAAATCTAGGTGTGTACAATCTTAGTCCTTTTAAGAAATCCAAATTGTTACCCTTTTAAAAATGAATGTTTGTTCAGAACTAAAAACATTTACTTAATTAATATCATTCCATTCTATTCTAATGTATGACTTATACTCTTCTAGATACTAAACATAAAAATATGAATAATAAGTACTTCCTGTTATTTTCCTAAAATAGTTTACAGATCTTGAGGGACTGTAATATAAATGACATATTTAGAGAGGGAGCGATGAAGGAAATGATGAATAGACAAGGAGTCAGAAAGGCATCATAGAGATAATGTTTACAATGAGACTGACAAAATAAAAGAAAAGAAAAATGAAGAGCCAGGTGGACACAAATGGGTGGAAAGAGCACAATAGATATTGCGAGTGCCAATCAGCATTTAAAAAAACATTTTATATATATATATATATATATATATATATATATATATATATATATATTATATATATATTTTTTGAATTTGCTATGGAATGTTGTCCCTGATGGATAGGATGGGAAAGTACATGATAAAGAATTAATTGGAAGAAGCGCACTCTTCAAATGTTCTGATAGAGTCTTGGACTCAGATTACAGTGATTATTCAGGTTAACTGTGTTTAGGTAGGAAAATAACAGGAGTATGTGTTAAAAAGATCACTCAAACAATGTGGAACAGATGGCAATGATTCTGGAAGCAAGAAGACAAATCAGATATAAAATAAAGAGCTCCTAAACTAAGACTGAGGTGGAAGAGATGACTGAGTTGGAAGAGATAACTGACCACAGATTTGTAATCAAGTTCATTGTTAAAGGATTTTGGTGTTATTTTGCATGTGAAGACTGGCTATGGCTAGACCCAAGGACACCTTTGTATTTGTGATAAAAAGTGAACTTTAGATAGTCCTCTGACCTGGATGCTGTTTTGTAGCCAGTGACTTGCACAATTCTACCTGAAAGCTCAAATACTGACAGAAAGATAGAAATAAGCTTAACTTTCAGACTATTTATTTGAGTGGTTTATGTTTGGGACAGTAATTAAAAACAAACATGTTGGAAACATGAAAAGAAAAGTGATTATTTACGGATGGAAAGAGAATCAGGATAACAGAAAAACCAATATTTTATTAGAAGTCAGAGGAAAAAAAGGCATGCAAAAGTAACTGGAAGAATAGTTACATAGATTGAAATACAATAAGGGAAGAATAAATTAATTGTTGAGAAAAAAGAAGAGAACTTTTAGACAGAAAAATAATGATGTTAAATTCTTGAGCGGGGTGGGGGAAAACTAGCTCTGAAAACAGTCCATTTAATTTGATAATAAGAAAATTATTGATGACCTCAATGAGAGCAGCTTCACCTGAGTGATAGGGCAGAAGCATAATTGTATGGCTTGAAAATAAACTGGTAATTTCTTATTAAAATAGCATGTTAAAATTGCATTGCAAACTTTCTTCACCAATTCTGAAATAACAAAATTTTATAAAAGCAGCAAGAAATTCTCCAACCCAACACAGATGTCAGAATTAACATACTACAATTATCACTGGAAATTAATAAGGGCGAAATCAAAAATTGAGGGTCTAAGCAGACAGCCCAGCTCAGCTCAGATGTTAATCCTCCCTCTACCATTCTGAAGAGATAATGTATGCATTAACAATTTTGGGAAGTTCCTTTAATGTCCAAATCTAAAGAGAAGAATATCTGTGTCTATGATTACATTTTCCTATTTTTACAAAATTGTAAAGGTGGTGACTGGTGAAGAGAAATTGGTAACTTGGGGATGATAAATAGAAAGAATGACCTTGGAAAAAAAAATCAAGCCCAAGAGTTTCGTCACATTGGGACAGACACAGCCCCCAAATATCCTGAAAAAAAAAAAAAAAAAAAGTAGTGGAGACTACTTTAAAAATCCAATATCGGAAATAAATTGGAGATCTGGCATTTTCACAAAAACAATATACTTTTACTTGTTCACTTCCACTCAGATTTCCCCATTCACTATACACTATCACCTCCACCTTAATCATTTATTCAAGTTATATAAAAATAGACAAGAAAGAGAAGAGTGCAGGTTTCCATGTATAATCCAGATAGAGAGACAGGAAACTATGTACATAGAGCCAAGAAGTTTGTTGTGCTGTATCAGAACAAAAGAAACTATTGAATAGAAGAGCAGAAGGCTGAGTTAAAAAATGGCAATATATACAAATATAATATTGAAGTAGAGAAACAAAAGGATAATAGAAACATGCTATTGATGAGACAAATTTAGGAGACATCATAAGTTTAGGAGACATCATTTAGGAGACATCATAAATTTAGGAGACAAATTTAGGAGACATCATAAATTTAGGAGACATCATTCAAGATACTGAGAGAAATTTCTCATTCTTATTCTATGCTGATTTAATTATTTTATTCAATATTAGGTTAATAAGCACTTTTATTCAATATAACGAAAGATTAAAAATTAGATAAAAAATAGAATAAAATGAAAGGGAATATGCCAATTTCAGAATACACTGAGATTCAAAATAACATTTCAAATTAAATAAATACAATTCGAAGTCATAAACACAATAAATAATACTAAACAAATTTATATCTACTATAAAGGAAAGACTTGAACAAATCAAAGTTAATGCAGATAAAAAATAGAAAGCAATTAGATAAGTGAAAGCAGACAAAATTTTTAACTTAAGTGTAATTATTGTGACTAAAGTAGAATACTTCCAAATTGGAAGAGATGCGTTAAAATACGCAATAAAGAAAATGTTCCTGTGAGATATGTATATATCTGTATGTATACAAATCCCATATATCTGTCTGTGGCGTCATGGCCTTGTACTCTACACACACACACACACACACACATCATGGTTTTAATTTAAATTGCCTAATGACAAATGTTGTTTGAGATTTTTGCATATTTTTACTTGCCTTCTCTCTCTCTTTTTTTTTTTATGGTGAGATGCTTGCTAGATCTTTTGCCCGTATTTTAGTTGGAATGTTAGTTTTCTTATTGTTGAATTTTAAGGTAACGTTTATTTTAGATTAATGTCTTTTATCAGATATGTGTTTTGTAAATATTTTCTCCTAGCATATGGCTGGCATTTTTATTCCTTAAGTGTATTTCACATAATTTTTTTCTCTTATTTTAATAGTCTTATTTTAAAAATAAATTAATAAATTTATTTTTTATGTGTCTTGCTCTTGATGTCATATATAAATACATTTGACAAATCTCAAGTCAACTAGATTTTCTTCTGTTTTCTTCCAAAAGTTTTTTAGATTTGCATTTTGTTATTATATATATATATAAATATTAGAAAATATCCAACACTGAGATAAGCTATTTAATTCTATGAAGAAAATTAGAATTCTACAAAATTAAACTGGCATTTGACATGCACATAGAAAAGAATAATGTCCAAAGACAACGGAGAATGAATTACAGAATTCTGATTAAAGAAAAATCATGTCGACTCAGCGAAATATTAAAAAATTAGATTCAACAATTTATTAAAAATAATAAATTATAACCCATGTAACCAAATGAGGTTTATTCCAGGATGCTTTTGCAACATTGAAAAATCAATTAATGCAATCTCTCATATCAATACACTAAAGACAAAAAAGCACATGATCATATTAATAGATTCAGAAATAACAATGGAAAAAATACAGCATTTATTTATGATAAAAATTATCAGTAAATTAGTAATAAGGAGAATATCCTCTACTTAATTTTTAAATATCTTAAAAACCTACAACTAACCTCATTCTTAATTTTTAGAAGCTAGGTATTTTCCCTAAAATCAAGAACAAACCAAGTTGTTTTCTCTCACCACATATTTTCTACATTGTAGTGGAAGCCCTACTTATGCAATAAGACAGGAAAAGAAAATAAAAATTGATATAGAATGGGAAAGAAGAAATGAATATTTGTGTAGATATCATTATTTTCTATGTAGAAATTCCAAATTATATGTGTGTATATACATATATACAATAAACAATTACATTAAGTTCATAGAATATTAAATTAACATGTAAAATTTAATTGTTTTATAACATATCAGTAATGAACAACTGGTTTGAAATTAAAAACAAAATATTATTTTTATTTATATTAGCTCTAAAGAATAACATGGTTGCAAACCTAACAAAATAAGCATAAGATCTGAATGAGGAAAACTACAAAATTCTGAAGAAAAAACATTTTTTAAAGATCTAAAATAATGGTGAGATATTCTGTTCATAGAAAGAACCTATGTATACTTAAGATGCTAGTTCTTCTAAATGTGATTATAGATTCACTGCAATTCCAATAAAAGTCACAGGAAGCAATTTTGTGAATATTGAAGAACGCATCCTAAAGAATATTTAGAAAGGCCAAGAATCAAAATAACAAACACAATACAAAGAAAAACAGAGATGAAAAGCTGAAACTATCAGAATATTAGACTTACTATAAAGCTACATTAATCAAGGTAGTCTAGCATTGTGAAAAACTGACACATGGATCAATGAACAGAAATGGGCCCATATAATATAATCAACAGATTTTTGACAAAGGCATAAACACAATGCAATGGAGGAAAGTAGTCTTTTTAACAAATGGTGCTGGAGTATTTGATAACATATGAAGAAACTTAAATATAGATATAAACCTTACACCTTTCATAAAAAATAACTCAAAATAGATTATAAACCAAAATATAAAATGCAAATCTATAAAACTTTTAGAAGAAAACATAGGAGAAAATCTAGTTGACCTGAGATTTATCAAATGTGTTTATACACAACACTAAAAACAAGAGGCATGAAAGAAAAACCTAATCAGTTAGTCTTTATTAAAATTATTTTTATATGCAAAATACTCTTAAGGAAATAAAAATGCAAACTACATGCTAGGAGAAAATATTTGCAAAACACATACCTGATAAAAGACTTGTATCCAAAATATACATAACTCAATATTTAACAATAAGAAAACTAACATTCAAACTAAAATATGGGCCAAAGATCTAGCAAGCACTTCACCAAAAAGAGAAGACAAATAAGCAAGCACATGTAAAGATATTCAGCATTTTTCATTAGGCAATTTCAAATAAAGATAACAATGACATACCATTATATTCCCATTAGAATGCCATAATACTGTATATATACATTTATATCCACATATACAACTTAAATCAATTGCTACACACAAGTAATTGATTTAAGTTGGAAACTTACATTTTCGCAAACAGTATGCACAAATACTTATATTAGTTTTATTCATAATTGCCAGAAATAGAAAACTATTGTCCTTTGATAGGTGACTGATTATACAAACACATTATTCCATACATAGCAATATTACTCAGTAATTTAAAAATTATCTATCAGTAAAAATATATGGTGGAATCTTAGATGCATACCACTAATTAAAAAAAGCCAATCTGAATAAAACTACATATCACATGATAAAATAGTATCTGACATTCTAAAAAAGGCAAAACTATAGAAAAAAGGCAAAACTATAAAAAAAAAATCAGAGATTTTCAAGGATTTTCTAAGTGGACAAGTTATTAATAGGTGAAGTAGAAGGGATATTTAAGGGCAGTAAAACTATTCTGTATGACACAGTAATAATGGATGTAGAACTGTAGAGCACTTCCCTGAGTTAGACAAACTGAGACCTAGGACATAGCATTCCAGTTGTTACGTCTGTCTAAGATGTTTTACTATCACTACAGTGAGTTAGGATCCAAATATCAAAGACACCCCTATCATTCAGAATATTCCAAGAGTTTAGAAGTTACGTTCCAGAAGTCTGGCTAAAAACCCAAATCCTCCTTGAGTGAGCTCAAAATTTGTTATTATACAAGCACGAAGAGCAAAAATTTAATGTATAAAATTTTTTAAAAAGATTTAAGAAGTTTGAAAAAACTAGGATGAAATGCAGAATATGAGAATGGTGTCACTAAAGGCTGTGGGAAGAATTTGTTGGCTTAAGTAACTTCATAAGTGAGTGGAGTCTCTTCAATTAAAAAGTCAAGAGACAAAAGGTCTTGCACATAAGCATTGTACTATAATCATTAATGTTTTTCTCAAAGGGTAATGCTTAACAATTCTGACACTGCTATGTATGTATACTAGAATTAAATAATTCAGGAAATAAATGGGGAATGGTAGGAGATAGAGCTCACTTTTGTAGTGGGACTTTACATATAAGCAAGAGACATAGAAGCTACAAAAATCCCTGTAGTAATGAGATAGAATTGGAGACATCAGCAAGATCTCATTTAGCTCAATACAAATAAAGGTATATGAACACTGTGTATATAAATATATTTCTTTACTCTTAACTGAAAGAACTAAAATAAAATGACATCTAGTAGCCGTGAGCACATTTAGTGTTTATGTACCTTTCTAATAATACCTTGTTTTCTAATACCTTTCTTCAATAAAATGAATCAGGCCTCCTTAGAGAAATGGCTCAATCTAGTATTAGGACAAAAAATATACAAAATGAGATGAGAACATTTTGTAGTGCTAGAAAGTAAGTGCTCAAACCTCCCCCCCCCCACACACATATACACACTAGGACACAGTACTCAACTAAAAGAGTTTCTAATGGTCAATGCTAGAATAATTTAAACAATAAAATATTAAATTAGTAATTCATTATTAACCATCAACAGTAAGAAATCATGTTGATAATATGTGTGCTTGATATGATGTGATGAAAACATCACTTTACTTCTGTGGTCTTCTTCACAAAAAATTAAAATCTCAGTCTATTCATGAGCAAAACATCAAGCAAATTCCAATAGCAAGCCATCCTACTTAATACCTGACCATTACTTTTCAAACTTTCAAGGTCATCTAAAACAAGAAATGGTGGTGAAATGTTTCAGCCAAGAGGAGCTTAAGAGACATGATATATCACGTGATATTCTAGAGGGAATCACGAAACAGAATAAGGACGTTAGATTAAAATCAAGGAAGTCTGAACAACTATGGACTTTAACTAATATTAATATATCAGTATTAGTTAATTAATTCCAACAAGTATACCATGCTAATGTACTATGATAATGGGGTTTGAAGGAGCAGATGGGGGCTCTGTGTTATATTTTAAGTTTTTCTGTAAGTCTAAAACTGTTTTAAAATATCAAGATTGTTAAAAACAAGTCTGTGCAACCCAGATTATCATACCTATCTCAAGGAAACTGAAAACTTTCTCAAGGAGGAAGAGTTTGAGAAATACAGTAATCATGTACCTTTCTTAAAGAAACTACTTGGAAACAATGTATTTAAAACTTAGTCAAAATAAACTACTCGGGAATGAAGAACTATGTTGAAAAGTGGTGAGCATTGAATACGCATAAAAAGAAAACTAGCATCGAAAGACTTTGGAACTCATTATTTTCGAACAATATGTAAGTTTACACAAAAGAAGTGGAATATTTAAAACTGAGAGATTGCCTCCTGTATGATATGCTTTCAAAATAAATACACACAAAAAAGAAAAAAAAATACAAACATACATATAAAAAACATGAAATAATATCATTAAAATGTCAAGCCAATCCTAGTTGATAAATTTTGTCTACTTACTCATTCCATTATACAGTAAATAAGTATATAAACATTCTGATAAAAGTTTTGAAGCTGTTATTCAAAAATATAAATTTGAAACTTTACAATGCTTTACTCATATATTTTTTTTAGAACCAGGAAGCAGGAATAACATACTGAAACCCAAAGCATCTTTAAAGAGTTATTTTAATAGCATGTGATTTTATTTATTTCTTTTGAGCTTTTTACGTGGTCTTATACAGACTCTTAGTAATTTTATCAAACACTTCCAATCTAAATCTCATTTAGATTGTAAGTTGCTTAGGTAAAACAACAATAATCTTCTGCATGGTTTTTATACATTTGGTATGTTTTTAAATAAATATTGGTTGATTGGATAAAGAGCAAATCAGTAAAATCATTAGCAAATATTCTTTCTTATCTTGAACTCAGACTTTATTTTATGATGTGGACTATGTTAGCTTTTATAACCATAACTTTGTAAGAATGACAAAAATAATCCCTAAGTGGACTTGAGCAATGTTGAAAATATTCCTGATATTCCTATTGCAGAAAATAGAAATCTAATAAACTTAAACTGCTTTACCAGAGCTTAAGATTAAAAAACATAATTAAATAAGAACATAACCCCAAAGCAGCAAAATATACATTCTTCTCAAGTGCACATGGAACATTTTCAAGGATAGACCACATGTTAGGATACAAATCAAGTCTCAATAAATTCAAGAAGACTGATATCATATCAACCATCTTCTCTGATCACAATGATATAACTAGAAATCAACTACAAGAAAAAAACTGGAAAATACACAAACATATGGAAACTAAATAACATGCTACTAAGCAATGATTGGGCTATTAATGAGATCAAGGAAAAAATCAAAAGATACCTAGAGACAAATGAAAATAAAAACACAACAACTCAAATTTTATGAGACACAGTGAAGCAATCCTAAGAGGGAACTTCATAGTACTACAGGCCTACCTCAAGAAATAAGAAAAAGCTTAAATAAACAATCTAACCTTAGAATTAAAAACAAACAAACAAACAACAACAACAACAAAAACTAGAAGAAAAAGAACAAACAAAGACCAAAGTTAATAGAAGGAAGGAAATAATAAAGACCAGAGCAGAAATAAATGAAATAGAGTCTAGAAAATCAATACAAAAAATTAATAAAACCAAGAGCTGGTTCTTTGAAAGGATAAACAAAATTGACAGATCCTTACCCAGACTCATCAAGGAAAAATGAGAAAGGACTCAAATTAATAAAATCAGAAATGAAAGAGGAGAAATGACCACAGACTCTACAGACATACAATGGATCATAAGAAAATACTACGAGCAATTATACACCAACAAATTGAACAATCTGGAAGAAATAGACACATTCCTGGAAACATACAATCTCCTAAGACTGAGACAAGAAGAAACAGAAAATCTGAAATGACCAATTACTACCAATGAAATAGAATCAGTATTCAAAAACCTCTCAAAAAACAAAAGTCCTGGACCAGATGGCTTCATAAGCAAATTTTACCAAACATTCAAAGAGGAATTATCACCTATTCTTCTCAAACTATTCCAAAAAATTCAAGAAGAGGGAAGTCTCCCTAACTTCTTTTTTGATGCCACCATTATCCTGATTCTAAAACCAGGCAAAGACATTACAAAGAAAGAAAACTATAGACTGATATTTCTTATGAACATTGATGCAAAAATCCTTAACAAAATATTAGCAAATTGAATTCAGCAATACATTAAAAATATCATACACCATGATCAAGTTGGATTTATTCCTGGGATGCAAAGTTGGTTCAATATCCACAAATCAATTAATGTCATACACCACGTTAACAAATCGAAATATAATAAATATATGATCATATTAATAGATGCAGGAAATGCATTCGACAAAATCTAGCACCCATTTATGATAAAACCTTTCAGCAAAATGGAAATAGAGGGAACATATCTCAACATAATAAAGGCCATATATGACAAACCTATAGTTAACATCATACTCAATGGGGAAAAGCTAAAAGCATTTTTTTTAAGATCAGGAACACGACAAGGGTGCTCACTTTCACCACTCCTCTTCAACATTGTATTGGAAGCCTTAGCCACAGCAATAAGACAAGAAAGAGAAATAAAAGGCATCAGAATTGGAAAAGAAGAAGTAAAGCTCTCTTTATTTGCCAATGACATGATACTACATATAGAGAACCCTAAAGATTCCACACACACACACAAAATCTGCTAGAAATGATCAATGAATTCAGTAAAGTAGCAGGTTACAAAATAAATATTCATAAGTCAGCGGCATTTTTATGCAACGATGATGAATTTTCAGAAACAGAAATTAAGAAAAAAATCCCCTTTACAATCGCATTGAAAACTATAAAATACCTGGGAATCAAATTAACCAAAAAGATAAAAGACCTGCTTTCAGAAAATTATGTAATTGAAAAAAGAAACTGAAGAAGATACAAGCAAATGGAAGCATATACGGTGTTCATGGGGAGGAAGAATCAACATTGTTAAAATGGTCATACTACCCAAAGCAATCTATAGATTCAGTGCAATCCCTGTGAAGATACCAACTGAATTTTCAGAGAGCTAGAGCAAATAATCTGAAAATTTATATAGAACCATAAAAGACTTCGAATAGCCACAGCAATCTTGAGAAAGAAGAACAAATTTGGATGTATCACACTACCTGATATCAAACTATACTATAAATATACAGTAATCAAAACAGCATGGTATTGGCATAAAAATGGATACATGGATCAGTGGAACAGAATAGAGAGGCCAGAAATCAATCCATGACTATACAGTCAATATATGACAAAGTAGGCAAGGATATACAATGGAGTAAAGACAGTCTCTTCGATAAATGGTGTTGGAAAAATTGGACAGATACATGAAAAAAAAAAAAAACAGACTGGACCACCTTCTTACACTATATACAAGAATAGACTCAAAATAGATTAAAGACTTAAATGTAAGATCTTAAAATGTAAGGTCTTCTAGAAGATAACCATAAAACTTCTAGAAGATAACATAGGCAGTAAACTCTCTGATATTACTAACAGGAATTTCTTTTCAGATATATCTCCTCAGGCAAAGGAAACAAAAAAAATAAATAAATAAACAAATGGGAATACATCAAACTAAAAAGTTTTTGTACAACAAAGGAAACTAGCAACAAAACATAAAGACAACCAACCAATTGAGAGAAGATATTTGCTAATGATACATCTAATAAGGGATTAATATCCAAAATATATAAAGAACTTATATAACTCAACAACAACAACAAAAAACAATCTGATTAAAAAATGGGCAGAAGCCCTGAACAGATACTTCCCCAAAGAGGCAATAGAGATGGCTAAAGACATATAAAAAGATGTTCAAGGTCGCTAATCAGAGAAATGCATATTAAAACCACAATGAGGTATCACCTCACACCTGTCAGAATGGTTATCATCAATAAATCAAAAAACAACAAGTGTTGGTGAAGATGTGGAGAAAAGGGAACCCTCATACATTGTTGCTGGGATTGCAAATTGACACAGCCACTATGGAAAACAGTATGGAGTTTTCTCAAAAAATTAAAAATGGATATGCCTTTTGACCCAGCAATTGCACTTCTAGGTATTTATCCAAAGAAAACCAAAATAAAAATGTGTAGAGATCTATGCATCCCAATATTCATGGCAGCACAATTTACAATAGCCAAGGTATGGAAGCAACCTAAGTGCCCATCAGCAGACAATCGGATAAAGAAATTATGGTTCTGCAACGACATGGATGGATTTAGGGGTTATTAAGCTGAGTGAAATAAGTTAGACAGAGAAAGATAAATACTATATGATTTCACTTATAGGCAGAATCTAAGAAACAAAAAGAACAAACTAATCGAAAACAGACTCACAAATATAGTGGGCAATTTGGTGACAGACAGAGAGGAGAGGAGTTGGGTGCAGGGAGGATAGGGTGAAGAGTTAAAGATGTACATATTAGTAGTTGATAATTGGTCATGGGGATGGGGAACATGGCATAGGGAATGCAATTAGCATTAATATGATGGGTAGGTGGAGGATTAAGGTAAGGAAGGACCAATTGGGGGGATCATTTTATGAGCTATATAGCTGTTAAACCAATGTACTGTATACTTGAAATTAATTTAAATAAATTAAAAAATAAATTAAAATTTAAAAAATATAAGAACATAAATATCTACCTTTTGATAATTATTATGGCTAGTGGAGGCTAATGGAGAGGTTTCAGTTATTTGTTTCTCTGGATAGGTAAATAATTTGAATTAATTTACTGGTTAAAAAATCGACATATTTTTTCTATTTATTTTTCTGTATTATTTTTTCTTATAGATTTCTAATTTTATTTTTGCAATTATTGATTTAGAAGCCATTAAAGTTTCCCCAGAAGTTTTATATAATTGAATTTGTTTGAAAAATAATCAACCCATAACAGCCTTCAAATTGAACTGTGAATCAATATGCAAAGCTTTGCATATCTTAAGAATCTTTATGATTCACAATAAATTA
Source organism: Pteropus medius (assembly GCF_902729225.1). Lineage (NCBI taxonomy): Eukaryota > Metazoa > Chordata > Mammalia > Chiroptera > Pteropodidae > Pteropus > Pteropus medius. The sequence continues at coordinate 270,265 of NW_024347730.1, forward strand.
ACTCAGGGAATTCTGAAGATATTTTCATTTCAATTAAGTGGACCACATTATCATATTTTTAGTGAAGCAGAAAGTCTATTACAAGGTAAAAGTCAAAAGGAAGAGACAAAATGAAAAAACAATTTAAAAAAATCTCTGCAACTAGAAATGACTAGTTGGTAGGCAGAGCAACTGCTAGTATTAGGGAACTATTATATCCAATCATGACTAAAATTATATATATTTTAAATTCTAGAGAAAGAATAATTTATAAAGTTATTTTTGTTTATCAACAAAGATCTTGATTAAATATCTCCCATAATCACTAATAAGGCTAAAAACAAGATAATGTGACAGAAATAGTATTTTCTTAATGCCTTAACTATATAATTCTGAAATGGAACTTGGAAAACTTTGTAGATTATCCAAACTGCTAATCAAAAAAATTGAAAAATCTATATATTTATATCAACATATGGCCATATCGCATAATTGTTTAATGGTGTTTTGAATTCTATTTTATAATAGTTATTAAACAATAGTCTCATTTTCAAATGAATTTAAAACAGATCAAAATCATGTGGATCTGTTTTACATTAGAAAAAAATAATTTTATGGCTTTTCTTTTAAAAATACATATCATATTCATGTGTTTGAAAAAGGTTCTATGATCTAGCATAACCACACATTTTATTAAGTTAAAAGAATGTTAAAACCTAACTGAATTTGTTCATTATATTAATATAATTTATTTTCATTTAAAATATTATTTGAAAATCCTCTTTCTGTGAAAGACAAACATTTTCTAGTTTATAATATTTGTACATCACAAATCTCTGTATACAAAAATTTTGTTATTGATATTGAGTAACCAAGTCAGGTAGAGAGGTAGCTGAACACACAAATGCAAAATATGCTGTTAATTCCACAACACAAACTGATAAAAACTGCTTATAGAATTAAGAGTTCTAGACTAAATCATTATGCCATATAATTAATACTGACACTTTTAATTAATGAAAAAGTTTTGAGAGGCAAATGCCAATTCCTTTTTAGAATGTTAAAATAATTGCTTTCTAGAGGAATAAAACAAAAAATATATACATATATATATATATGTACATATATATATATGCACACACACACACACACACACACACACACACATATATATATAGCTTTAAGATATATAGGAAAGTTGAATTAGATGAATTTTATTTATTTAGGTAATTGATATATCATATAATATATCTGTTCCTTTGTTAATTAATAGTTAATGGAATGACTCACAAGGTCATTTCCTCACTATAATTTCTTGGCACTCACTATCTTGATAAAACTAGAAGTTTTATGAACAAATATGGGCTCATCAGCAAACTAAACATGGCTAAGAAAAAAAAAATCAGTGAGCTTGAAGATATGTTAATAGAAACTTCCCAAACTGAAAGCGAAGATATAAAAGCATGAAAAAAGAAAAAAAAAGAAAAAAAAAACCCTCCAGAATATCTAAGAACTGTGGAACCAGTACAAATGGTGTCATATACACATAATTTAAATACCACAAAAAAAGGAGAGAAAAGAAAAAATATTTGAAATAATAATGACTAAAAAGTTTCCAATGACAGATTCCCAAACCACATATGCAGAAAACTGAAAACACTAGGCAAGATAAATACAAAATTTTATATCTAGGCATATAATATTCAAACTCCAGCAAAATACCAACAAAAAGAATATCTTGAAAAAAGACATGGGGGAAAAATATCTTAACTATGAAGAAACATGAATAAGAATCGTATTGGACTTCTCATCAGAAATTATGAAGCCAAAAAGTGGGAGAAGAAAGTATTTAAAATGTCGAAAGAAAAATAAACACTACTACAGAAAATGTATTCAGAAAAATTATCTTTTAAAAGTGAAGGAAAAATAGACGTTCTCAGACAAAAAATGAGGGAATTTTCTTTAGTAGATGTGTCTTGCAAAAAAAAAAAAAGTTAAAAGAAATTTGTCAGATAAGAAAAAATGATATAGGTGAAAATTAAATCCACATAAAGAAAGAAAGAGAATCAAAGATGTAAAAAAGATAAAATATTTTATTTTGTATATCCTTATTTGATCTAACAGATGTGTTCAAAGTAATAGCAGCAAAAGTGTATTGCATGGAGTTATGTCAGAAACATGGCAGTGTGAAGGGTCCCTTTGATTTCTCTTCTTGAGACTATGACAAGTTGAACAGCTATAATAAAATGGAAGATTCCCAGCCTAACACACAACCACTTCTGAAAGATCTGCACATCAAAGCATGTGCAGATGGATAGGTGAATAATTCAGGTGAGTAAAGAAAGAAGAAAGAGAGAGGAGTAGAAAGAGATGGCCTGAACACTGCCCAGAGCTCCCTGCAGTACTCTGGGCAAAGGGAAGAATCAGGTTGCCATGTGAACTCTTGGTAGCCCTAAGTAGTCCTGCCTGAGTGAACACCATATACTAAAGTGGATTCATTCCAGTGATAAGGGCAGAAACTGAAAGCAGAGGTGTGCCACCATTTCCAGGTAGAAAATGTAGTCATAGAGCCTGGCTACCTCTCCCCACTCCCCAGAGGTAATGGCAGGTCCCAAGGGAAACTGCAGCTGTATGAGTGTCGGGCTACAGAGCAGGGAGTCTGCAGTCTCAAGAACTGAGGAGACAACTTCCGAGTGGCAGACACATACTGTAGTTGATCCCAGTGATAGGGGTGAAGAAACAGAGGCAAGGAAACTCAGGCTTGGCACTCACCATTACTGGAGGAAAATAGAGTCATAGGTATGCCAGAGGCTGATCCTTGTAGAGGCACGTGGGACACCTTAAGCAGCATGACATTGCATTTGGATGCTGGGGTAGCACCAGGACATCAGAGGTTCTTCAGAGGCTCCAAATCGTATAGCCCATAATGTTTTCCTACAGGGATGAAGCCCTGAGACCAAAGCAACCTGGCCACAGAGGAGACACACACTGCCCCATGGATTAAGGGCAATTTTTGCCACCCAACAGAGATCTGGGAGGTCTGAGCAGTGCAGGACACTTGTGCTCCACTTACTGAAAAACAAAAGAAAAATATTTTCTTATAAACCTGCTAAAGAGGGATCATTCTTGATTAGAACAATTTTTTTTTTAAAGCAGAGTTTATTACAATGAATGTCTAGGTGGAGAAATAATCCATCAGATACCATGAACAACCAAGTTAACGAGGCAGCTCAGAAAGAAAATGAAAATACTACAGAAAATAAAGTTAAAGATATAGAAATATGTGATTTAAATGACAGAGAATTCAAGATTGTAGTTTCGAAATATCTCAACAATATTCAGGAAAACTCAGACAGGCAGTTTAATGAAGTCAGATATAAAAATCAATTAATAAAAAGAATACTTTACCAAAGAGACTGAAACTTTAATAAAGAACCAAATAGAAATTCTGGAGGTAAAGAACTCAATAACCAAGATGAAGAATGAAATAGCTTAGAAAATAGAGTTGAGCAGATGGAGGAAAGAATCAGTGATATCAAAGATAGATATCTGGAAATGATGCAGATAGAAGAAGAGAGAGACTTTAGAATAAAGAAAAAAATAAAAAGAATTCCACAAGAACAATCTGACCTCATTAGAAAGAGCAATATAAGACTAATGAGTATACCATTAGGAAAAGAGAAGGAGAAGGGAACAGACAGCCTATTCAAATTGTTGATGAGAACTTCTCAAATGTATGGAGAGAAGCAAAAGAAGCAAAAGAATGTATAATTATCTCTATTGAAAAGGCCTTGTCCAAGGCACATTATATTAAAATGGTCAAAAATTAATGACAAAGAAAGAATCTTCAGGAAAGCCAGGGAAAAGTAGATGACAACCTTTAAAGGAAAATACATTAGATTACTATCAGATTTTAAGAAGAAACTCTACAAGCCAGGAGGAAATGATACCAAATATTTAAACTATTAAAAGAGAGAAGTTACCAGCCAAGAATAATATATATATAAAGCAAAGTTCTCCTTTAGATATGAAGGGAAAGTAAAGATCTTTTCAGCGATACAGAAGCTAAGGAAATATTATACCATAAGGCCTGCATTACAGGAAATACTGAAATGGGTTATTCTACCTGAAACAGAAGAGAAAAAGATATAAAAACTATGAATAAGTTGACTAATAAATAGAAACGAGAAATTGCAACTCTTATTCAGAAATACTTAAATATTACATAATGATTAAAGGAGTAAAAAAATATTTTTAAAGAGAAGATAAGACTGCAATTCAGAAATGAGCTCACAGAATAAATAGTGATAATAAAAGACAACAAAGACAGAAAAGGGGTGGGTTAAAGAATGAAATTTGCAAAGGGGAATGGAGATAAGATATATGTAGAAGAACAAAAGGACTAGTGTATATGTAAAACTTTCTTTTATATAAAGTTAATGGTAACAACACTTACATTAAAAAAAAAAAAATCCAGAATGAGGCACATGCATAAAACAAAGGTAATAGAAGAGAAAATAATAGAATACCACCAAACTAAAATTACAGACAGAAACACAAGAGGGAAGAAACAATGAAGACACTGAGCTTCCAGAAAACAAAAGATAAAATGGTTATAGTAAAACCTCAAATATGAATAGTCGCACTAAATGTAAATGGAATAAACTCACCAATATAATGGCACAGAGTAGGAGATTGGATCCAAAAAACAAAATCCAACCTTATGCTGCCTTCGGGAGACACATTTCAGCTGCAAGGACAAATATAGACCCAAAGTGAAAGGATAGAAAATAATACTCCAAGCAAATGCCATCCAGAGAAAAATGAGTATAGCCAGACATATTTGATGAAATAGACTTCAAATAAAATAGGTAATAAGAGACAAAGATGAACACACCATGATGACAAAGGCGACGATACATCAAAAAGACATAACACTTATCAAAATATATGCTCTCAATCAGGGAGCACCAAAATATATAAAGTAACTACTAACAGAACTAAAAAGAGAAATTGACAAACATACGAGTATAGCAGGGAGTCTAAATACCCTATTGACAGGTATGGGTAAACAAAAGAGAAAACAAATAAAGAAATATCAGCCTTAAATGACATATTAGACCAATTGAACATCATCAACATTTACAAAGTCTTTCATCCCAAAACATCAGTTTATACATTCTTCTCTAGTTCATATAGAACATTGTCAAAGGCACAAAATTAACCTCAACAAATTTAAAAGGATTAATATTATTCCAAACATATTCTTCAACTACAGTGCTTTGAAAATAGAGATCAACTGTAAAAAGCAGGTGGGAAAAACCATAAATATGTGGAGATTAAACAACATGCAACAAAGAATGGTTGGATCAAAGAAGAAATAAAGAGATCGAAAGATACATAGAAACAAATGAGAAAAAATACAACATATCTAAACTTTTGGGATATAGCAAAAGCAGTAATAAGAGGAAACTTTACATCATTACAGGCCTAGCTCAAAAAAACAAGAAAGATCTCAAATAAACAACCTACTGTTATGTTACATCTTAGAGAACTAGAAAAAGAAGGACAAATGAAGCCCACAGTCAGTAGAAAGAAGGACATGATAAAAATTAAAACAGAATTAAATAAAATTAAGAACAAAAAGACAATTGAAAAAATTACTAAAAGAAATAGCTGATTCTCTGAGAAGAATAAACTGACTAAACTCTGGCTAGACTCACTAAAACTGACTAAACTCTGGCTAGACTCACTAAAACTGACTAAACTCTGGCTAGACTCACTAAAACTGACTAAACTCTGGCTAGACTCAATAAGGAAAAGAGAAAAGACTCACATGAATGAAATCAGAAATAAAAGAGGAGATGGCATGACAGACACCACCAAAATATAAAGAATCATACAAGAATACTATAAAAGATTATATGCCACCAAATTTAATAACTTTCAAGAAACAGACAAGTTCTTAAAAATATACAACCTTCCTAGACTAAACTGTGAAGAACTGGAAAATCTCAATAGACAATCTACAGTAAGAAAATTAAAACAATCTTCAAAAGCCTCTCAAAAGTAGAAGTCCAAGAACAGATGGCTTTGCCACTGAATTCTAACATTCAAAGACAATATAATACCTGTCTCAAAGTCTTCTATAAAGTGGAAAAAGAAGAAATACTTTCCAACTCATTTTGTAAGACCAACTTCTCCCTGATATCAAAACATAATAAGGATAACATAAATAAAGAAAACTATAGCTTAATACCTCTGATGAATACAGATGCAAAAATCCTAAACAAAATACTAGTAAATCAAATATAACAAAACATTAAAAATATTATACATCATGATCAAGCAGAGTTTATTCCAGGGGTATAAGAATTGTTTACCATATAGAAATTAATCAATGTGATATACACATAAACAAAACAAAATAAAAATCCTATATCGCATCAATAGATGCAGAAAAAGCATTGAACAAGATACAGCATTCATTTATGATTAAAATACTTAATAATAAAATGGATATAGAAGAAAAAGTACCTCAATATAATAAAGGCCAAATATGACAAACCCTCAGCTAACATTATACTTAAGATCAGGAACAAGACAAAGCTTCCAACTTTACCATTCTTGTTCAATATAGTATTGGAATTACTAGCTAGAACATCAGGCAAGAGAAAGAAATAAAAGGCATTTGAATGAAAAGGAATGAAGAAGCTAAACTGTAACTTTTCGCAGATGACATGATTCTTTATATAGAAATCCCTAATGACATTTTTTAAAAACATAGAACAAATCAGGTTTGTTCATCAGATTTGTATGAAAACACAAAAGACCCTGAATAGCAAAAATAATTCTGGAATAAAAGAACAAGTTCAGAGTTATCATATTGCCTGTCTACAAAGTGACAATAATTAAAACAGCATGATATTGGCAGAAAAACAGAGACACAGATCAAGAAAACAGAAATGAGAGACCAGAATTAAACTGACATATATAAGGGTAAATAACTTTAGATTTAGGAGTCAAAAACATACAATGAAGAAAAAAAGCCTCTTTAATAAATGGTGCTGAGAAAGTTAAAAAGCCACCTGCAGAAGAATGAATTAGACTGCTATCTGTCCCCATACGCCAAAATTAACTCAAAGTGGATCAAAGGTCAAAATATAAGACCTGAAACAATAAATGGCATAGAAGAAAACATAGGTACTAAACTTGTGGATGTTAGATTTAGAGAAGAGAGAGGATTCCATGAATAAAATCTCAAAGACAAGGGAAGTAAAAGCAAAAATAAATGAATGAGAATGTATCAAACTGAAAAGTTCTGCACAGCAAAAGAAACCATCAAGACAAAGAAGTAACTTCTAAATGCGAGAAGATATAGCAAGCAATGCTTCTGGTAAGAGATTTATATCCAAAATATATAAAGAATTCATACAACTCAACAACAAAAAACACACAATCCAATTAATAAATGGGCAGAGGAGCTAAACAAACACTTCTTTCAAGAAGATATACAAATGGCCAACAGACATACGAAAAGATGCTCAATTTCACTTGCTATTAGAGAAACGCAAATCAAAGCCACAATGAGATATCACCTGACACCTATCAGAATGGCTATCATCAATAAGACAAGTAATAACAAGTGTTGGAGAGGCTGTGGGCAAAAAGGAACGCTCATGCACTGCTGGTAGAAATGTAAATTGGTACAGTCACTATAGAATAGAGTATAGAGATTTCTCAAAAAAAATTAAGAACAGAATTACCAAATGACTCCTTCTTCTGGGTTTCTACCTAAAAAATAAAAATAAAAACATTTATCAGTAAGATATGTACACCTTGATGTTTCACTGTAGCATTATTCACAGTGGCCAAGACATGGAAACAATCAAAGTGCCCTTTGATAGATGATTGGATAAAGAAGATATGGTACATATATACAATGAAATATTACTCGGTCATAAGAAAAGGTGAAATATTGACATTTTCAATGACAGGGGTGGATATTGAAATTATTATTCTAAGCAAAATAAGTCATACATAAAAAGCTGAGAATAATTTGATTTTACTCTTATTATATGAGATATAAAATTGAAAGCAACAAACAGGACAAACAAACACTGACTCATGGACATGAACAATAGTTTAGTGGTTACCAGAGGGAAGGAGGGGGATTGGGGGGGTGTTGGATAAAGATAAAGGGGGTCAAATATATGGTGAAAAAAAAGAAATTTAACTTTGTGTGGTGAACACACAATGAAATATACGTATAACATATTATTGAATTGTATATTGAAGCTTATGCAACTTTATTAACTAGTGTTATCTCATTAAATTAAATACAATAAAAAATACATAAAAAAGAACCAACCATAACCAAAAACTACAATAGTTAGATTTAAAAATACACTAGAGAAAATCAACATCAGTTTAGTTGATGCTATAAACGAATAAGTGAGCTGGAAGACAAGGCAGTGAAAATCACCCAATTGGAATAGTAAAAAAAAAAAGGAAAAAAAAAATGAGGATATTCTCGGATACCTCTGGAACAACATCATACATACAAAAATTGGAACCACATGCTCTGAGAAGGGAAAGGGAGAGAAAGAGACAGAAAGCCTAGTTAATAAAATAATAGCTCAAAACTTCCCCAGTCTAGTGAAGGAAACAGACATCCAATGCAGAAATCACAGAAAGTCCCAGAGAAGGGTAACCCAAAGAAGTCCATACTAAGACGCATCATAATTAATATACCAAACATACAAGATAAAGAGAGAATCTTAAAAGCAGCAATAGAAAAGCAGCTGGTTATGGTACAAAATGCTTCATAAGACTACCTGCTGATTTTTCATCAGAAACTTCACAGGCCAGATGGCAATGGCACAATATATTCAAAGTGATGGAAAAAAAAAAAAATCTACAACCAAGAATACTCTATTTAGAAAACAGATAAACAGTTTCCCAGACAAGCAAAAGCTGAAAGAATTCATCACTACAAGGCATTGAAAAGAATATTAAAGAGACTTTTTCAGGTAGAAAAGGCAAAACTGAAAAAATAATCTCACTGATAAAGGCAAACATTTAGTTAATTTTGTAAATCAACCCATTATAAGACTAATATGAAGGGAAAAAAGACAAAAATTGTAACACCATGTGTAACTAAAGTAATAAATTAAGAAAGATATCACACACACAAACAAAAAATGTAACATATAATGTCAAAACATAAGTTGGGGGATGAGTAAAAATACAGTGCTTTTAGAAAGTTTGAACTTACAAAATTATCAACTTAAAATAGACTGCTATAGTAAAGAAGAGCATAAGAAATATAGTCAAAAATATTGTATTGACTATACATGGTGCTAGGTGGTTACTAGATTTATCAGAGTAATCACTTTGTAAATTATATAAATGGGTAGTCATTATGTTATACACCTAAAACTAATATAATATTGTACATCAACTGTAATTAAAAATAAAAATAGTTATAAATTTTTTAAATAGCATGTTATAGATGAATACTATGTTAACCACAAACCAAAAACCTATATTATACACACAAAAAATAGAGGAAAAAGAACTGAAACTATCACTAAAGAAAATTATAAACGTACCAGTAAAGAGAACAAGAGAAGAAACAGAGAAGTACAAAAGTAACAAAAAATAAAATAAAAAAATAAAATAATAAGAATATCCTTATTTATAATGACTTTAAATGTAAATGGACTAAATGTTCCAATCAAAAGATATAGGGTGGCTGAATGAATAAAAAATAAAATGAAATGTCCATGCAAACACTGTTTATAAGAGACTAACCTCATATTGAAAGACACACAGAGACTAAAAGTGAAGTGATGAAAAAATATTTTTTCTGCTAATAAAAGTTAAAAGAAAGCTGAAGCAGCACTATTTACTCAGACACTATAAACTTTAAAGCAAGGATTATAACAAGAGACAATTTAAGGTTACATAATGATAAAGGGATTAATCTAAGAGAGAGATGTAACACTTGTAAATATCATTGCTCCTAAATAGGAACACTTGAATACATAAAGTAATATCACCAGATATAACTGAGATAGCAACAGAACCATAATAATAATATGGACTTTAACACTTCACTTAAATCAATAGGTAGATCATGCAGGCAGAAAATCAACAAAGAAACAGTGGCCTTAACCAACACATTAGATTAGATGGTCTTAACATATATTTACAGAACATCTCCATCAAAATCAGTAAAATACATATTTTTTTCAAGTATATATGAATATTTTCCAAGGTAGAACACGTGCTAGATCACAAAATAAGTCTTAATAAATTTAAGAAGATTAAAATTAAAGGTATAAAAGTAAAAAGTAATTACAAGAAGAAAACCAGGGGAGAAAAAGCGCATAGAGGCTAAACAACACGCCACTAAACAATCAATAGATAACTGAAGAAATCAAGAAGGAAAGCAAAAAATATATTGACACAAATAGAAATGAAAACATAATGATCCAAAATCATTGAAACACAGCAAAAACAGTTCTAAGAGGGAAATTCATAGAGATAAGGGATTACCTTAAGATACAAAGAAAAACTCAATAAATAATCTGCACTGATATTTAAAGGAACTAGAAAAAGAAAAATAAACGAAACCAAAAGTACAAAGAAGGGACAAAATGATAAAAAAATTAGAGCAAATATAAATTGAGACTAAAAGCAAAACAATAGAAAAGATCAACAAAACTAGAAGATGGTTCTTTGAAAAGCTAAACAAAATATAAATAAAACTTTAACCAGACAAATTAAGAAAAAAATGAAAGAAGGCCAAAATGAATATCTGAAGTAAAAGAAATAGCCATTACCGCAAAAATACAAAAGATTGTATGAGAATACTATGAACAATTGTATGCCCCAAACTGGACAACCTAGAAGATATGAATAAATTTTTTTTAAAAACATCTAAACTTTCGAGACTGAATCAGGAAGAAACAGAAAATCTCAACAGACTTATGAGTAAAAATAAAATTAAATCAGTCATTAAAAAAAACTCAACAAGTGAAAAATGCAGGACCAGACATCTTCACAGTGAATTTTGCCAAGCATTCAATAATCATACCAATCCTTCTTAAACTATTTTTTAAAAAATTGAAGATGAAGAAAAGCTGCAAAATTCATTTTATAAGGTCAGAATTATGCTGAAACCAAAACCAGACAGAGATACTACCAAAAAAATAAAAATAAAAAACAATTAAAGGCCAATATCTCTGATGAACATAGATGCAAATATCGGCAATAAAATAGTAGCAAACCAAATTCAGCAATACATTAAAAAGATTATACATAATGATCAAGTGGGATTTATGTCAGGGATTTAAGGCTTATTTAATATCTGCAAATCATTCAATGTGATATATCACACAAACAAAATGAAGGGTAAAACTCATACTATCATCTTACAAGAGGCAAAAAAATCATTCAACAAAATTTAATATTAAGTTATGATAAAGACTTTCATCAAAGTGGTATAGAAGAAACATAAATCAGCATAGCAAAGGGCATATATAACAAACCTACAGCTAATATCACACTCAACAGGTTAAAGCCGAAAGCTTTTTTTCTAAGATCACAAACAAGATAATGATGTCCAGGCACACCACTCTTATTCAACATTGTATTGGAAGTTTTAGCTACAGCAATCAGAAAAGAAAAAGAAATAAAAGCATCAAATTGTAAAGGAAGAAGTAAAATTTTTACTAATCACAAATGGCATGATATTATACATAGAAAGCCCTAAAAGTTTCATTGAAGAACTATTAGAATTAATGAATGAATTTAGTAAAGCTACAAGATGCAAAATTAATATTTTGAAATCTTCCAAGTTCTATACACAGATAACATACTAACAAAAAGAGAAATTAAGAAAACAATCCCACTTACAATTGCATCAAAAAGAATACAATATGTTGGAATAAATTTAACCATGGAGATAAGAGATCTGTACACAGAAAACTGTAAGACACTGATGAAAGAAACTTAAGAAGACACAAAAAATGGAAAGGTATATGATGCCCATGGGTTGGAATATTTAGTATCATAAAAATGTCCATATTAACCAAAGCAATCTACAGATTCAATACGATCTTTATAAAAATACCAATGAAAATTTTACAGAACTAGAACTAGTAATCTTAGAATTTATGTGGAATCACAAAAGACCCCAAATGCCAAAGTGATCTTGAGAATAAAGAACAAAGTTGGAGGTATGAAGCTCCCTGATTTCAAACTATACTACAAAGTTATAAGAATCAAAGCAGTAAGGTACTGGCACAATAACACATACATAGGTCAATGGAATGAAATAGAGAACTGAAAAATAAACTCACACTTATTAGACAGCTAATGTGCGACACAATAGGCAAGGCTACGCAATGGAGAAGAAAATAGTCTCTTTAATAAATGATGTTGGAAAAATTATGTAGATACATGCTAAAAAGTGAAACTAGACTACTTTCTTATATTATATACACAAACTATATATATATATATATATAGTTTGTGTATATAAACTATATATACAACTATATAAACTATATATATATATATAGTTTGTGTATATAATATAAGAAACTATATATATATATATATATATATATATTGAACAAAATTGGACACTCAACACTATTAGATTTTAAGACTTACTATAAAGATGTGTGTGTGATATTGCTGAAAGAATGGACACATGATCAGTAGAATAGAATAGACAGCTCAGAAATAGAGAATGTAAATTAAATACACAATGAGACACCACTACACGCCTATTACAAAGATTAAAATCCAATAAAACTGACAATATGACATGCTGGTAAGAATATATAGTAACAGGAAATTCACTCATTGCCAGTGTGAATGTGAAATGGTACAGTCACTTTGGAAGACAGTCGGCAATTGCTTACTAAGCTAAACAATATGATTCAGCAATCCTATACCTAAAGTATTTACCCAGTTGATTTCATAACATGTCCAAACGAATAACGACACATAAATATGTATAGATTTATTAACAGTCGTCATAAACCAAGATAGCCTTTAATAGGTGAATAAGTAACAAATATGGTCCATCCATACAATGGAATACTATTCAGAGATAAAAAGAAATAAAACATCAACTTACAAAAAGATATGTAGAAATATTAACTTTATATTACTAAGTAAAAAAGGTCAGTCTTAAAAGTCCACATACTATATGATTCTAACTAAAATTCTGGAAAAGGTTGAAATATAGAGACAATAAAACAAATGCTTGCCAGGGATTTTGAAGTGGGGGATATTGAATAGGTGAAGTACAGTGGATTTCAAAGGTGCTGAAACTATTCTGTATGATACTATGATGGTAAATACATGACATTATGCTTTTGTCAAACTCATAGACCTACCTGTACAACACAAAAAAGTGGACCTTAATGTAAACTATGGACTTTAGTTAATAATATATGGGTTCATTAATAGTAATAAATATATCCCAATATATCCTAATATTAAGGTAAACTCTGTATGGAAGAAGGGAATGTATGGGAACTTTCTGTATTATCTGCTCAATCTAACACTTTCTAAAAATAAAATCTAATAATTAAAACAATTGTTCATTTTGGGAGAAAGATGTCAGGAGAAATTAGAAAAGTCTGGCTAAGTGAACAATGACCTTTTCCAACCTTTTACTCCATATGGGCTATGGCCAGATTACTTCTTAAAGACAGTCACCCTTTTCTAGCAATTATTTTTTGTCCTTATGGAACTGAGCTACTCTTGGTTTTCGCTATTATAAAGCAGCACATCTCATCTTCACTTATTCTCTATTACTCATTTTGTTTTATAGCAATATCACAGTCTATTTTACTACTAGCTTATGTGTTTATTGTTAATCTTTTCTCATTGGTGTGTAAGCTCCAAGTCGCACTACTTTTCTCTGTTCCTTGTCCAAGTTCAGCCTCTACTGCAATGCCTGACAATCAGTATTGATTTAATAATTAAATGAATGTTTTCATGGATAAATCTGCATGGTTTAGGAGAAAGGGAGAGAGAAAATAACACTTTACTAAAGGCTATTTATCAAAGAGTTCTCAGTACCTCTAGGTATTCTTATTCTCCAAGATACAGCTATAGATGCAGCCTTTTCAAACTTAATAGAATAGCACCATTTAAAAATTGTATTCCGCTCCTATTGGGAACTTTATCTTGAATATCCAATAGCATTTCAAATTCAACCTATTGAAAAATAAACATCTGATATTACCAGCAAAATAGGTTATACACATGGCTTTCCTCATCTCTAGGGATAGCAATTACATCCTTCCTGATTCTCAGTGCTAAAGCTCTAGAGGCATCTATGACTCCTTTCTCTCAATCACAATTCACATTTAATCAATCAAGCAATGTTGTTGGCTCTACTTTAAAAATACACTAATAAAGTAACCTCTTCTTCTCACCTCTTCTCCTGCTATCTTCCTGGTCAGGAGTCATCACAACTTTCAACTGAATTACTCTGTAAGTCTCTTAGTGGACTTTACCCCACTAAAATCAATTCCTCCTCCAGCAGCCAGAATAAACTTTTGAAAATGTTTTGATCTGACCATGTTAATCCTCAGTTCAAATTCAGGAATGGCTCCCATCTCACTTCATAACAAGCCAAAGCCCTAACTGAAGACACCTAAGTCTCTCAGGGGATCACCAAGTCCTTAGATAATATACTTTCCAATAGTTCCCTCATTAAATCTCTGATTTCCTCTCTCATCTTTCTTCTCACCTGCTTTCTTCATTTCAATCATTCTGGCTTCCCCATCATTGCTCAAACATACCAGTATGAACTCAGTATAAAGCCTTGATATGACTGTTCCCAGAACATAAAATATTCTTCATCAACATTAACTGTCTCACTTTTCTTCAAGTATTTGTTTAAATGCCAGATCCAGAAGACCTATATACTAACCTTTTCATTTGAAACTGCAACACAGATCTTCATTTGGCACTTCCAATCCTCATGACAGTGATCAACGTTTCAATTTTCTCTACATACTTAACATAAATTAACATATTACATATAATTTTGTTGTTATAGTTTGTTTTCTGTCTTTTCTGAGTATAAGCTTGAGAGGGTGAAAGTACTTTTCTGTTTTGGTCGTTGATGCCTCTCAGCACCTAAAACAGGGCCTGGCACACAGTAGATACCATGTAAATTTTTGGAATGAAGGAGTGAAAAAAAATGAAGCAGTGACTAGAAATGTGGTATTTTGCAGAACTTGCGTTCTTCAGAAATGCTTTGAACCACGTTGGATTAAATATTTCCAGAAGAATCTCAGTGTGAAACTATATACAATTGTATTGGGAATGCTGCTTTTTTATTTCCTTTAAAACCCTTATAATATGACCTCCCAAAAATTATTCATTAAAATATCCTAAAACTTCAAATTTCAGTATTAGTCATCTTCCATGTTGATTCAAGTTCTGCCCCATTCAAGAAAAATTTGAGATATATTTTTAGCTCTCATTATGGAAAATTTGAAAAAAAAATACATATGTGGTATAAATGACATTAAAATTAAAAAAAAAAAAACATATGTGGTATAAATGACAAATAGTAGTATACATAAACTCTTTACCAACCAAGGCTCAAGGTTTTTTGTCTTTATGTTTGATGGTAGCACTTAAAGTTCACAGGATAGGGAGCAGGAGGGAAAGTTAGACAGAAAGCAAAGGAGAACAAGACCAAGCTGTAACTGTCAAGCATGAGCTGGAGACCACAGAAAGGACTGAACCTAGCACTGGTTCTTGTTTATAAATAATTTTGATGGTATGGAGGCCTTGCTGAAGCTGGGGCTCTTTGCTGTGGAGTTAAATATACCCACCAGGCCAAGGAAACAAAGATGATACAGGGATCCAGGCAAAGATGGCAATTGCAGGCTCAGCTGCTGCCTCAGGCTAATGAGGTCAACCATCGGGGAAGGGGACACATGTAGGACCTACACAATAGTAGCTACTTCACCTCTTTTTCTAAAATCTCTCACAGGGATATTCCTTGTGGCCCACCCTAACCAGAAACATACAGAAAAGAAAATTCTAGGAAATGTAGTGCAGCCTCACCAAGTGAACATTCGAGAAAGCCGCAACAACTAGCAATTAATTAACAATTGGATAATATTAGAACTAAATATATATACCTTAACTTAAACACAAGCAGTTTCTTCAAGAAATCAGAGCTATAGAATTTCCAGAGTTAAAATGTTTAGGAATTACAATCTCATACAAATGTACTGGCTAACTCCACAGTTAAGCTCAGTCGAATCATCCTGATGAAAGAACACTAAATTATACCTTAATAGTTTACCTCGCAATTTAATTCTTGGAAAGAAAATTGCTATAATAAATCTATGTAGATATGAAATAAACCCATGTAAATATAATCAGTAACAAAAACAGTTTGAAAATTTAGAGCTGATTAAAATGACATTGCCTGTTCATTGTCAGAAAGCATCACAGATTTTCAGACTTTAAGTGGGTGCCAAAAGAAAATATTCGTTAGTGATTTTCTTAAAAAAAGTAGAAAATAACACACTGTGAATTTGAATATAAGCATAAAAACTTTCTGAGTTATGGATAAACATAATATGAAACATTAAAATCGAAAGTTATACTGTTTGTAGTTCTTCAGTAAATGTCACCATCATTACTTTTAAAATTTGTTGGCATAATAATGGATCTTCAGAATGGGTTAGGAATAAAATACCAAAAACTGACATATTTTTAATAATACTTTCAATTTCTCACATGCTTCTATAATCTTTTCCTCTAATCATGTTTGCCAGGGATGTTGTTATTTCATTTAATTATCCAGCCTTAAAGCACTCATTGTTGATTTGAATTCGGTACATAGCACCTCATGTTTTCCCTCAGAACAAATAGTCAGATTCATCTATTTCTCTGACTCTGACTGTTTCCAAGTGGCAATAACAGAGACAGCAAGAGCATATTTAGAGTAACTTTCACTATGCCCCAAAGCATTGCAAACAGATGGGCTGTGATTGCTTCATAACTCATAATACTAGGCTGTGATTTCCCAATCTTTAAAGAAACTCTTTACTTAACAGACACCAGTGCTGGAATAGCTCTTTGTTTTTAGGTCTTCCCTTTCTCTTTGACACACAAAATCAATATGTACTAAACCTAGAGATTCTGTCTTAACGTATGCATGTACCCATAATTCACTTAAAATACATAGTGATCTATTATGTTCCAAATACTGCAAAGCACTGAGCAGAAAGCCCTGAACAGAGACATGGTCCCTCCCTCATTGAGCTTAAAGCAATATTTCAACAGCCCAATTACAGAAGACCTCTCTGCACTCTAATCATAATAGGTTTTTGTTTAATTTACATCAGATAGCAGAGTTATTTGTTAAAATAACTTTTTATATATACTTTTTTATTTAGGATAAAACTGAAAGTTTTCACACAAGCAAGTTTTTGTCAGATTCCCTGTTTTACATCTGTGTGGCACTGTTGAAACACCTATAATGACTCCAACGACCTATAGGAATAATATAATATTCTTAACCTGGAATTCAAGGCTTTCTAAAATCCAGCTTGGATATTTTTTTTTCTGACAAAACCATCACATAGAACTATTGATTTGAAAGAAATAGGCTAATTGTATTTTGTCATCTCATGGTTTTTGTTTCTCTATTTTTTTACTTTGATACCCTTGTTAAAACTTTCTTGCCCATGAATTTTATCTTAGTGGTAATTTATGTTTATAAAAATCTTCTTGTCCTTAAAGATTACCATGAGGACTGTGTTTCATGGATAACATTGCTATCTCCCTCTGCTCACACAGTAAATATATATGTCTTATATATAACTTACCACTTACTACCTTGTACCATAGTCATTTGTATGTGTTTTACTTTACAACCTTACAGAATCCTTGAAAGCAACAATATGTACATAGGTGTATTTTTTTCTTTTTTTCTGTGCCAAATTATGGTTTGCCATATGCAAACTATGCACTGTGAAAATTTACACAGGGATATATATACAGTGTACCTTTTACACAATTTCTCTCAATGATAAGAGCTTGGAAAATTAGTACAATATCATAACTGGAATTATGACATTGGTACCACCCACTAATTTTATTTGAATTTCATCAGTTACACCTGCACCAATTTGTTTCTGCATATGTTTAATTATATGCAATATTGTCACATGTGTAAGTTCATATATCCAAAACCCATTCAAAATACAGAAGTTTCATCACATAAGAATCCTGCCTGTCCCTCTTCCATTCCCACCTCAGTTCCTTTGCTAAAAATCAACTGACAATCACTAATGTTCTCAATTTCTATAATTTTGTCATTTGAAAATTATAAGAATATTATAAAGAGAATATTAAGTAAAGAGAATCATACATGTAATCTTTTTAAATTAACTTTATTTCATTCAGTATAATATCCTCAAGATTTATCCATTTTGTGTTTCAATATTTCATTTCTTCTTGCTGACTAGTATTCATGATAAAAATATACCATTGCTTGTTTAACTTTTCACCCACTAAATTACATATAGTTTCCCGGTTTTGAATGTTACAAGAAAGCTGTTATGACCATTTGTTAACGGATTCTTATATAATTTCTTTCCATTTCTTTGGAATAAATGCCCAAGAATGCAATTTTTTGAGTTGTAGCTATTGTATGTTTAGTTTTATGTGAAACTTCCAAACTGTTTTTTATAATTACTGTACTATTTTACATTTCCAACAGTGATGTATGAGTGATATGGCTTTTCTGCACCTTCGCTCGCATTTGATATTGTCACTATTTTTTATTTTAGCCATTCTGATAGGTGTGTAGAGATGTGTCATTGTGGCTTTATTTTGCATTTCTCTAATGGCTAATGACATTAAAATCTTTACATGGGCTTACTTGTCATCTGTATATTTTCATTGGTGAAGTGTCTTTTAATTTTTCTTATCCATTCTATACTTGAATTTTTTTAGCATTAAGTTTCATAGTTTTACATTTGATATTCAAATGTCTGTGATTCATTTGTTAGTTTTGGTATAAACTGTAAGGTTTAGCCCTATAATTTTTTTTTTTTTTTTTTGCTTATTCATGTTCAGTTTGTCAAGTATTAATTGATGGAAAGGCTATCCTATCTTAAATAAACTGCTTTTGCACTTTTTTCAAAATTGGTGGGGCATATTTATGAGCATTTATTCCTGGAGTTTCTACTATATTGTATCTCATTGATCTATGTATCTCTCCTTTCCTCAACATCACGCTGTCTTGATTATTGTGGTTAAATATTAAGGCTGATTATTGGAAAAAGTGTTTCTTCCCACTTTATTTTGATTATTTTGGCTAATATGGAACGAGAGCCTTTATATATAAATTTTAGAATAATTTTACTATGCCTGCTAAAAATCTTTGGATTTTGATAGGCTTTACATCAAGTCTATAGGTCAATTTGGCAAGAATTGAACTTTTTAATATGCTGCCTCTTCTATGACTCATAAAATCCACGAATTAATTATTATGGTCTGTCCCTCCATGTAGTTAAATATTCCTTGTTTTCATTCGGCAATATCTTGTGATTTCTAGCATACAAATCCTGTATATGTTTTGTTAAATTTTTAGCAAACTATTTTATTTTCTTAGAGAGATTTTGAATGGCATTGTGTTATACATATTTTTTATTTCCTTGTGTTTATTGTTAATATAGCAATATGAAAATGAATTTTCATATTGATCTTGTGTCCTGTAAGCTTACAAAATTCATAATTTCTAGTTTTCTGCGATTCAGTGTGATTTTCTACATAGTCAATTGTGTTACTGGCAAATATATACACACATATATATAGTTTAACCCATTAGTTTAATGGATTACAGAGTTTGATTTCTGAATATTAAATAAGACTTGCTGATATATATATAAAAACTTGATGTTTAACATTTTGAGGAACTGTCAAATTGTTCTCAATATAACAGCACCATTTTACATTCCGATGAGCAATATGAGCATTTCAATTTTTTCAAATCTTCACATTCAATAGGTTGTCTGTCTCTTTGATTGCAGCCATCCTAGTGGGTATTAAGTGTATTTCATTGTAGTTTGACTGGAATTTCCCTAATTAATAGTGATGTTAAACATAGTTTCATATACTTGATAGCCAATTGTATACCATAGAGAACTATCTACTCAAATTCTTTATCTATTTTTAACTGGGTCATTTGTTTTTACTATTGAGATGTATACAATTGGAATAATTTCCTTATCACACTGGTATGATTTGAAATATTTTCTCTCATTCTGAGTATTGTTTTTTCACTTTCTTACTGGCACTATATTTAGCACTCAAAACATTACTTTTATTAATTCATATATTTTATTTGTCACATGAACTTTTGTTTTCATATTATGAGAAACCGTTGCTTAACCAAACAAACAGCATGAAGGTTTATTCAATGTTTTCTTCTGAGACTTTAGTTTTAGCGCATTCATTTAAATCTGTGATTCGTTTTAAGTTAACTTTTATGGTATGAAAAAGTGATTGAACTTCATTCTTTTTTACAAGTGTACATCCAGTTGTCCCAGAACAAGTTGTTAAAAAGATTACTTTCCCTACTCAATTATCTTGGCTTCTTTGTTGTAAAATAATTTATAATAAATGTTATAATTTATTTCTGGAATCTTAATTCCATTCCACTAATTTATATGTCTGTGCTTATGCCCCATCATATTTCTTTATATTGGTGACCAATATCATTCATATTGATAATTGAAAGTATGAGTCCTCTAACTTTATTCTTTTATTTTAAGATTGGTTTGACTATTCTCAATATTTTTTAAATTTCCTCATAAATATTACTATTATCTCAGCAATTTTTACAAAAAAGTCATCCGGGATTTTGATAGGGATAATATTTAATCCATAGATCAATTTGTGAAGTATAACTATCTTAATATTGTCATTTAATCCATAAAAAATGAGATGTCTTTTTATTTATTTAGATCTTTAATTTTCTAAAACAAGGTTATAGTTTGATTGTATATTTTGCACTGCTTTCGTTAAACTTATTCCAAAGTATTTCATTATTTTTGATGCTATTACAAATGAAACCTTTTTCCTGATTTCATTTAATAACAATGGATTTCTGTTATTCCATTTTCTTGGCTAATTGCCCTATTAGATCCACCTGTTAAGAACAGAAACTCTTGTCTTGTTTCAGAATTTATCAAGAAAGATTTAGTCTTCAATTATAAAAACATTGCCAGGTGTGTGTTTTTCATAAGTGATATTTATCTAGTTAAGGGAACTGTCTTCTATTTCTAGTTTACCGAGTGTTTTTATAATGAAACAAATATTACATTTTGCCTAAGAATGTTTCTACATTTATTAAGATAACAAGGTTTTACTTTTTTTTATCATGAGTTTCTCATTAAATGTATTTATTTTTATAACCGTTGTTTCTTCCCAATGAATTATAAATTCATTATAAGACATTCTTTGTTAGTAGTAATTTTTTTTATATTAACCTGTTTCTATGATATTCATATAGCCATGCCAGCTCCCTTAAGATTATTGTTTGCATGTTTTATCTTTTTCTGTCCTTTTACTTACAATTTTCATGTATCTTTGAAAATAAACTCTATCACTTATAAAGTATATATAGCTAAATCTTTTGTTTAATACAGTTTCACTATCTCTGACTTTTGATTAGATTGTTTAATCCACTTATATTTAGTGACATTGATAGGATTCCATTTATAATTAATAAGCTTTTGATCTGTACGTCACATATATTTTTGTTGTCTTCTCCTTTTTACTCCATTTCATTATATTAAGTGCATATTTTCAAGTGTAATATTTTAATATCTCTAATTATTTTAAACTATATATTTGAAGCTTTTTCATAGTGGTCACTCTGGAGCTTACAGTATACATCTTAACTAGCTACTCCACATTAACACTAATTAAGTTCCAGTAAGATAAAGAAATTGTATTAGTATATAATACAATTCTTCCTGTGATATTGTGGTTTTTAAATGTGTATATTATAATATCTAACATATTATATAATTATATAACATTATATTTTATATATTAATATAAGAACATACTTTATAATATATATGTATGTGTATATATAATTAGTCTTTGTCCCTGTTCCTGGCACAGAGCTCATAAAACTCTTGGAATTTCTATAAGTTCTATAAAGTTGTCTCTTGTTATTCATAACAATCCCTGTTCAACCACACCTGAGTTTATATTAATAAGGTGGCTTTCAGATAGCACTAAGAAGGAGTCACCAAGGAACCAGTCATGTCTCACTCTCCAATTTCCAGGGATCCGAGGAGGGGGGAATTAGTATGTGGGGTGAACACACACACACAAACGTTTATGAAGGCCTTCGGTGTAATAGAGAATAGAAGAAACAAAGAGTGTTTTTCCCATTCATCCTCCTCTCACCATTTAGTGGAGAAGGTGGATAGTTTGCTTCAGGGAGGGGCGAGGCGAAGGACGTGGAGAGAGGAAAGCCTGGAGAGAGAGCAAGATTAAGAGGAGTCATGAATATCAGATGAAGGATCCTGTCATTCACTCATTCATTCATTCATTCATTCATGAAACATGTCCTATGCTGCAGACGTGTGAGGAAGAGGATTCAAGGTATTAACCGGGGCTGGCATTTTGTCATGGGTGTGGCTGCCCACAGGAAACCACCCAAGGAAGAGTGGTTCAGAAAGTCCTGAAAGGCACAGGCCTCTGAGCATCAGCCGCCACTCCAGAAGGGGAGTGGGGAGCAGTAGGGAGCTCTTTCCTAAAGGCTTTGGTACCAGCATGCTAACTTAGCTTCAAAAGCCAATGTAGCACCTTGGGAAGGGATTCAGAACAAAAGGGAAGTGGTGGGGTCGTGGAAGGGAAAGGGGGAGAAGTGGGGAAGGAACCCCCAGTGGGCTGCTCTGAGGCATCTGTAGAGCTTAGGGAATCCTCCCCATAGCCCTATGAGATGTTTATGACCGGGGCTCAGAGAATCCAGGTCACTGGTAACTCAACCAGGGCCACGCAGGTAGCACGTGGACGAGCTGGTGTTTGAACTGGAGGCCAGAGGGGGCTCCTCTGTGCCACATTGCCTCCCAGCCTCCTGAGTTCCAATGCATAGAATGTGTGTGCCCAGGGCCCAGGGCACTGTGCTCAGGTCTGGCAAGCCCCGCCAAACCCTAGTAGAGTGGGAGGAGATAGAGAGAAAGGCAACCAAAGTGACAGAAGTGACGGTGGGAGCGGCGCTGCAGTGAGGCGGAGGACAACGTTCACGCTGGGATACCGCCACGTGGCTCATCCTGTAAGCTAACATTTACTTCCTGGCACCTAGAGAGAGTGTTGTGAATATGTAAATAAATAATATGTATATCAGTGTGAGGGTAAATGGATTAATACGTTATTCTAATACGTTTAAACGATATCATACATTATTAATACATCTACTGGTATAAATTAAGGGCTCAAGAAATGTTAGCTATTTTGTGACTATTATTAGCACATGAAAAAATAGCCTGTGGGACTGACATTAGTATCTCTATTTTACTACTGAGAAACAGATGGTTCAAGAAGTTAAGTAGTTTATCTCTAGAGATACAGCCCATAAGAGGTAGATCCTGGAATTGGAACTTTAATTTGAATTCAGACCTATCACCGGAGACCCCACCCTTAACTGTTAGGTCCTAGTGCCTTCTGCAAAACTAGAATGAGGGTCACGCACCCTGCCACTCGGGGCCCCTGTCAGAGAGGCTCGGGGGCTGGGTGGTGTGCGTTTGGCATGGTGCAGCAGAGCTGGTGTACATACGAAGGGAAGACTGCATGTGGGGAGGAGCTAGAAAGTCTATGTGTTATGTACAACAGAGGATCGGTACCCACTATGTGTAAAGCAGTCTACAGACAACATACAGCATAAAAGTGGGCAA
The DNA here is from genome assembly GCF_902729225.1 of Pteropus medius. Taxonomy (NCBI): domain Eukaryota; kingdom Metazoa; phylum Chordata; class Mammalia; order Chiroptera; family Pteropodidae; genus Pteropus; species Pteropus medius. The sequence goes on from NW_024347730.1 coordinate 294,240, forward strand.
AGAATATGAGTGAGTAACCAGCAGAAGTCTTAATTACAGTTGGCATATATTATATTAGTTTTAGGTATACAACATAGTGATTACACATTTATATAATTAACAAAGAGATCACCTCACCCTGATGTATTTACTACACATCTGACACCATACATAGTTATCACCATATTATTGACTATACTCCTTATGCTAGACTTTATATCCCAATAACTATTCTGTAACTGCAAATTTATACTTCTTAATTCTAGTCTTTTTAACCAACCTCTCCCAACCACTTTTGCATCATTGTTTTCTGGGCTTGTAAGTCTATATTTCCTTCACCAGGTTAGAGAAGTTTTTCATCATTATTTCTTCAAATAGGTTCTCAATTTCTTGCTCTCTCTCTTCTCTTTCTGGTATCCCTTATGATGCAAATATTGGTATACTTAATGTTGTCCCAGAGGTCTCTTAAACTATCTTCATTTTTTTTGGAATTATTTTTTTCTTGTTGCTGTTTTGATTGGGTGTTTTCTGGAACACTAATTTGATCCTCTGCTTTATCTGATTTACTCTTGATTCCTTTTGTCATTCTTCATTCTTTATTATTTTCTTCATTTCTGACTGGTTATTTATTTTTTTCTATATCAATTTTTATGTGTTCTATTTATTTGTTGAAGTTCTCACCTTCTTCATCTACTCTTCTAAGTTCATTGAGCATCTTTATAACCAGTGTTTTGAACTCTGCATCTAGTAGATTGCTTGTCCCCACTTTGTTGAGTTATTTTTCTGGAGATTTCTTCTGTTCTTTTATTTGGGACATATTTCTTTGTTTCCTCATTTTGGCTGCCTTCTTGTGTTTGTTTCTATGTATTAGGTAGGATTGCTCTGTCTCCAAGTCTTAGTAGAGTAGTTTTATGTAGTGATGTCCTATGTGACCCAGTAACACAGTCTCCCTGGTCACATGAGTCAGGTGCTCCAGGTGCGTCACTTGTATGGGTTGTGTATACTCTCCTGTTGTAGCTGAGCCTTGATTGCAGTTTGCACATTAGCGGGAGGGTGTGAGAAGAAAAATGGCTTTAGCCAGGTTCTCTCCTGATACCCTTAACAGCTAACTTTCAAGTAGAAGTGACTCAGCACTTCTCCCCTTATGTAACCATGTGCTGGTAAGCTTGTGTTGGCTTCCATTATCTGGCAGTGTGCCACTATTGTTTAACCTGTGTATATAAAGTCATTGCCACCCTGTACGGTTAACTATGCCCTGCTGGAATAAAGAGCTATGTCACAAATGCCTGCAGTTTTCTGCATTTTCTTCGACCTGCCTGAGCCTCGTACCTCAGAACCTTGAACCTGCCTCAACACCCTTGACATAGTCATGAACAAGATTCTCAAGTAAGGGAGCCATCTGCTTCACCAGAGGCCAAGAGGGACATGTGGCCCCCACAGAGTATGTGGTATCCTGTGCTGGCAATATTGATGACTTGGACTCCACCTGAGCAATAGGAGGTAGTTGTTAGTTCCCTGATAAGTATTGAAAAGGCGCTCGGCTCCCTGGAAGAACAGCTGCCAGAGAAAGCATGGGCTGTGGCCAGTGGAGTGAGCTGCATGCTCTTAATGGCTTTGAAGAATATGGATGAAGCTCTAGCAGAGGCTGCTCAGGTACAGAAGCTTCAGCAAAAGGCAGATTCCTTGTACGCAAAGGTGCAATAACTGGAAGATAAGCTCCAAAGAATTCACCCTTGGAGTCACCCTCTGAGGTGGGGGAAGAGGTCCCAGAAGTCCACCTGCAAGTACAGCCCATTACACCAAAATGTAAAGCATGAACAATCCCTGGGTTCCAGAGGGGTGCAAGCTGGTGACCCCACAGTAATGGAATTCACCACATATACCACATATACACCTGCAGAATTGTGGGTTATGAGGAAACAATGTTGGCAGTGAACTGATGAATCATTGCCAACCTGGTTGCTGCACCTTTGGGATGAGGGGACTGACGGTATCTCATGTTCTCTTGATGAGATAGAGAAATTGGCATCCATAATTGTACAGCCTTCAGTACGGTAGCATCTACATAATAGTCGCTGCTTAGCTCAAGGTCAAGGGAAACACACCTTGGTAGAATGGCTTACTGCCACTGTGCATTTACATTGATGCCAGAGAACTACCAGAGCATGTGAGTAAATGGCAAACGTATGCAGAGCTACTGCAGATTATTTACGAATTGGACATGCGATGAGCTGTGATTTATGAACTTTTGAGAGATTTTAGGAAAGTTCGTAGCATGAGACAATCCAGGCTATTTGTATGGAAAAGCCACTGGAAGTGGTTTGGGTGAGCCTGCAAGTTGGGAGTAGTGGGGGTCTCAGGGAATCATCAGATTGGGGAGACAAGTGTTACCTAGGTTAATAAAAACTGATACGGTGCCCACATGTATCCACATGCCACAGAGAGGGGAAGGCCCAACAAAGAAACAATGGATTTTGCCAGCACTTTTGGAGAAAGCTGCCCCTTCTTGCCCAGAAGCTAAATTTTTAATCTCTCTCTGTATGTCCGTGGTGCCCTTTGAGCTACTGCTCCAGTGCTGGAACTCAGAGCAAGTGAGTTCATCAGCAAGTAAGTTTGTGCTCAAGCCCTTTAGGATGGATGCGTGCTATTCATGCAACCCTCCATCTCACTCAGCCATAATCTCCATTTTTTGCAGGCAAAAGTTGTGGGGACTTCTCTTCTCAGGTCTAAAACCCTGGGTTGGTGAGCCTGGTGGGGGCTTTAACTCCTCATTCCTCAGGGGAGACCTCCACAGCTGAGATATCTCTCCTGAATTTTAATCTCCAAATATGAGTATAGAGACCAAGCTGTTCAGCGTTTCCACCCCTCCTACCAGTTTCGAGATGGCTTCTTTTCTATGTCCTTTGTTGTAGGACTTCTGTTCAGTTAGACTTCAGATGTTTCTCAATGATGGTTGTTCTGTAGTTTAATTGTAATTTTGATGTGGTTGTGAGGGGAACCAAACACAGCATTTACCTACTCTGCCATCTTGACCAGATATCTAAAATTATTATTTTATACAAATTTATAAAGATGCTAAGAGAAGAAAAAGAGCAAATATATACATATATTTAAAGTTTTTATATATTAATCTTCCTATTTACTATTTCGTTATTTTTTTCTTGTGGATTTGAGTTGATCTCTCATTATTTTATGTCTGCAATGCAGGTTTGTAATCATCCACATTTTTTTGTGCTGATATAAACATATTATATTTCTATATATTATAGACTCAACAATGCAATTATATACATATTGTGATATGCATTTGATTTTTAAATCAGTTATGAGAAGAAAATGGATAAATATGCAATTATACTGCCTTTTATAATTAACTAAATAATTATCTTTTCAATATTTGATTTTTTAATGTACATTTGAATTACTGCCTGGAATTATTCACTTTTTAGTCTGAAGCTGCAGTTTTGTTTTGTTTTTTTTTTTCTTTAGTAGTTTTATATTTCTTAGTTTTTTCCTTAGGTAGTTATTTTACTTTCTTAAAAAGTAATTAATAGACTTAAATTTGTAGAGTACTTTTAGGTTTATAACAAAACTGAGAACAAAATGTTTCCATATATTCCCTTCCCCCAACACATACACCCTCCCCAAATTTAATGATCTGAATCACATTTATTACATTATTTATTACATTTATTACATTAGTGAACCAGCCTTGACAGGTGATCATCATCTAAAGTCCATTATTTGCATTAGGATTCACACTCTCTATTGTATATTGAATGGATTTTGACAAACGTATAATGACATGCATACACTATTCTAGTATTTTATAGAATAGCCTTCTGCTCTAAAAATTCTCTTTAATCCACCCATTAACCTACCTTTCCTTGCACTAATCTTTTTACTTTTTCTATAGTTTTGCTTTTCTAAAGTGTCATATATTTGGAATCATATTATATCATGTAGATTTTTCATATTGACTTTTTATTTAACAATATCCCTTTAAGGTAACTATGCCTTTTCTTAGCTTGATAGCATTTTTTTTGTTTGTTTTTTGTTTTTTGGGGTTTTTTTGGCACGAAATAACATTTTATTATATAGATGTACCACATTTTGTTTGTTCAATCTCGTATTAAAGGGCATCTTGATCACTTCTAAATATTGACAATTAATGATAACATCACCTTATATATCCATGTACAGGTAATTGTATGAATAAAGTTTTTTGATTAATTTGGGTAAATTACAAGGATCATTTGTGAGAGCATGTTTAGTTTTGTAAAAAGCAGCCAAGATTCCTGCATTATACTATAGCTTCCAAGATGGCGTACCATTAAGTAATACCAAAAAGAGCTAATGAGAATTTTTGTCCTCTCCATTTTTGTCATCATTCAGAATTGCCATATTTGAATTTCAGCCATTCTAGGAGTATACTGTTGTTGTTGTTGTTGTTTAATTTATATTTACTTCATTACATATGATGTTAAGTGCTTTTCACAGCATAATTGCCATATGTGTATAATCTTTGTTGAGTGTCTTTTTGGATCTGTTGTTCATTTTTTAAATTGGTTGCTCTATTTCTTATTGTTGACTTTTAAGAGTTTTTTGAATACTTTAGAAAACAGTCAGTTATCAGATATGTCCCTTGAAAATATTTTCTTCAAGTCTGTGGCATGTTTTCTTATTCTCTGTGGCTCTGCATAGCAGAAGTTTTTAATTTTAATGAAGCAAAAAGCAAACTTATCATTTTACTTTTTTTTATGTGTAGTAACTTTTGTTATGATATCCAAAAAGCCACTGACAAACAGAAGATCACCTAGATTTTTTCCTATTTTATTTTCTAGAATTTTTATTGTTAATTTAGGCCATTGAACTATTTTGAATTAATTTGTGTACAGGGTATATGGTCTGTAATAGATTTTTTTTTTTGTGGGGGGGTGGAATTTATGTTCCAGCACCACTTGTTGAAAAACTTTATTTTCTAGTTTAAATTTCTTTAGCTTTTTTTTTTTAATCAAAGGTCAATTGTCTATATTTGTATAGATCTATTTCTGAGCTCTCTCATCTGTTGCCCTGATTTATGTGTCTATTTTTTCATTAAACCACACTGTCTTGATTACTGTAGCTTTATAGAAAGTCCTGACAGTGTCTATAAAGTGTCACATAGTGTCAATCTCCAACTTTGTTTTTCTTCTTCTATATAGTGTTAGCTATTCTGTTTTGTTTTGTTCTTGTTTTTTTTTTTTTGACTCCATTTAAACTTTACAGCCAGTTTATGGATAATCAAAAAAATAACTTGATGGTGTTTTATTTGGATAGCATTAAATGTATAGAGCAAATTGGAAAGAACAAACATTTTAACAATATTCAGTCTTCCTCTTCATACACATTGGATTTTTCTCTGTTATTTTGCTGTTCTTTAATTTCATTTATGTGTTTTGTGGTTTTCCTCATATAGATCTCATACAATTTTTTTTTTTTGCTTTGTACATAAGTATTTTATTTTCAGGGTTCTAATGTAACTAGCATTTTATTTTTAATTTTAATTTAAAGTGTTTATTGCTGGTATATAAAAATGATTAACTTTTTATATTAACCGTATGTTGTGTAACCTTGTTATATTAGTTGAGGAGCTTTGTTGTTGATATTTAGGAATAGTTTACATAGATAATTATGTTATCTGTGAACAAAGATTTTTCTCTTCATTTCCTATTTGTATATTTTTTTTATTTCTCTTCTCATTTTACTGTGTTATTTAGAACTTTTTGTATGATGCTAAACAAGAATAGTGAGAACAAACATCTCTGCTAATCTTATTAAGAATGCACCTAGTTTTTTGCCGTTAAGTATCAGGTTATCTGTAGGACTTTGTGTATGTTCTTCATTATGTTAAAAAGTTTATTTTTAGTTTCTAAGAGATATTTTTTAAATCATAAATGAGTAGTGAATTTTGTTAAGTGTTTTTTTCTATATCTATCTATCTATATATATATAGATAGATAGATAGATAGATAGATAGATATAGATATAGATAGATATAGATATAGATATGATCATGTGAATTTTTTTCTGTATCCTATTGATGTGATAAATTATAATAACTTATTTTTTAATGTTAAGCCAGCCTTTCATACCTGGAAAAAATCCCACTTAATCATTGCATAATTATTTTTTGTTGGATTTAATTTGCTAATATTTTAAGATTTTTAAAAGTTTTTTCATGAGAAATATTGGTCTGCAGTTTTCTTTTTTTGTAATGTCTTTGTCTGGTTTTGGTATTGGGTCTCACAGGATGAGCATGAAAGTATTCCCTCTTTTTCTATATTCTAGAAGAAATTTATAGAATAGATATTATTTCCTTCTTAAATGTTTGGTAGAATGCACCAGTGAGTTTACCTGAACCTGGTGCTTTCTGTTTTAAAAGGTTATTAATAATTCATTGATTTTCTATATTAGATATAGGACTAATACAATTTTTAGATATTGGTCCATTTCATCACTATTATCAAATTTGTGAAAATTGTGGTGACCATAATATTTCTTTTATTATCTTGTCAATCAAATTATTAATAATGGTTTCTCTTTAATTTCTGATATTAGTAGTTCATATCATTTCTCTTTTTTATGGTTAACCTAGAAAGAGGTTTCTCAATTTTATTGTTTTCAAAAAAAAAAGTTCAACTTTTGCTTTTGTTTCTCTATCAATTTGTTTTAAATTTTATTAATTTCTGCCAATTTTTTTTATTTTAGGAGATTTAATTAACTTTTTTATTACCTTTCTAGGGTGATTCGTCTGGTTATTCATTGATTTCACACTGTCTTTTCTACTATATGTATTTTCTACTATATGTAAATTTCTCCAAGCATAGCTTTTACTGCATCTCACAAATTTGAGGGTTTATATTTTCATTTTTAATTACATAAAAATGTTTTTAATATATCTTGAGCTTTTTTTGACATATGTGTTATTTAGAAATGGATTATTTAATCTTGAAGTATCTTTTAATAATTCATTTCATATTTAATTCTATTGTGATCTGAGAGCAAACATTGTATAATTTCTAGTCTTTTACATTTCTTAAGTTGTGTTTATGGCCCAAGATGTGTTTTATCTTAGTGAATGTTCCATGTGAGATTATGGAGAATGTGATTCTGCTGTTTTAGATGAAATAGTCCATAAATGTTAAGTATATCCAGTTTACTGATAGTACTGTTGAGTTCAAATATGTCCTTACTGATTTTCTGTCTGCTAGATCAGCCCATAAAGGAATGTTTTTAAGTCTCCAACCACCATAATTGATTTATATAATTCTCCTTGCAGTTCTATCAGTTTTTGTCTCATATATTTTGACAATCTCTTGTTATGTATATACACGTTAAAGATTGTTTTGTCTTCTTAGGGAATTGATCTTGTTATGATCTTTGCTGTAACCTTGATAATTTTCCTTGTTCTGAAGCTTATTTTGTCTGAAATTACTATAGGTCCTCCAGGTTTGTTAAAAATTAATGTTAACATTGTATATCTATCTTTATTCTTTTACTTATAATCTATATGCATCATTATATTTAAAGCGTTATTTTTACAAACTATGTATGGTTAGGACGGTTTTAATATACTTCAATAGTTACTGCACTTTATTTTATTTTTATTCTTTATTTTTTTAAGCAAAATCCATTTTACTCAGGTTGAAATAAACTACACAAAATTGTTTTTATTCACCAAAAATAACATCAATGTTTTCTGTATTACTCCTAGATAAACCATGAAACACAGTTTTGTACATTTCCCAGTTTTGGGCTACAAATCAAGATGAGGCAGTAGATATAGTGATGGAAAAAGACAGAATAAGACAGGCAAATCAGTTGTCGGCATCTGAAGCCTCTGATCCTGTATTGACAATGAAACAAAAATATTCAACATATACCTGCTAAAAAGTTTATGAAGTTACAGGCTCAGCAAAGAAATGTAAACAAGAACAACCAGGTGTGGAACACAAGAACAACCGGGTGTGGAACAACAATGGCAGGCTTTCTCATTCAATATTTAACTGAAACTTTTTTTCTTTAAGATCACTGAATAAAGACAAAATCTACACTGAAGTCCTTTCTTGACAAGCTCACATATTTCTTTCACTGTCTAGTAATTCCCATAACTGTACATTACAGATTTTTAACAACATACTTAAAACTCTTGCTATTCAAAGTTCAGTCGTGAGCTTCATTGTAACATTTTATGAAATGTATTTTTTTCTCCCATACTTCCTCAAAATTTATTTTTTCAAAGGACTGATAACTAAATACCTGACAACTAGATCCATAGTGATAATAAATGCTATGTCTAAAATGACTTAACTAAAATAATTCCAAAGTGCCATTAGCAGAAGTCATGCAGAACCTTCGATGGTAACTTCTGGAAGAATAGTTAGGTCTCCAAAGCATGACAGTTCAAACAGAGACCCTTTAAACAACAATGGCTAATGTACTCAAAGAGGGGTCTATAGGTCAAGATAGTCAGTAAGTAAATGACCTACATATACCTTACAGCTTCTCTATAAGATGTTTTTAAATTTCTTAACAGATTTTTTTTTCAAATATCGGCTATAAAGAAAGCCTATTTTAAAAATCTCTTAGGTATTTTGAATGGTTTCTGAATTATCTGTAGGAAACTCTGATTTAATTTTATAAATTTTGCATCCACCATAAAATTCAGATCTTGTTTTATTTTTAAATTTATGTTAAGCAAAACTAAGTTACTTGACCTATGATCCGTCAAAGTGTTCTTCAGGTATACTTTGAAACCCTTCTATCCACTTTAATAGCATTCATTCTCAAACTTTATCAAAGGAAGAACACATAGGACCTTCAGCAATGCATAAACATTAGGAAAAAAATTTGATGATTGGTAGGTGGAGGGCTTCATAAATGATGGGTGGAAGTGCTATATCTTTCTTTGTTATCACTTGATTCTTTGACAGTACATCTTAGCTGAGAGTGTGCCACAATTGAGTAAGTCACTTCTGTATGTCAGCGTGGTGTTCCTTCAATGCATTGAATTTCAGCTGTCCCATGACAGAGAGTACCAGGGATAAGCATTTAACAGTTTCATGGGTTTGTTCTGTGTCTATATCCTTCAGTTCCTAAATAATGTGTTCCACTGTTGGAACACTTAGAGCTACTTTATAGTAATCTGAGGTCAGCTAAGATTCCAAGTTACCTTGCTGAATTCTATGGAATTTCCCAGGGAGCTTCATCTGAATTTCAAGTTTGGTTGCCAAACTGGTATATTCCTCAAATTAAAATTCATAATAAACTTCAATATTTTCCATTACTTCATTTAGTGAATGCAGCACTATAGTCATGCTACTGGTTGCAAAGAATACATCAGAGATTTGCCCCTGGAGATTTTTCCCAAACTCTCTTGTAAAAGATAGACAACAGTAATGATGAAATCGAAATCTGTTACTGCACCAAAGAATACAAATAGTTATTTCATCTAATATTTAAGTCACTATCTTATATTATCTAAACATAAAACAAGTGCTTATAGGAGGTCCACTAAAATTTCAAAAGCATCATATCTGCTTATCCACTGAGAATGGCAATTTTCCTTTAGTTTTTTACCCCTTTCTTCATTGTTCTGAAAGAGGACAGAAATCACATTGTCAAGCTCGAAAAGAAGTTATGGTAATAGATGGAAAAAAAACAAATGTCCCCAATTGTTCTTAATGAAACAGAAAGTCTCATAACAGGCATGTGGTTTTGCCAACCATATATTTAAGCACAGGGAGAGCAGAGTGTGTAGATAGTTTGAGAATATTTCTCTAAAAGTTTAGAAGAAACAACTTTCATTTTTGGAAGAAAATCCACTGGATACAATGTAAGCTTGGCCACGACATTACTCTATGTTTAATCCCTACTTATCAGTTATCGTAGCATAAAATTTCATAGCCAAAATTTGGGCACCAGCTTCACAAAGGAAGATGCCCACAAATTTCTCTCAGGTCATAAGATTCGTCAACAAACCTCACCAACATGGACAGGTGCTCTTCTCCTGTTATGTCCATCACGTAGTCAGTGATAATGGAAAAGACGTGAGTCTCTCACTTACCTGAGGGTTTCTTCCAGAATACAGATCTCATGGATCTCTAGTGTCTGTTTCTGTTGCTTTTTTGAACAGAACAATGTGTTGACTACTGTTGTCAAAAACACTTTCTCAGAATCTCTTCATCAGAATTTATGCAGCACTCTAGCAGTGCTTGGAAGTTATCAGAAGTAAAGAGAACTTCTGGGATTTTATCAGCTTCATGTCCATCCAGAGGGGTGTTTTGCTTTCCTCAAAGAATCAAAATTTCAAATAAAAATTTTAAGTATTTTTTTCTTATTTTCAAGGGTTAAAGATAAAATGTCTTCATCTGTTCTTCATCTCTTTCTTCAGCACTGGAGTTCTGAGCATTCCCATCGTTTATTTCTTTATGTGTTTGTTCCTGTTCAGAAATTTCATCAATTTTTTTTTTCTGTTTCAGTGTCCTGATTTTATTTTCACTTAATTCTTTTATTTGTTTTCTATGTCTACTATGTGTATTGTTCAAATAACTGGTAAAATCAAATACTGCTGTTATTGCATTATCTCAAAAAACTATCCTGTAGGGACTAGTTCTATAGATCTCAGAGGTCTCAAAGTGTTTGGTACATAATTGATAACGTGTATTTAGTTGATCAGGTGTTTTATTTTCTAAATCTGCTATCCTACAGTTTTCCATCCCCTTCTGGCATTGGCCACATCCTGTGGGAACCTAAAAACAGCCAAGTTCCAGTGCATGTTCTTCTGCGTACAACTGGGGACAGCACAAAAGTTTAACATCATAACCCACCTGTTTGTCCACCAGCACTTTCCTCCTGCCTTCTCAGGGCAACCCACTAGTCTGTAGGGACCAGGGAAGGGAAGGAAGTCAGCTTGCTCACTAGGCAGGGCAGGCGTTCAGGGGGCAGGCAGGTACTGACAGACCAACAGTCTCTATATTTTAATTAGTGTATTTAGATCATTGACATTAAAAGCGATTATTGATACATTTGAATTATTATGTGCCATATTTGTTATTATTGTCTATTTGCTAAACTTATTCCTTTTTTTAAAGTTTATTTCTGTGTATGGTATAAAGTAATGGTCTAGTTTCATTTTTTGCATGTGACTATCCAGTTTTCCCAACATCATTTATTGAAGAGACTATATTTTCCCCATTGTATATTGTTTATTTCTTTGTTGCAACTTAATTGACCATATATATGTGGATTTATTTCTTGGCTTTGTGTTCTGTCCCACTGACCTCTCTGTTTTTTTATGCCAATATCATACTATTTTAATTATTATAGTTTCGCAATATAGTTTGGAATCAGAGAGTGTGATGCCTCCAACTTTCCAAGATTACTTTGGCTATGTGGAGTTTTCTGATTTCATATAAATTTTAAGATCATTTGCTCTATTTCTATGAAAAACACCATTGGAATTTTGATAGGGATTGCATTGAATCTGTAGGTTGCTTCAGTTAATATGGACATTTTAACGGTATTGATTCTTCCAATTTATGAGCACAAATATCTTTCTGTGTGTATTTTCTTCAATTTATTTTATGAATATCTTATAGTTTTACTGTAGAGATCGTTCACTTCCTTGGTTAAATTTATTACTAGATATTTTATTCTTTTTAATGCAATTGTAAGAGATTGTTTTCTTAATTTCTCTTAATAGTTCATTATTCGTCTATAGAAACACAGCTGATTTCTATATATTGATTCTATATTCAACAAATTTACTAAATTTATTTATTAGTTCTAACAAAAAACTCATTTTAAAAAATTCTAAAGTTATTTTACGGGTAACAGTTTTTTTTTTTTCCAAAGTAACTATAACAACAATATGTTCAGTAATTTAGCTTATAGATAAGTAAAATGAGGAGAGCAAGGGGAGAAGTGGTGAAAGTGAAGAATTAATACTATTATAAAAGGTACTTCTATTATGGAGAAAAAAAACAGCCTAGAGTTATTTGAAACCGGACTTTGTTAAATATATATTGCAAACAAGATGGACTCTTCCTCACTCCAAAAAAAAAAGCATAATTTATATGTTAAGAAAAAGGAGAAAATATAATTTTACAAAGTGTTCAATTAAATCTAAGAAAGCAGAAAAGGAATAAAAGACAAACATGAAAACAAGAAACAAGTTTCCCTAATAATATTATACTCAACAGTTTAAAGCTGAATCCTTTTTCTCTAAGTTAAGTAACAAGACTAGAAGGCCAACTCTTTTCACTTTTATTCAACATACTAGTGGAAGTTCTAGGCAGAGCAATTGGTCAAGAAAAATAAATTAAATAAAAAACATTCAAATTAGAAAGAAAGAAGTAAAACCATTTCTATTTGCAGATGAAACTATGTATATAAATCCCTAAAAATTCCTCCAAAGAAAGTTAGAACTAATGAACAAATGCAATAAAGTTGCAGGATACAAATTCAATACACAAGAACATATTGTGTTTCTGCACACTAATACAAACTATCAGAAAGAGTAATTTTAAAAAATCCTAAAATTTGTATGTAATTAGAAATACACCAAATAACCAAAGTAATCATGAGAATGAAAAAGTTAGAGGCATCATACTTCTTGATTTCAAACTATATTACAAAACTATAGTAATCGAAACAATATGAAATTGGCATAAAAAAGACAGATAAATCAATAGAAACAGAGCTCAGAAACACATGGTTAATTAAAGTACAACAAGGAGTCAAGAATATACAATGGGGAGAAGACAATCTTTTCAGTAAATGATATTGAGAAAAGTGGGTACTACACGCAAAAGAATGAAACTAGACCATTATTTTATACCATACACAAAATATTAACTGAAATGGATTAAAAACTTGAATGTAAGATCTGAAACTATAAAACTCCTAAATGAAAAGACAAGTCATAAGCTCTTTGATACCACTTTTTACTATGTTTTTTTGAATCTGACACTGAAAGCAAAAGCAACAACAACAACATCAAAAAGCGGATTACATCAAACTAAAAAAAAATTCTGTACAGCAAAAGAAACCATCAACACAATGAAACACCAATCTGTTGAATGGGAGAAAATATTTGCAAATTACCTATCTCATAAGGGTTTAATATCTGAAATATATAAATAATTAATTTATACACTTCAAATTAAAAAATGGGCAAAATATCTGAAAAGACATTTTTCCAAAAATAACATACGGACGCCCAACACAAGAAAAAAATCTCAACGTTACTAATCATTCAGAAAATGTAAATCAAAACTACAATGAGATTTCACCTCATACTTGTTAAAATGGCTATTATTAAAAAGACAAGAAAGAACCAGTGCTGGAGAGGATGTGTAGAAAAGAGAATACTTGTGTACTATTAGTAGGAACATAAATTGGTGCAGCAACTATAAAAAATGCTATAGAGGTTTCTCAAAAAATTAAAAATAGATCTACCATATGATCCAGCAGCTTAAGTATTTACCTAAAGGAAACAAAAACACTAACTTGTAAAAATATATATTCACCCCAAAGTTTATTATAGAAATTATTTACAATAGCCAAAATATGGAAACAACCTAAATATCGATTAATGGAGGAATGGATAAAGAAATCATATTATATATACACAATAAAATATTGTTCTGCTATAAAAAAAGAATGAGATGTTGACACTTGCAATAACATGAGTGAACCTGGAGGGCATTATATAAGTAAAATAAGTGAGACAAAGAAAGACAAGTATTGTGTGATCTCATATGTGGAATCTAAAGAAAATAGAAAAACAAGCTCATAGATACAAAGAGACTCATGTTTGCCAGCGACAAGGGATTGGGGGGTGGGCATAACGGGGGAAGAAAGTAAAAATGTACAAACATCCAGTTATAAATTAAATAATTCATGAGAATGTAATGTATAACATGGCAACTATAGTTAATAATACTGCATTGCATATTTGAAAGTTGCTAATGTTCCTTAACATTAATTAAATGTTCCTTCATGAGGAAAAAAATCTGTAACTATGTAGTAACTATGTATGATGATGAATATTAACTAGACTTATTGTGGTAATCGCTTCGCAATATATACAGATATTGAATTATATTTTATACATGAAATTAATATAACATTGTATGTCAATTATACCTTAATTTTTTAAAAGACTTTGTTTTACTTTCACTTATTTTTTTTAAATATTCTTTACTTTGATCCAAATTTCTGTCCTATATCATTTTCTGCTTTCCAAAGAATGTCTTTTAACATTTCTTTTAAGACAGGTCTACTAGCAACACATTTCCTCAATTTTGCTTATCTTGAGAAAAATCTTATTTCTCCTTCATTTTTAAAGAATAATTTCACTGGACACAGAATTTTATGGGTGTCTTTTTTGTTGGTTTTTCTTTTTCCAACACTTTATGTATCTGATTTCACTCTCCTTTTGCCTGCATAGTTTCTGAAAACAAGTCTCATATAATTCTTATTCTTGCTCCTTTATAGGCATTTTTATTTTCCCCTGACTTATTTTAAAGTTTTATTAAAAATCTGCATTTGAATTTGTACAGTCTGAATATGGTATACTTATCTGTAGACTTGTTTTGGTATTTATTATGCTTGGTTTTCTCTGAGCTTCCTGGATCTTTAGTTTAATATATGGCAATAATTATGGAAAACTTTGAGTCATTATTGCTCCAAATGTTTCTTCTCTTTTCTCTATTTCTGTTATTCATATTATCTATATTTTACAACTTTGTAATTATCTCAGAGTTCTTGGATAATCTCTTAATATTTTTCCACAGTTTTTCTCTTTGAATTTCAGTTTTGGAAGTTTATATTAACATATCTTCACGTTTACTAACCTTTTTCTCAGCCGTGTCCATTCTACTAATGAGCTTATCAAAGTTTTTTTTTTAATTTTCTTTACAGTATCTTCGATTTTCCACATTTCTTTCTGATTCTTTCTTAGAATTTCTATTTCTCTGCATTATTTATCTATTCTTGCATGCTGTCTAATTTTCCCATTGTAAATTTTATTAGGCGGAGTTCTCCAGAGAGAGAACTAATAGTAGATAGATAGATGATAGATAGATAATAGATAGCTAGATATTAGAGATTTATTATAGAAAGTGGCTTATATGTTTTTGGAGGCCAAACATTCCCACAATTTGTCATCTGTAAGTTGAAGAACCAGAAAAGCCAATAATATAATTCAGCTCAAGTTCCAAAAATATGAGAACAAGAGATGGAGATAGTGTAGCTCCAAGCCTGAAGTCAAAGGCCTGAGAAGCTAGAGACTATTGGTATAAATCATCGAATTCGAAGGCCCAAGAACCAGGAGCTCCAATATTCAAAGGCAAGAAAAGATGAATATCTTAGTTCAAGAAAAGAGAGAGAGGATTCATCCTTCCTTTGCCTTTTTGTTTCACATGTTCCCTCAAGGGATTGCTTGAATGATGCCTGCTCACATTGGTGAGAGTGTCTCTACTCAGTCTAGTGAATCAAACACTAATTTCTTCTAAAAACGTCCTCATAGACACACCTAGAAATAATTATCAGCTATCGGAACATCTCTTAGTCAATCCAAATCGACACATAAAATTATCATACTACTATTGACATATTAATCATAGTTATTTTAAATTTTCAGTTTGATGATTCTGGTATCCTTGCCATATCTGACTGGTTCCATGTCTCTTCAAATTGTATTGCTTTGCCTTTTAGTATGCCTCGGATTTTTTTTTGTAAATTTGAGCATAATAATTTGGGGGTTAAAAAAATTCATTAAACGGGTCTTTAGTGACGTGCCATAAGGTGTGTATGTGTGTGCGTTGGGGGAATGTTTGATAGTCCTATGATTGGGCTTCATTCTTTCAGTGACCCTGTTCTCCTGGATGTGCTCTTTACAAATCCTCTCATCATACTTCTTTGGTAAAACAGAATAACTAGAGGGTACTGGAGTTTCATATCCCTTTCCTGCACATGGGAGGTTAGAGCAGAATGCACTTGAGTATGTTCCTTTCTCTATGTTGAGAGCCAGAAGAGTCTGGTGTTGAATATTTTCCTTCTCCCAATTCAATTAGCTTGTGAAAAAACTCAATCTGTTAGGCTAAGTGAAATAATTTATCTTGAGGGTTTGGCTGTATTTGAAAAGGGCTACTTTTCCTTTTCCATGACAAAAGTATAGGAGATTTTTCTCTGATTTTCACCATGAGAACCTGGTAGAAGATCTCTAAGACTCGGTCCCTCTGGAGTTTTTAATTTTCAAATTGAACGCTCACCAATTTGTCAATTACATTTTACATTTTAGTACGTTGTTTCTCAGGGACATTTCTGTTGTTGGATTTCTATTCAAGTAAGTTCTGATTCTCTGTATCTGCACATTTGCCTCCAATTGTTTTGGTAAATTTGCTTGTGCTGTTACCTCAGTTCTCCAATGATCTAAGAAGAGTTGTGAATTTTCACTTTGTTCAGGTGTTTTCTTATGGCATAGCTGGAAGAGATGACTTCCAATCACTATGTACCATACTGAAAGTCAGAAGTCTTTAGCAGTTCTTTTAAGGTTAATTGGCTAACAATAAATTTCTCAGTTTTCAAATATGTGTCAATTTCATTATATTTCCTTCATTTATGAAAGCTAATTTTGCTTGATATTAAACTTTTGGCTTACAGTTCTTTCAGGATTTCAGATATATTGTAGCACTGCATTCTATTCTTTATCCCTTATGATGAGAAATAAGCTGTTAATCTTATTGTGGTCTTCTTGTATCTTGGTGCTTTCAAAATTTTTTCTTTGTCTTTCAGCATTTTTACTATGATGTGTCTGGATGAAGACTTTTCTATATTTTTCCTATTTGGAGTCTGTTGAGAGTCTTGTATATGTAGATCAATGTTTTTAAATTGATTCAGAGCATTTCCAGCCATTGTTCTTTTTATCTTTTTTCTTCAATTAATTAATTTTTTTGGTGACATTGGTTAATGAAATCCAGTAAGTGTCAGCTGTACAATTTAACAATAAGGTATATATATATATATATATATATATATATATATATATATATATATATACACACACTTTGCCTCTGTGTATATATATGCTCTACACACATATATACACACATATATATACACATATATATACACACATATATATATACACACACATATATATACACACATATATATACGCAGCCTTCAGCCAATACTGCGCGTATGTATGCGCGCGTATGTAATGTGTTATTATTAATATCAATATGTAGCGCCCGTTGGCCAGCTGCGTAATGTTGTACCACAATGTTCATATATTGTGATATGTATTGATGACAGCCTTAATGCTTCTACACATATATATGCGCACGTAGCAATAATACTTTGCGCACGTAATATATGCGCGCGTATGTGCGCATGTGCGGCCGTAATGTGATGGCCAATATATCGTATTCTCCTCTTCAGGAGATTGATGATGACCCAGCCATGTATCCGCATGTGTTAATATGTTATTCAAATTGATGTGTTGACCCAATGTATGTTGTTTGTAATAATAATGTTTGTAATGTGTTGCGCATGTATGTTGTAATGGCCAGCTGTATGTGTTTGTAATATGTGTTGTATGTACGCACCGGTTGAAACAATCAATATGCGCATGTATTGTGTATGTGTTGATGACCAGCCAATGGCCAATACGCACACAGTTTGACGATATGTGTAAAGCCGATGACGTAATAGCCGTGTTGTATGTAATAATATGTGCGCACGCACGCGCAGTTTATTGATATGTAATAATACGCGTATGTGGCCGTGGCTTCAGTTGATGATGACAATATCATATATTAATAGCCCACCGCACACAACAATTTAACAATAAGTCATATATATATATATATATATATATATATATATATATGTATATAGCTTTGTGTGATCCCCTTCCATAGTTACATTTCTTTCTGTCACCACATACTTGATCCCTTTTACTCTATCTACCACTCTCCTCTCCACTGCCCTCCTACCTTCTGGTAATCACTAGTCTATTGTCCATGTCCATGACCCTCTGTTTGTTTGTCCTCTTTGTTTCTTGCTTTTAGGTTTATATCTGACATATAAGTGATACCATGTGATTTTCAACTTTTTTGTCTGGCTTATTTCACTTAGCATGATTATCTCGAGGTCCATTCATGTTGTCACAAATGGCAGTATTTCATTTCTTCTTATGACTGAGTGATATTCTATTGTATATACTTACCACATCTTCTTTATCCAGTCTTCTTTTGTAGGACACTTTATTGCTTCCATGAACTAAGAATTGATCTATCATATGATCCAGTAATGCCCCCACTGAGTAGTTACCCCAAAGACTTGAAAACTCATATCCGAAAAGATATTTGCACACTGATGTTCATAACAGCATTATTCACGGTGGCCAGGATATGGAAGCCATTCTTTCTTTAAATAACTTTTTTGCCTCTTTTCCTTTTCCCTTCCTTTAAATCTCATTATGGTTGTGTTGGTGTACTCAATGGTGTGCCTCACTTTTCTTAGTCTCTGTTTGTTTTCCTTTCTTCTTTTTTCTCTGTGGTCTTCAAATTCACGGACTTTTCAAGTTCACAAACATTTTATTGTGCAAGCTCATGTCTACTATTAAACCCCATTAGTGAATGTTTAATAGTATTTATTGTATATTCAATTCTAGAATTTTTATTTAGTTATTTTACTAAATTTATTTTATTGATATTCTGTATTTCATTAGATATTACTATCATATTTTCCTTTAATTCTATAATTTCCATAAGTATTTGAACATATTTACAATAGCTGCTTTGAGATTTGTCTGCTAAATCTACATCTATGACCTATAAAGGCATTCTTGTTACTTGTTATCTTTCTTTCCTTGTGTGAGGATCAAATTTTCCTATTTCTTTGCATGTTTCATATTTTTTTTGTAAAAAAACTGAACATTTTAGATAATATATTGGAACAACTCTGAATATTAATCTCCCCTTCTACCAAAGCTTTTTTATTTATTACTAAGTTAGCTGAATTTGTTTAGTGAAGTCTATTTAGCCCAGAGAATGTAGTCTGTGGTATTATTCATCAAATAACACAGCATTGGTCATATACAAAGTGCCCTTGATGAAAGTGATGACTGTGGCTTTTTCCAGACTGACTGTTTCTTTCCCTGATCTCCATATTAACTTTTGGACTGCTCTGCATCTATTGGTTTTATACCCATATATTAGCATCCATTAATTACTAGCTGGATGTTTTATTATTTTTTTCTTTTGACAAAACTCTGGGGCATAAATTCCTCCATAGTCTTATTCGATGATGTTGCTCATCTCTGAGCTTGTTGTGAACCTACGTATGTTTTTCTTAGCTGCTCTTTAGTCTTTGTTCTCCCTCTTAAACTTTTAGCTGGTATACCTTTTTACCCCTTTTCACTTACCAACAAAGTCTCCATTTTTTCCACCCTTAAGAAATAGTTCCAAAGTCAGTCCACTTAGGGAGAGCTGTGAGGCTCTCTGTTCTTATGGTCTTCCTCTCAAACTTAGCAGAAACTCTCTACTATTCACTAGAAATGGGGATCATGACAGCATCTTACTTCTCTCAAAGAGATAGCCCTACTCTATGAACAGGGTACTGTATCAGATGGTATACTCTTTTTTAAAATTTTTTTTATGTCTTGTCTCTCTTGGCATTGCATATACACCCTACAAGTGAGCTCAGTTAGCGACCATAAAGCAAGGTATTCTCTGCTCCCACCCCCCAACATCTTAAATAGAGTTTCTGTCCTAACGAATGTAAGAGGAAGAATTCCTAATCTCTAACATGACTGACTCTAATTGAACTCCTGCCACAAGGAGGCAAGGGCAGAGTTTGATGAAAGATTCTGGTAGGTTTACCATTGCTAGAATTAAACTGTACTCATAATGGGGGTTCTGGGAAGAAGTCCTGTCTTCTTAGCCATATTAACCCAGAATAAGTTCTTTCAACACATGGAGCTGGGGTGTGGGTGGGAGTAAGTGCGGCCAAATGCCGTAATTTTTGCTAGTCTGATTAAGATTGAGTACTATTTCTTGAATAAATGGTATCCTATTTGTTACATAAGATAATGTCCAACACACACACACACACACACACACACACACACACGCATTACACGTCATTTCCTCTAGTTAAATAGTTAAATCGTTGTGAAGAGGGTCCAGCTTTTGAGCTCTTCACAATGCCATTCTGGAAGTCAGGACCTCATTACACTTTTTAAGTTACAGAGATTTTCTTTTTAAAATTTTCTATCAAAATTTTTATTTATCACATTAAATATTAATTACTTTCTATCATAATATTGTTGAATTTTTTTCTCAGTTCTGCTATTTATTCATGTTTTAATTATATCCTCACTCTGTAAACCCTTGAATATGTGCTTTATTCATGTTTGTATAGTTTCTAGGACATGTTAGTTAATAAATTAATGAGTAAATGAGGATTATGATTAAAAAGGCCTCTAGGTTTAAATATTTTAAATATTTTAATATTAAACATCTTAATAGCAAATATTTTATTGTAGATCATGAAGTTCATTGGTTAATTTAATATAATGACAAATATTTCACTTTTTATTCTTTTATATTTTTGATCTTTTAAAAAAAAGTATACCTACTATGTTTCAGACACATGAGTGTTAAAAGACATGAGAGCCTTGGCCCCTGTCGCTTAAATACTCACAATTTAATAGGATACATAAAAGCATATACCAAAAGATTATTACTAATATATGGAGCGTATTTAAATGCTAAATCGGTGCTCTGATCATGAAACTCTAGGGGATTCACGTAAGAAGAGATCCAGATGGTGTAAATAACCAGTAGAGAAAGTGAAGAACAACACGGAAACTGTAGAATCCAGATAACATGCTTTATAGTTGGTAAATATTTCAGTATTTGAGGAAGGTAGTTAATGTGGGAAAGCAGTAGATCATAACTCTTTTAGCGATAGATTGTGACATGTCTTAAAGGCAAGGTAGAGTTTACCATATTCTATAGAATAATGAAATGGAATAGATGATTTTGCAGTGTCAAATATAATATTATGGGTTGAATTGCATCACCTAAACATATATATGTTGAAGTCCCAAATACTTCAGAATGTAACCTTTCTGAAGGTCTAAAGACATTACAGATGTAATCGGTTAAGTAAAATGGGCCCCTAATTCAATATGGCTAGTGTCCTAATAAGAGAAAATTTGGAGACAGACATATATAGAGAGAACATCATAAGAAAATGAGAGCAAAGATCGGAGTTAGGCTTCTATAGGCAAAAAGGAATGCTAAAACTTGCCAGTAAATCTGCAGAAGCTAAGAGAGATGAATGGAATAAATTTTTCTTTGCAAATTCAGAAGGGACCAACCAACTATACTGACAAATTGATATTGGTCTTCTCATTTTCACAATTGTGAAGACAAAGTTCTGTTGCTTATGTCATTCAGTTTGTGGTACTGTCACAACAGCCCTAGCTAAAAAACATGACAGTGATGGTTAGAAAGTGTTATAATATCCTTTAGAATATAGTTCAAAATGATAGAAATGACATATTTATAAAGTGAATTAGAGAGAAAGAATCTTTTAGATGTACGGAAATCAGTTAAGTAATAAGAATAATATCATAGCTTATATCATAATGACATAAATGCCTATGATCCATTCTAAAAATAAAAGTCTGACATTATAATTACAATGACCCTGATGAAAAAGAAAATTAAGAGTTTCTAAAGACTAATTGTGAATGCAGAGATAGCTTTCTGCTCTATGATGAGCTCAAAACTAAAAAGGTCAATTAAAAAGGGTAGAAAGTATATTGAATAAGCTATAGCAAATAAAGTCACATGTGTAAATAATATCAGAAAGACCATGATTCAAAATGAAATAAATTTAATGCAAATTACTAGAAGGTGACAAAACTGTTTTGAGCAAAAAAAAAAGAAAAAAAGAAAGAAAAAAAGAAAAAAAAATGAGACTAGAAGGGGTCATTGATTTCCCCAAAGCAGAAGTTTTAAAGAATAGAAATACCCAGTTTGTCCTTTGCCTTATTTCTCATTCTTTTTTTTTTTTTAATTATTGACATCACCAAGAGGAATCCTGAGACTCAAAAAGGAGAAGAATCTGTAAGAAATTTCCTAGCAGTTGTCATGCTAATTATAATCCAGCCTATACAGGGAACCTTGAGGATGAGATTTAAGAGCTACTTTTAGTAATTTTTGAGTTTCCAGGAAGAATACCAAAATAAAGCTGCAAAATAAGCTGCACTATCTAACATAAAGATTTCTAATGGACTATATTCTTTGGTAGGCAATATTTTGTACTAATTGAG
This sequence comes from Pteropus medius, assembly GCF_902729225.1. Classification (NCBI taxonomy): domain Eukaryota; kingdom Metazoa; phylum Chordata; class Mammalia; order Chiroptera; family Pteropodidae; genus Pteropus; species Pteropus medius. The sequence continues at coordinate 316,624 of NW_024347730.1, forward strand.
AATAGTCTTTGAGGTTCATCATAATGATTCCAATCCTAGCATCCCTTCATAATGACTTTATAAACTGAGACAGATTATTTAACTACACTATGTCATATTTTTATCTGTAAAATAAGAATGGAATATTAAAACAATTAACATTTATATGACAAACATGGTAAGTACCAAATAAATATGATACATGACTAATATTATAACCAACATTACTACTATCTTCATTTCCAGCCTTTCACTCATTTATTTTTTATTTTTCTTTCAACCCAAATTGAGTGGTTGATGTGTTTTGTGTACCTTATTATTATTTTTTGCTGTGATCTGAAAATACACAGCTATAAATAGAAAGAAAAGTCTTCATTTCAAAGAGCATAAACTCATTACAAGGAGCAGACAGGCCAGGAAGATTCTGAAGAATTTACTGTTTGGCACGACTGGGGTAGGAGTTAGGATAAAGATTTATAGAGAAATTGACAGTCTGACTGAATCTAGGAGGATAAGGAGAGATTTATGAAGCCATTGAGTAGAGAAAAAGCTTTTGAAAAAAAGGAAGACAACATTTGGAAATGCTGAGTTATATAATGGCATGTTTGTTATGATACCATGACTAGAGAGAAGTCCAAAGTTGAATCTTAATAGAGACATTGTTAGTTTTATTTGACATAAAGTCGAGAGGGATGTATAGCTATCCAATAAGGAGCTTTGATTTTATGGCTTTATTTTTCAACATAAAATGTGTTATAGGTTGAACTGTGTTTCCTCCAAAAATCATATGTTGAAATTATAACACACATTACATTATAGTGTGTCCTTATTTAGATATAAGGTATTTACAAAGGTAACAGTGTTAAAATGAGATCATTAGGTTGGGTGTTAATTCACTATGACTGGTGTTGTTATAAGAAGGGGAAATTTGCAGCCAGAGAAGACATGAGTAGAGAGAAGATGTGATGTAAAGAGACAAAGGGAGAACACAGTCATTTAAAAGTCAAGGAGAGTGACCTGGAACAGAGCCTTCCCTCATAGCCTGGAGAAAGAATTAACCCTGCCAACACCTAATCTTTGAATTCTAGTCTATAGAACTGTGAAACAATAAATTTCTGTTCCATAAACCACTTAACTGGCTATACTTTGTTACTGCAGTACTAGCAACTAATGAGGAGGATGGAAAATAAGGGTGCTATATTATTGCTTCAGTTTTAAATAACCAAATAATTTCTATTTACTCAATCATGATAGTGTCACATTTAATGTGTCCAATGTCAAACATATGTTATTTTTATGCATGAACCATTTTAATATATTCTAGTAAGGAATATTTAATAATTTTCACTTCTTTTCTTTAATTACTTAATTCTTAAGGCCTTCAGCAGTTCTCTGAGGTCAAAGATAAATTACATGGGCCATTGATGTAATACTTAATAGCTTGTACAGTTTTAAAGGTTGCAGAATTCATTTACATGCATTCAATCATGCTTCATGGTAACTAAAGAGAAGGGTTTTTTTTTCTCATACCTCTGGCTTTACTCTTTTGACAGATGAGAAACTTGAACTCACATGGATCACAGGACAGCCCTAGGTTACAGTGCTGCCTCTACTTATTTAATCATCAAGCGCAAACGAGCAGCAGAGACCAGAGTCTGGGGCTTTGAAACCTAAATCAGGCAATTATGAGACAGTATAATCCTGAGATCACTACTCTCGGGATCGTGAGAGTTGTTCCAGGAAATATTTTGAGGTCAGACTCATTTTGGCATGCTGATTCCTTAGACCATTTGGGAGAGGTAAAACAATCTGGTTAACCCATTATGTAAAACATATTTATTGTTCCATATTTGTGCATTGAGACTATTGCTAGGCACATTGAAAGTTATAATTGTTCTTATCCAGCCAAGAAACCATACTAAAAACTCTACTGAAAGAATAAAAATTGGAAAAAGAATTATTTGCTAAATTGGAAAAAGAATTATTTAGCTAAACCATAATATTTTAAATGGCAGAATAAAATTGTTCAAGTGAAAATAAGTTATAGAATGTTTGTGTCAATCCTTCTCTCTCTCTGTGAGTTAAAATTTTAGTATAATACATCAGAAATAATAGTCTAACATCCATTCTGAATCATCAAACATATTTGAAGCTACAGATTTTTCTTAAGCATCTACATCTTGACATTAAACTAGCTATTATGTGATCTTGTGTTGGAAAAAGGTTGGTAAATATTTACATGCTTGCAGATGCTGCAGATATACAGGATGAATCCCATTAGAATGTCTGCTGTAATTATAGAGCTCCCCAGCTTGAGTGGGGCTGAATTTCATATTGATATTTAAAATTCCTGCAATTTCCTAAAGGAAACATAAAATTCAGCATACTTTACCTAAAACTTAAAAATGTATTTAATGTGGATACGTTTAGGAATCAAATGGACTCGTTGTTGAAGTCCAAGACTTTTCAATGTTAAGAGAAGAAAGTCATAAAACAATATTAAGAATAACAGCATATAGACACTTTGCGTAGTTTATTGAAACAGTGAAAAGCAGAATGCAAAAATGAGTAACAATATCAGAACAAGAATCTCCCTACTTGCTAAAAGTCTCCTTTTACCTCTCAAATACCAATTTACTAAAACAAAGGCCAATTACTCACTCTTTTGAAGCCTATTTAATGAGAAAAGAAGAGTCATCAAAATGTATCAATTTTTTTATATCCTCTATTGCATGTAAATTCTTGCAGTGAATTAGTGATTTTTGTAAAATGAGAAGAGAAAACCTACCAGAGTTAAAGTTCCAATATAACACTCTAGATCTTGTGATCTATATGTATGCTCATGATATACTACAGAAAAAATGAAAAGAAGCAGAGGTCATAGACTGACATCTGGCCTAAAGATAAATACATTAAAATTAATTACTTTTGTACTTAGAGAGTAGACCTAAGAATTTTTGTGCTAAAACAGATGAATTTACTATCCTTAAAAATGTTAAACTATAGTTAGCCAATGTATAACAGACCAACATAAAATTGGTAAAATATCAAATGGACATTTTTATTTTAAAATTTATTCAAAATCCTAGAGTTTTTACTTCTAAGATCAATGCAATAGAGGTGGAAGGGAATATATTGATATATAATTTTAAAAATTGAACTCGATAAGTTATAGTAAATAGAGGAAAGTTACTCATAAATAAAGCATTCAAAATATCTATAAACTCAATAAAATTGTACTTACATGAAACCCTAAATGAGCATAAGTAATTTGAATTGCATACAAAGTCTAAAATATCAGATAATATGGTTATTTTTTTTTCAGATTGTCACAATACTAAAACTATAAGTAATTTTCACACAGATCTTTTAAATAGATATTAAGATAGTTCAGAACTCATTATGTGGTACATTCTATTAGCTGTCAATTATTCTTAAATATTTTATATGTGTATACTTTTTGTTGAATAAAATGATAATTCTCATATGTATATCTGTTAATCACTTAACTTTCAGAAGTAGAATTTAATTTTGTTATAAATCCAAATTCAACTGAGTCCAATACCTCATAGAAAAAGCAGACAAGCTTATTTGATCTCCAAAATGATATCCAGTAAAATCCTATAAGAATCAAAGAAGAGAAAAGGGTCCAAGAGGATGGCACAGATAGATGCTGAGCTAGCCCCCTCTCAAGCATACATTAAATATACACCTACATTTAGGACAGTTTTTCCTGAGACACGACTGTGAGTCAATTGAACAGCTTCTACACAAGAAAGAGAAAGAAGCCTCATAGGGAAGGTTGGGAAACTTTGAGAGTTCTCTGGTAACTGAGAAAACACCCCAGGACCTAAGAAACCAGTGAACACCAATGTTTACATTTCTCTTGCATGTGGATAGCGTGGAGAGCTCCATTCAGGTTCTCTGGTCAATCTGAAGGGTGCTGTAGCAATCCCCAGCCACCTATCCTGGAGCTAAATCCAAAAAAAAACAAAAACAAAAAAACAAAAAAACATAAGAGCACCATAGCATAAATATAGGAGCCCATACATGTGGATATTAATCCAGAGGGTATGGCAGGATACTGCTTCATTCATCCACTAAGCTGTGCATGCACACAGGACTCCCATGCCTGGAGAAGGCTTAGAGTTGGAAAATTCTGGGCTACCTGTTGGCAAAACTACTCTGTTCAGAGAAAATGCTGAGAGTACGGGGCCTTGCTGCATGTGCACATAGAGTTGCCACACCCAAAGAAAGTATAGAACTAGCAAAACTTCACAGTACTCACACATGTGCAGAGTGGCGTGATGTTGTGTGTATGTGTCCCATCCAGAGAGGGTGTAGAACTATCAAAGTAAGACTGTATATACACACAAGTCTATCTCACTTAGAGAAAGGTGAGAACTAGGAGGGCATTGAAATACAAGCATATAGAGCAGCCTCACCTAGACCCTACTTTGAAAACAGACAATAAGTAACTGGACATGCTAAACATATATCACGTAACCCATTCTACACCAGGTAGCCCCACATGTATTAGGAATTCAAAGAAGCATTCACATCCCAGACCGCTCCATCCAGAACACACTCCATCAAGCCAGGTGACTTACCGGCAGTACACACACCCACCCTAACTACAACTGGCCTGCTAAAATTATTCGACATAGTCTACGCATAAATCACTTTTTTTAAAGACTAAGAGGGATAATTATTCCATCTATCTCATAGGAACAAACATAGAAAGTCAAACAAAATGAGGAGATAGAAGAAAGTGCCCAAAGTAAAGAAAGAAACAAACAAAAAAAACTCCAGAGTAAAACCCTAATAAAACAAGAAAGAAGAGACTGGGCAAGATGGCATAAAGTGCAGAGACTTTGTTTATCTCTTGTGATTACACCAGAGTTGCATAAATTCACAGAGCAAACAGAAAGCAGAGTTGCTTGGGGTCTAGATCAACAGAGGCACTATGACTAGGGAGAGAAATGAGAAATCACCCTTAAATTGTAGTAAAGGGTGGAGATAGAAAGTTGCCCAGTCTCACGTGACTGAGGCAGACAGAGGTTAAGGCAGCTGCAGCTGGTAGTTGCAGACTTTCTTGTTAAAGAGGCTGCAACCACGACCAGACTTTTGCGGTGACAGACTCGCTTGCTCTGAGCTCTAGTGACAGGTTGGTTGCTCGGGGTTTGCCAGGGATATACGGGGGACACTGAATTGTCGAGCTTCAGAGCAAGGGCCAGAAGCAAGGCTTTCTCTCCAGCAAAAGTGCTGGCAGCATCCATTATTCCTCTGTTGAACCCTCCCTACTCCTAGTGTGTGAATGCAGGTACTGCCATAGCTGAAATGTCATCAAACTAGATAACAGAGGTTGCTTGGCCCAGAAGATGCCCTAAAATTCTACCACTATAAACTTGCAGCCCTACTCAAGCCACATCTAGTGGTGTACCCTGTGTGCCCCGTGCCCCTTGCTGAGAAGCTCCAAGCTCTGCTTTGATAGCACCTGGTCTTGGTTCTGGTGTGGCCTCTTGAGGCAACTTTAAGAACAGCATGGGTGTCAGCACTCTGTGGATTGCTTACTCAACCTTAACAGGTGTCCCTGGAGGGGCATGGATTGTGGCTAAACTTGTCCTGCAGCTGGAGCCCTCTCAGGACTGTGCCACTGGACACCAATTAAACAAACAAACAACAACAAAAAAAAACTAATAAGACTGGGGGATTTAGGAGCTTTGCTTAATATAGAGAAACAGACACAGAAAGGCAGCCAAAATAGGGAGACAAAGAAGCATGTCCCACATGAAAAAACAGAATAGAGCTCCAAGTGAAATGGACTCAGTCTACCAGATGCGGAGTTCAAAACACTGGTTATAAGGATGCTTAATAAACTTAGAGGAAGAGTAGATAAACTCAGTGAGAATTTTAACAAAGAGATAAAAATCATAAAAATGGAAAAGAAAATTATAAAAGAGAACTAGTCAGAAATGAAGAATATATTATCTGACATGAAGAGTATCCTAGAGGGAATCAACACAATGGGTAAAAAAAAAAAGAAGATCAATTCACCGATATAGAGGATAGGGTAGTGGAGGACACCCAATCAGAACAGCAACAAGAAAAAAGAACCCCTGCACCCAAATAAAGATAATTTAAAAAGCCTATGGGACAACATCAAATGTAACAACATTCGTATCATATGGGTACCAAAAGGGGAAGAGAGAAAGCAAGGAGTTGAAAAACTATTTGAAGAAATAATGATGGAAAACTCCCTTAACCTGGTGAAGGAAATAGATATACAATCCCAGGAAACTCAGGGAGTCCCAAACAAGGTGAATCCAAGGAGGCCACACCAAGACACATCATGATTAAGATGTCAAAGGTTAAAGGCCAAGAAAGAATATTAAAAGCAACAAGAGAAAAGTCATTAGTTACTTACAAGGGAGCTTCCATAGACTGGCAGTTGATTTCTCAAAAAAAAACACAAAACTTTGCAGGACAGAAGGGCTTGGTACAAAATATTCAAAGTGATGAAAAACCAGGATCTACAACCAAGATTACTTTATCCAGCAAAGTTATCATTTAGAGTTGAAAGAGAAAATGTTTCTCAGACAAGAAGAAGCTAAAGAAGTTCATCACCACTAAGCCAATTTTATAGGAAATGTTCGAAGGACTTCTTAAAGAAGAAGAAAAAAATATGTATCAAAAATATGAATAAAGAAAGGCAATCACTACATATCTATCAACAAGTAGTTCAAATGAAAAAGAATTAAGTGGTCCAATCAAAAGATAGGGTGGCTGAATGGATATACCCTTATATATGCTGCATATAACGGACTCACTTCAGAGTAAAAAACACACACAGACTAAAAGTGAGAAGACAGAAAAAATATATTGCATGATGAACCTAAAGGGTATAATGATGAACGGAGTAAGTCAGATAGAGAAGGATAAATGCCATATGATTTCCATATATGTGGAATGTAAAGAACAAAACAAACAACAAAAATGGAAACAAACTCATAGAGAAAATTTTGAGGGTTACTAGATGGGAAAGATGTTGCAGGGGTTGGTGAAAAGGGCAAAGGGATTAAGAAGTACAAATGGATAATAAAATAGTCATGGAGATATAAAGTATAGCATAAGAAATATAGTCAATAATATTACAGTGAATAGGTAAAGAGGCAGAGAGGTACTAGATTTATTAGAGTGATTACTTTGTGAGTTATAGAGATCTCTAATCACTATGCTGTACAACTGAAATTGTATATTATTGTATGCCTACTAAAATTCAAAAATAAAAATTTCATTGAATTGTATGTTGTAAATATGAGTAACTAATTGTCTATTATATTTCAATAATGCTGTAAAGAACAAAGATAAGAAATTTTTCTGATAAATAATTCAAAGAAACAGTCATAGGGATGCTCAATAAACAAGAATAGAATTGAGGAACTCGGCACTTCAATGAAGAGATAATAAATGTAATAAGGAAAGAATAAGTGATGAGGAATACAATAACTGAATGAATTAAAAGGAATCAACAGCAGATTAGTTGATACAGAATTAATTACAACCTAGAGGAACAGTGTAAATCACACAATCAGAACAGAAAAATTTAAAAAATAATAATAATAAATAAAAGAATCTGAAAAAAAAATGAGGATAGTATAAGAGATCTCTGGGATAACATCAAGTGGCTCAACTTTCCATCACAGGGATTCCAGAAGAGAGATAGAAAGGGGCATAAAATATATTTGAAGGAATAATGGCTAAAAACTTTCCTAATCTGGGGAAGAAAATCAACATCCAGATCCAGGAAGAGCAAATGGTACCAAAGAAGATGAACCCAAAGAGACCAACACTAAGACATATTGTAATTAAAATGGCAAATGTTAAGATAAAGAGACAACCTTAAAGGTGCAAGAAAGAAATAACAAATGCATGCAAGAGAATCCCATAAGGCTACTGGCTGATTTCTCAGCAGCAACTTCATGGGCAGAAGAAAGGGGCAGGAAATATTTAAGGTGCTGAAAGGAAGAAAGCTACAACATAGAATACCATATCCAGCAAGATTATCATTCAGAACTGAAGGAGAGATGAGGAGTTTCCCCGACAAGCAAAAACTGAAGATCACAACCACCAAACTGGCCTTACGAGAAGTATTAAAGAATTTTCTTTATGCAGAAAAGAAAAAACCATCACTAGAAAAAAAATACAGGGAAAAAATAATCTCAGTGATAAAGACAAATATATAATAATTACAGTGAATCAACCACTTAAGAAGCTAATATAAAAATTAAAAGACAATAGTAGCAATAGTTTAAAGCTATAACTACAATAAATAATCAGGGGATACGCAAAACAGAAAATATATAAAATATGACATCAACCACATCAAAAGTGGAAGGGGGACTCAAAATGTGGTTCTTTCAGAATGTGATTGAACTTAAATGCCTATGGGCTTAAAATAGACTGCTATAAATATAGATGGCTGTATATGAACTCCAGAGTAAGATAAATCAAAAATATCCAAATAATTCATAACCAAATGAAGAAAAAGGAATCCAATCAAAACACTAAAGATAATCAATGAATCAAATGAAGCGAGATCAAGAGAAGAGAATAATAACAATAATAAAATAGATAACAAAATGCCTATAAGCACCTACCTATCAATAATTGCTTTAAATGTGAATGCATTAAATTCTCCAATCAAAAGACATAGGGTGGCTGAATGGGTTAAAAAATGACTTATCTATATACTGCTTATAAGAGACTTACATTAGATTGAAAGACACACAGAAACTGAAACTGAAAAGATGAGAAAAGCTATTCCATGCAAATAAAAATAGATAGAAAGCTGGGGTATCAATACTCATATCTGAGAAAATAGACTTTAAAACAGAGAATGTAAAAGGAAAGAAGGACATAACATGATGATAAAGGGGTCAAGCCAAAAAGAATATATAACAATTTTAAATATCTATGCACCAAATATAGGAGCATCTAAGTATACAAAGCAACTATAAATGGACTTAAAGACAAATATTAACAGTAATACAATAATAGTTAGGGACCTAATACTCAACTTACCTCAATGGATAGACTATCTAGACAGAAAATTAATAAGGAAATAATGGCTTTAAAAGCAAATTAGAGAATATTGACTTAATTAACATTTATAGAATATTCCATCCAAATGATTACATATTTTTCTCTAGTGCACATGAAACATATTCCAGGATAGATGACAAATTTGCCAGAAAACATGCCTCAATCAATTCAAAAAGATAGAAATTATATCAAGCATCTGTTCTGAATAAAATGGAATGAAACTAGAAATTGACTACAGGAAGAAAATTGGGGAAAACACAAATATGTAGATATTAAAAAACATGATGCTAAACAACCAAAAGATGAAAGAGGAATTCAAACAGGAAATTTAAAATACTTGAAAGAAATGAAAATGAAAACACAAATTACCAAAATTAACGGAATGCAATAAAAGCAATTATAAGAGCGAAGTTTAACATTATAAGGGCACTAGACAGTTTAAGTGGTAAGCAGAAAGTAAGTAGAAGGAAAGAAATAGTAAAAATCAGAGTGCAAAGTGAATTAGAAAAAAATAAAACAGAAAAGATAAATACAAGTAAAAACTAGTTCTTTGAAAGGGTAAATATAGTTAACAAGATTCTAGCAAGACTCAATAAGCAAAAAAGAGAGAGTGCTCAAATAAATAAAATTAGAAATTAGAGAGATTACAACTGACACCACAGAAATGCAAAGGGTTATTAAAGAATGCTTTGAGCAATTATATGCCCACAAATTGGACAATATAAAAGAACTAGACAAATTTCTAGAAACATACAACTTTCCAAAATTAAACCAGGAAGAAAAAGAGAATATGAAAAGACCAATTACTAGCAATGAAATTGAAGCAGTAATCAAAAAACTCTCCCTAAAATAAATGCCCAGGTCCAGATGGCTTCACAGGTGAATTCTACCAAACATTTAAAAAAGAATTAGTGCCTATTCTTCTCAAACTATTCCAAAAAAAAAAAAAAATGAAGAGTAAGAAACATTTCAAAATTCATTCTGTGTGGCCAGCATGACCCTGTTACAGAGAGAGAGAGAGAGAGAGAGAGAGAGAGACTTACAGGCCAATATTCCTGGAACATAGATAACAAAATTTTCAACAAAATAGTAGCAAACAAAAATCAACAGTATATTAAAAAGATTATATACTACGATCAAGTGGGATTTATACCAGGTATGCAAATGTGGTTCAACATACCCAAAACAATGTGATTAATCACATAAACAATACCAAGGTAAAAATTATATGGTTATCTGAATAAATCCAGAAAAAGCATTTTACAAAATTCAACATCCATTTTTAATATAAACTCTCAACAAAGTGGGTAGAGAAGAAACTTATGTCAACTTGGTAAAGGCTACATATGACAAGCCCACAGCTAACATCATATTTAATCGTGAAAATCTGAGAGCCTTTCCTCTAAGTTCAGAAACAAGACGAGGATGCTCACTCTCACCATTATTACACTTTATTCATTTTATTTATTATTATAATATTGGAAGTCCTAGCCACAACAATCAAACAAGGAAATAAATAAAAAGCATCCAAATTGGAAAAAATGTAAAACTGTCACTATTTGCATAAGATGTGAAACTATATCTAAACTCTAAAGAATCCACCAAAAATAAATAGAATTAATTTAAAAATTCAGTAAAGTAGCAAGTTACAAAATTAATTTATAGAAATTCTTCACATTCTTATACACTAATAAAAATAATCAGAAAGAGAAATCATGAAAATAATCCCACTTAAATTGCATCAAAAAGCATAAAATATCAAGGAATAAATTTAAATGAGGTGAAGCATCTGTACTCTGAAGACTATGAGACATTGAAAACAGAAATTGAAAAGAACACAAATAAATGGAAAGACATTTAGTGTTCATGAATTAGAAGAGTTAATATCATTAACATAACTATAATACCCAATTCGATCTCTATCGAAATACCCTGACATTCTTCTCTGAACTAGAACAAAAAATCCAAAATTTATGGAATCACAAAAGACCATATACAGCCAAAGAAATTTTGAGAATTAACAAAGTAGGAGGTATCATGCTCCCTGATTTCAAACTATACTACAAAAATACAATAGTCAGATACTATGGTGCTGGCAGAAAAATAGAAAAATAGATCAATGGAACAGAATAAAAAGCCCAGAAATAAACCCTCACTTACACAGTCAACTAATTTACAATAAAAAAGACAAGAATATACAATGAAGAAATGACAGTCTTTGCAAAAAATGATGCTGGAAAAACTGGACATTTATATGCAAAAACAAAAAAAAAAAAGAAACTGAACCATTATCTTACATCATATACAAAAATAACCTTAAATGTAAGGCCTAAAACCAGAAAACTCCTAGAAGAAAACAGGCAATAAATTATTTGACATAAGTCTGAGTAATATCTTTTTATATATGACCTCTCAAGCAAAGGAAATAAGCAAAAATAAATAAAATAAACATCATTAAACTAAAAAGCTTCTATACAGAGAAGAATACCATCAAAAATAATAATAATAATAAAAGAAAACTACCTACTGAATGGGAGAATATAAATGTGAATGATTTATCCAATAAGGGATTAATGTCCAAAATATTTAAGGAACTCATATGACTCAATAACAAAAATATAAACAATTCAATCAAAAAATGGTCAGAAGACAATTTCTCTAAAGAAGACACACAGATGATCAACATATATGAAAAGATGCTCAACATCACTAATTATCAGAGAAATGCAAATCAAAACCACCATGAGATACCACCTCACACCTCTCTGAATGACTAATATCAGAAAGTCAACAAATAACATGTGTTGGCAAAGATATGGAGAAAAAAGAACATTCATGCAACTGTTGATGGGACTGCAAGTTTGTGCAGCCACTGTGAAAAATAGTATGGAGATTCCTCAAAGAATAGATCTTCCATGTGACCCAGCGATTCTATTTCTGGGTATTTTACAAAGAAAATGAAGACATTAAGTTGAAAATTATATATGAGCCCCTATATTCATTGCAGCATTATTTACAATAGCCAAGATATGGAAGCAACCTCATTGTCCATGGATAGAGGAAAGGTTAAAAAAGATGTGATATACGTAGAATTTATGTCTGTCTATTTATCTCTATCATCTATCTATCTATCATCTATTATCTATCTGTCATCATCTATCATTTATCCATCTAATCTATCCAATCTATCTATATATCTATCCGCACACACAGATATACATATAATGAAATACCACACAACAATGAAATCTTGCCGTTTGTGACAAAATAGATGGACCTAGAACATATCATGTTAAGTGAAATAAGTCAGACAGAAAGACAAAGACAGTATGGATTCACTGATATTTAGAATCTAAAAAAGTCAAAAACAAATGAAAAACAAAACAAAACAAAAAGACTTTTAGAAACGGAGACTAAAAGGATGGTTGCCAGAGGGACGGGCAGTGGGGAAATGTGTGAATGCGTGAGTGAAGTTGAAGAGGGATATAATCACTAATACTGTAATAAGTTTGTATAATGACAGATGATTACTAAAATTAGTGGGATGATCACATTGTAAGGTATAAAAATGTCAAATCATTGTGTTGTACACTTGCTACTAATATAACTGATATAATATTGTATACTTAAACAAAAAATTAAAATGTCACAATCAAAAATAAACAAATAAATAAATAAAATAAAATAAAATACATTACTATTTAAATAACTGACCCCACAATATTTGGGGGAAAAAAATAAAGTAAATTGTATGACTTCTACACAGTACTGTTTTAAAAACAGATATTATTATCTACTTTCTATAATCACAAATCAATTTAAGGTGATGTACACATTGATATGGACATATAAATGGCTTATTGGAAAGATAATGTCTACCCACTGCCATCCCTCACAAAGTGGAATGTATGTGTATTTTGGAGGATCACTTCAATACACTAAATGACATAAAAAGCTACAGAATAAATAGGTTGCATATTTGGACACCAGCTTTACTAAAAAATTGAGATGAAAATTTTTTTGTAATAAACCAAACACATATCATTAAAGTAGAATATATGAAAAAAGCTTCACATTAAAATAACCACTGGATTTGAAAATAAATGTATTTTTTCATTGCTTCAGGATGCACTTTTAGATATCTGAGTGTACTCATTTACTTTCTTCTAACTTGAAGTTTCTTCTCTGGAAATATGAGAAAAAACTGTACTATAACTACTCTTTGTGAAGGCTCTGCTGCTTTTGACTCTAATGAATTCTTAATGAAACACAATTTCACTTTGTCTTTGTCAGTTCTGTGAAAAGGGTTTTGGTGCACCAAATAAAGATGTGAACTGGCTTTTACATTTAACAGCAACCATTTTTTAATAAAGAAAATTCATGTAAGAGTCTGTATTATGAACATTATGACTTGGGTTCTTCTGAGTGTGAATTCTCTTTAGGAATGTGTTAAGCAACCTATGAACATATTTGTCATTCAATGTTATTTACAGCTTCTGATCTATAAATTCTCTCTCTCTACACACACACACACACACACACACACATATACATATATACATATATATGTTTATATTTATGGCTATCAGATGCTCTTTTTGAAAAAAACTATCAAGAATTAATACTAATCAGTAATACTAGTAATAATAATTCATAAAAATACATTATCATAATTAGAAAAACTTTGAAATGTAATAGGGCATGTTAGAAAGATGTTTGACTCTAGTACATGCCATCCATTTCACCTTCAATAAATAGCTCAACTTCTACAAGGTTATTTTTAAATAAAATTTTGAGATAATAATAAACGCCTTGTTTAGTTTACTAGTACTGGTCAGAAGGATCCACATGTACCCTCCACTTCACACCTAAGCCGACCCACCTCTTTTCCCCTTTATTTTCAACAACTCTAATATACATTGGTTACAGATCATTCTAAGCTACAAATCAATACTGGTGTGATATTAAAAGGAGGCAAGTTCCTTAGGCTATGTCTCTATTACTTAGCAATGAGGTTTAGTATTTGCATCAACTACCTCCGTACCACAAGAGTGTCTATGAATAATCCTTGCTCAGATGACTTGAGACTGATATGTTAGTGTTGCCTTGTGAGATCCCTATTGTTTCCTAAGTTCCAGCTATATACCCTGTGGTGCATCTTTTTATAATAACAAAGCTCATTGCATAATTTAGCTCCAGTAATTTTTCCCTGATCATTTTCTACATTAGTTCATGTTCTTCAGCACACTTTGTGGCAACTATTATTGCAACTTCCTCTTCGGATTGTGATGTCACCTTACTCTTCTCTTCTCAAGAACTAAATTCTGTCCACCTAATCCAAGAGCAGTACTTAGGATCTTGAAGGGAATTCTCAGATACTGCATGTCTGCCCACTTGGGCATTGGAGCATTACCCTCCTGAATTCTCTGTCCCCCTACTCCAGTTCTTTTACAAATTTATAGGCAGATTACATAGCTTTATCTTGGTCCCTGCTGTAAACCAGTCTAACTTTATGACATAAACTTCTGGATGGCATTTTAGAGCTGATACTTCTTGATTCTACCAAGACTTAATTCCATCGAGTCTTCTATTCACCATACTTCATTGATAGAAAAAAATTAAAGAATAATACACAAAATTTCCTTGAGATTAAAATATATAAATTCAGAATATGAATCTCTCATGAGTAAAATAGCTTTATTAAAAACCGGTAATCAAAATTATTTATGCCTAAAATTATTTTCTTTGTTTCATCATTATATTATAAATTATTTCTACTTATGGATGAAGGAATAAGCCAGAGACCTCTCAATAGAGGTTCTTTATTTAGAACCAGCCATTAGTTGAGACAACTTTGAGGATTAGACTTGATTCTGGTCCATCATAAGCAGGATTAGCTTTGCTGCTTGCTTCCAGTTTTCTTAGCTCCCCACAGATGAGATCTCTTCTGGTATGAAATATAAAATTTGAGGCAGGTTTAGTTTGTTAAACCAAGGAACAAAATAAAAGTAGATCAAGAGATTAATGATAATTCATAAAATTTAAATATTTCAGATATAACCAAATGAAACTCACTGGAATTTTAATTCTCTTAAATAAGTAAATCTCCTTTATTATACAAATGCCATTAAAGAGAGTGTAACTTTTGATATTTGAAAAGACAGTTCAGGCTCTAATCACCTTCTGCTGAAATTAGAATAAAACTAGCATAATAAAGTAAAAATGCTTTAGATCACTGTTAAAATAAACAATATGCAAAACATTGTCTATACTTTGAAAGAATGAATTTGCCATTCACTTTGACAATTGTTCACTTGTCTTCTTCAGGGTGGAAACACCTGAGCCTGTCTGCTACAAAGATCTACTAAGCATATTTATATTTATATTTATATTTATATTTATATTTATATTTATATTTATATTTAAGCTCTCTGCAAATCCTAAGAGAATATTCAGTTTGTTTTTTCTATTAACTGTGGTCTACTCTTATCATTAATTATTCCTAAAACTGTTCCCCCAACTTTTCACTCATTAACAGAAGCCAAAATATTATAAATACTTATAATAATATGTACTTCTAAGATGTAATAGAAGTCAAAGTTTGTTCTTATATCAGAAAAGAAAATTGGAATTTTTCACTTTATGCTATTCTCACTATTCAAAATATTATCAAACTAAGTGACTGCAATCAAAATCTGGTCAAGATATTGATGGATTTGCATACCTCCCAATCTTCAACTCTTTCACAACCCCTGAAATAAAATGAAAGAAAGGGCAAGTAGGGTAAAACAAGCACATTAACAAAAAAGGAACAAATAAAACCATGGACAATATGTAGAATATTGACAAAATACACTAACAAACTAAAATATTTGCAAGGGAGCCTAACTACACACAGCAACTGTCTTTGGATGGTGTCACTAGTTCTATTGGAGTAGTTGGAACTGAGAAATAATAATAATTCTAATAGCTTTGAGAACAAGATAAACTTTATTGCCACTAGTCCTTACCGAGCTTAGTGTCTTGATTTAGTATCAAAGTTTAGCAAGCCAAAGATGGTTTTTGCAGGTTCTAGTCCATGACTAAGTCTTGGTGATATAAAATATGTTTTTATTTTAAGTAACTCCATCTTGTCAAAATTTTCTGTATCTTGTCATTAAAAAGATCTCAATGATTTTCAAAAAATATAAATAATGCTAATAACAATTTGAATGTAGATACGATAAATCAGATAAAAAATAATACAAACAAAAAACAAAGTGATCTTCTTCAACAACTTCAGATTAGATACAAGTTCAAAATAAAACAATAAAATTACCTTAAAATATATGATATTGGTTACACAATATTTTAGACTCTGTGGAAAACAGCTAAAAGAGTTATGAAAAAGAAATTTATGACAAATTATTGATGCCTTTGAAAATAAAAATAAATAAATGAATTAAATTTTCTTGAAGAAAAAACAATTACAATAAGACAGAAACAAAGAAAAAGAATGGAATTAGTAAATAAAATTAGAAATAAATGGGTTAAAACAAACAAAAAGTTTAGAACTAATATATAAATCCAAAAATAATTCATTAATGAATACAACAATATAGAGAAACCCATAACAACCTTAATAGATTAAGAGAGAGAGAGGGAAAGCACAACTAAATAAAGTTGGAAATTAAAAAGGAGACTAATCATTGAGAGAAAAGGAAAATGTAAGACTTAACTTTATAACACATTTTAAAACTTAGAGTAAATTTTTTTCTAAAGGGAATATAACTGATTTTAATAAAACTGAGTATATACAGAAACTAAACAGTATCATATAAGAAAACTGACAGAAAAGTTTCCTTATAAACAGCATTAAATTCAGATTGTTTCACAGTGAAATCACACTAAACCTTTAAAAATTAGATATTAATGTTACAAATTTATTCTTGAGCATAAAACAATTTCTATTTTTTTCTATTAAAAGAATAATAGAGATATACAAATCTAACATACCACCTCAGGAAAAAAAACTCTAAAGAATTATTTCTCTTGTGAATTTAATGCAATAATATTATAGTATGTAAGCATTTTAAATAATTTTATAATATCACCATTTAGTTTGTGAAATTAAGAGTGATTTAAAATTAAAAAGTCATTTAACATAATCTGATATCTTGATATATTTAAAGATAAATTCATATTATTGAAATTCAAACATTTCATAAGAATTGATTTGCTAGAGATACATTTTTAACATTTAAGATGAATATAAAAATAGAAATATTGATGCAGATGTGGATATACATCATTTTCTTTAAAGAGGATACACCAGAAGTATCCTGCTAAAGTCAAAAAGATAAGGATACCCATATTACCACTGCTATTCAATATTGTGTGAGAGTATGAGCAAACCAAAGCTAGACAAAATAGCAATTAGAAGCATATACATTATAAAAATAAATGCACATAATATATCTGGAATAATAAAATGAATCAATGGAAATTTTTAAAAACCAAAACAAAAAATTTAAAAAAAGGGAAATGTTATATTAATAACAGAAATAAGCAAAATAGTAGGTAAGAAGATCAACATACAAAATCAGTAGTCACATATAAATAAACTGAAAACATTAAGGACTAATGGAAAATGCTCAATAAAAGCAAATATAAAGGAGTAAAATGTATAAAAAATATTAACAATTTTTATGAAAAAATACTCATGAGAAACACATTCAGATTTGAACAAAAAACATGTGTTCTCTGATAGGAAGATAGGAAGACAATTTTATTTCAAGTCTTTTGAAATAAAGATATTAAAACTCCCTAAGTCAGTTTATATATTTAATAAAACATATAACAAAGTATTATGAAGTTATTTGTTTTTTTGGGGGGGGGCACAAAATTAAATCTAAAGTCATTTGGAAGAATGATCAAGCAAGAATAGACAGGAAAATCCTGGAATACAGTAGTTGAAACACACTGCCAATTACCAAGAGTGTAATATTAAAGCAATTTATTTCTGATACAAGAATAGTTAAAGAGGCAAATGGATTCAAATAAAAAAATCAAAAATATTCCCTACTGCAAATTAAAATTTAGTTGCTATAAAGATTGCATTAATATCTCAAAACAGGAGAAGTTGGTCTTTCTAATAAATGTTTTGAAGGATGATTGCATAGCTAGATGTAAA
Organism: Pteropus medius; assembly: GCF_902729225.1. NCBI lineage: Eukaryota > Metazoa > Chordata > Mammalia > Chiroptera > Pteropodidae > Pteropus > Pteropus medius. The sequence continues at coordinate 334,880 of NW_024347730.1, forward strand.
AGTTAAAAATATATTTACTATCTTTTACCACACTCCAGGATAAATCAATACAGCATATATTTATATGTAATTTAAAAAATACAAAAAATATTTGAGTGAATTATTTTTGTCATCGGAGTGAGAAAACCTTTCTTTACTGTTACCCTAAATACAGAAGCCCAAAAATAAAAGGTTGATAATGACCACATAATAATAATAAAACAAAATAACTTTGTCACAGCAAAACGATTAGAAGATAAATAACAAACCGAGAAAAATATTTACAACTTATATCACAGGCATAAGTTTCAATATTACTATTATATTAAAAAGATTCCAAATAATAAATTGAAAAAGCCCATCAGCTTTATGTAGAAATAGGCAAGTGTATGCTCACTTGAAGTGAAAAAAAAATAGAAATGATCTTTTATTATGCAACTTAATATTTCCATAGCTTCTATGAAATACTCTTCATACGATGTAAAAATAAGGAGGAAATTACACATATATGCTACTATTTAACTATATATATATGATACATATATATGTATATATATATATACAGTTATATGTTATATATAATTATATATTTTTTAACATTAAAAACCTACACTATAAAAAAAAATACCTATCTTGGAGAGGCTGGAAATAAGATTCTATAATTTAATATGTTTATTATAAGATTCTATGATTATATATTGTTTTGTACATTTGAATTTGAAACCTTGTAAATATAAAATATAAAAAATATATTAAAAAGATAATTCCAAGAGTGAGGTCAGAAGTACAACAGAGTGAGGGATCTCCCCAGATCTCTTCCCTGAAAATAACAATAAGCTAAACAACTAAAACTCAACAAATAACACACCTGCACACAAACATATCTGACAGATCTGTGCATCAGAGTTTCAAAAGGTTAGAACTGCACAAGTGTGGAGGGTAGATTGGGAGGAACAAAAATGCTGCCATATATAGCTGGAGCTCCCTGAGGGAGAGAGAGGGGAGAAATTGCGGCCAGTTCCCTTGAAGAGCCCTGCCTGAGAGATCAGTGTGCTACATGCAGCAGAACCTAAGGATCAGGGCAGAAAGTGGAGCAAAAACTAAGTGCAGAGAGGCAACAGCTGTGTCTTAGCAGCTGCCATTGCCAAGTGGGAAGCTGAGACATAGAACCTGGCAGCACCTCCCCCTCAATCCTACCCAACCCAGAGCATCCCTTCCTCTCACCCCATATCCTTCTAGACCTAGCACTGTCAAGCCACAGAGAATTTGTGCAACTGGTACCAAAACATAAATCATGCCCGGTACCACAGACAGGCACTGGCACTGAGGAGACCTGATTGCAGATCGAATATACAGTATATCAGACAGAGGAAAAAAAAAAAAAATCAACATTTTTAGCCACAAAGCAGAGATTCAAAAGACTTAGATGCTGCCTAATGGAAATCAAAAGAAAAACCCCTTCTTATCAACTGGCTAAAGAGAGACATCTATATAATAAACTTCCTTTTGGAAAAAAAGCAGAATACATCCCACTAATTCCCAGGTGGAGAAATAATCCATCAAACATCATGAAACATCAGAATGAAAGAGAAAACTCTCCAGAAAATAAGCTGAAATACATAGAAATATGGAATTTAAATGACAGAGAATTCAGGTTTGTACTTCTGGGGGAAAAAAAAAAACACAAACAAAAACCTTAGTCAGATGCAAGATAAATCTGATCAACAATTCCAAGAACTTAGAATCAAAATAGACCAACCAAACAAGTTTTGAGCAAGGAGATTGAAACCTTAAAAGAGAGACTTGAGAATAAAAATAAAGAACTCTACAAGAACTATCTGACATCATCAGAAAAATCAACATAAGAATAATGGTTATATCAGAAGAAGAAAGGAAGAATGAAACAGAGTCAATGAGAATTTCCCATATCTATATAAAGAACTACATCTTTGAATCCAAGAAGTAAAGGAAACAGTTAATTATCTCAATCCAAAAGGTCTTCTCCAAGACATATTATATTAAATTTGTCAATAACTAATGACAAAAAGAAAGAACTCTTAAGACAATCAGGGAAAAGAAGACAGTAACCTATAAACGAAAACCCATTAGACTCGTATTGGACTTCTCAGCACAAACCTTACAAGCTATGGAGGAGTGGAACCAAACAGTCAAATTGTTGAAAGAAAGATATTACTGACCAAGCATAATTATCCAGTAAAGTTCTCCTTTAGATATGAAAGAGACATTTTCAGACATAAAAAAACTGAAGGAATTTTCCACCATAGGGCCTGCATTCTGAAGGGGGTCATTCTACCTGAAACAAAAAGACAAAAAAATACATAACTATGTGTAAGGTGACCAATAGGCAGAAAGAAGTAGAAAAGTGCAACCCTTATTAATACCAGGGACTATGTAAATATTACATAATGGTTAAAGATAAAAAATGCTTTAAAAGAGAACACAACAGCTATTGTAACTTAGAAAGGAACATATAGCATAAAGAGGAAACAAAAACAGAAAAAGGGGAAAGTAAAGATCAGAATCTGCAAAGAGAAATGGAGATAAGGCACATGCAGAAGAAAATGGAATATATAATTTTCTTTAACATAAACGTAAAGGTAACCACACAAAAATATCTAAACTTGAGACACATTACATAAAACAAGAAGGGACAGAACATAAAATCATAAAACACTACAAATTAAAATAACAGACAGAAACACAAGGACAAAGAAACAATGGATACCTACATGGTACCACAAAACAAGATAAAATGGCTATAGGAAACCTCATATTTCAAAAATCGCCCTAAATGTAAATGAGCTAAACTCACCAATAAAAGACACAGAGTAGCAGATCGGATCAGAAAAACAAAGCCCAACCATATGCTGCCTTCAAGAGACACATTTCAGCTTCAAGAACAAATATTGACTGAAAGTGAAAAGGTGGATAATGATAATTCAAGCAAATGCCATCAAGAGAAAAATCGGATGTAGCCATAATTACATGTGGCAAAATAGACTTCAGAATAAGAAAGGTAGCAAGAGACCATGATGGACGCTTCATAATGATAAAGAGAACCGTACATCAAGCTGATCTAACACTTATCAATATTTATGTTCTTAATCAGGGAGCACCAAATTATATAAAGCAACTGCTAACAGAACTAAAAGGAGAAACTGACAAAAGCACAATTATAATAGGGGACCTAAATACCTAATTTTCAACTATGGATAGATCATTCTCAGGTATCTCTCTTCCTTCTGCATCATTTCCAGATTTCTGTCTTCAATATCATTAACTCTTTCCTCCATCTGGTCAGGTCATTTATTAGGCTTACTCTTTTATTCTTCATCTCTTTTAATGTGTTCTTTATCTCCAGAAGTTCTAGTCGGATCTTTTTAAAGTTTCAATCTCTTTGGTAAAGTATTCTGTTGTTTGTTGATTTTATTTCTAAGTTCTTTGAACTGTTGATCAGAATTTTCTTACATCTTGTTGAGTTTTTTCAGAAGTGCAACCTGGGATTGTCTGTCATTTAAATCGCATATTTCTATGTCTTTAAGCTTATTTTCTGGAAATTTTTCATTTTCTTTCTGAGCCACCTTGGTTGTTAATGGTGTTTGATGGATTATTCCTCCACCTAATAAGCATTAATGAGAATAGGAATGTAATCTGCCTTTTTTTTTTTTTTTTTTCAATTTGTTACAGAGCATTTCATTGTAGCCAGTTAATAAGAAGAGGTTTTTCTTTTGATTTCCAGTAGGTGGCGCCCAAGCGTTCTGCACCACCTAACCCTTTTTTTTCTTCTGGAAAGTTGTGTATCTCCTCTGTGACCATGTCTCCTTGGTTCAAGGGTTCCACCCCTGTGGGATAATGTGAAAGGTCATGGGAGTCTGAGTACTACTCCAGCTGTGGAGGGGCGGGGGGCAGGATTCTCCACTGCTTCCTTGACAGGTCAGCTTTGTGTGTGACTGTTATCCTTCCAGTGAGTGATACTGGCTCAGACTTCCGCTATTTTCCATCTATATTCCCTCCCTTCTCTCCGGAACTGGTATATGTTTCAGTTCTGGTTATGTGATATCCCCTGTAATTCAGTGCTTGCACTGGGAGGATATGTGAGGCCGGGGGGCAGGGGCGTGAGTGGGGGTTGGGGGTGGGGTATTGTGCTCTGGGATGTTGAGGAAGGTAGACACGCTTCTGTGACTTAGCTTTCTGCTTCGCAAAGGAGATTGCTAAAACAGCTGTCACCCCTCTGTGCTCGATATCTGCCCTGCTCTCTGCCTTATTCCCCGGGCTCTGTTGGGTGGGATATGCTTATCCCTGAGGCAAGTCTGTTTGGGGATTCAAAGAGCCAAGAAACTGTAGCATTGTAGTTTTCCCCTCCCCCTCCCCCTTCCTGGTGCTCTGGGCTACTTTCTGCATTGCCTTGTCCTGTCTCTTTCTCCTCGCCTGCCTCCCTGGCTCAGGTGCCTGCATAGTCCATCTCTTGATGCACTGATGTGAAGACCTCTCAGACCTGCTTGTGTGCAGGTTGGTGTTACTTGTTAAGATATAACTGTTCAGCTCCTTAAAATTGCAAGGGGAGAGATCAGGGGAGCTCTGTTTCTAAACATTATCATTTTAAATAAAATAATTTATATTCTATTATTCAGTGTTCATCTTTTCAAGGAATGAAGTGGGATCATATTTCATGCATACATGTCTAGATATACATACGAACATATTTAATAGTAATATGAATTTTTTAATGTTGCAAAATATTTTTGGCTTCTAACTGTTGCTAATATTATGCTAATTGTGAATAATTCTTCTACCATCAGTTAGAACCAAAGGAAACGCAATTAATCTTTGGCTCTACTGAGTAAGCATATTTTGTTATTCAAAAACATATTGTATTCATGTACCTGAGAAATATCTGACGTGTTACTTAATTTATCTTTCTCTTACCCACTTTATTATTCAAAATTCTCACTGTTTTTCACGTATTTCAAACACTGAATGCTCACAGCATTCAGGCAAAAATATTCTTTTAGGAATATGAAAGATTAGATATTGAGATAGGTTTCCTAGGGCCAGAGTGATATTAGCTACATGCCTCAACATGTAGGGTCATGAGTCTTACTGTGTAAGTCAAGTTCTAGATCTCGCTTGATAGAAGAGCCATGTTCTCTCTAGTAAAGTATTTGTATTTGTGATTTGTGGAGTTCTACAAAGCCAGGGTCCATAAAAAGAAATTCTATTTTACCTGAGTCTAAGTATGGCACTGTTTGAAAATCTCTGTGTGCTCTACATATCTCTTTCCCTTGGTTTAAATACTTAAATAAAGTTAAGTAGAAACAATGTTTAAAATAGTAGCATTTGCATTAATGTGATACATCTCTCAATTATTTAGGTTTTCTGTAATGTATTTCATTCTCAATATATATTTTTACATTAGATCTTGTACATCTTGTTTTATTTATGATGATGCATATTTCATAATGTTGATGTTTTAAGGAATTTAACTTTTATTTTAAAAATGCTTTTCTTTGCTGTGTAGAAATGTCACTCACTAGTGTGTAGACTTATATAGCAAGTTTGTTCGTCTGGTATTAGTTCTAACAATTTCAGATACTTGGAGTTTTTTATCCAGAGAAATAAACACTTCACTTTCAAGTAGTGACAATATTTATTCTACCTCTTTATTCTTTATATTTTTATATTATTACTGTTTTTATTTGACAAGGACATTAGTGTTATATTAAAAGAAGTATTGAAATCAAACATTTCTGTCATGCTCTTAAATTTACAGAATTTTAATTCTCATCTCTCCATTGAAAGGAATATTTGCTGTTGCATTTTTGAAAATACACTATACCTAATTGAGGATGCTCATTTTTATGTACAAACTAAAATTTTTTAATTGTTTTATTTTATTTGTTTTTTTTTTACATTTTCTTTTTCTTTCATGAATTTACCTTTTACCAAATGATTATTTTTTGCATTTAATGAGATAGTAGCTTTCTAAAATATCTTTAGTAGGTGAATTTCATTAATAGATTTTTTAATGTTTGACAAACATTTCCCTCCTATAATATCCCTGATGAGGTAACAATTATTATATTTTTAATTCTGCCTTTCATTTGCTTTCATTTTATTTAATAACTTTGAATCTCTATAATTGGGTAAAATTGGCATTTTTTTTTCCTTTTTTCACATTTTATTTTCCTAATTTTTTAATTCAATTATACTAACCATATAAAATGAGTATACTGAATTAGATGTTTTCTTTCTTGTTTGTTCTTCATAAATTTGTGTGTAATGATCTTGTGGTGATGATATCACCAAGATGGAGACCCCACCTCTGTTCTTTATACCTATCTATAAATAAAAATAGCTCTAGGTGACCTCAGCAGTCCAATTAAGAAGCTTCAGCAACACAATGGAACAAAATAACATAAAAACTGCACAAAAAGTATACAAAGAACATTTTCATTTTGCCTGCATCATATCTTCCCCCCCAGCCAGCACTTCAGAGTGCCAAGATGGAACTCTAACATCCCCTACTTGAAAGAGTTTCCCTCTCTGAGAAAAGCAGAGTGGTATGAGTGACCGGCTTCCCTAGACTTTCAGGGCACAAAGCTGAGATGTCTAGTGATGGCTGAAAACAAAGAAGAAGGGCAGGGTGTACCAGTATCAACCACTCGGCTGGAACAACTGCAATTCACTGTAGCCTGCTCCACAAAAGATCTCATAGCTGAGGACATCCACGGTCATTTCAGAGGCTGCAGATACTTCCAGCATTAGTCACTGAGAATATCATCATGGACACCAGCACACTACTCGACAGAGGATCCCATCAGCTTTCACTATTGAGGAAACCAATGGCCAGTTGAGCAATCATGGATCACCTGCAGATTTTGCTGATAAGGTTTTTGCCCATAAGTTCTTCTGTTTGCAGACACCAGCTGCTTGAGTCCCTCCATGATTCCTCAACCTCTTACCACTGTAGCCTGGGATCCACACTAATAGCCAGCCTTGGATTCTGTGACTGTGCTGTGTGCATGCATATGCCTGCCTAGGACCTCATGGTTGATGCTCATCATTGTGTATGTTCCTGCGGCTAGCCACTGCAATTGCACAAGTATACTGCAACAGCCAAAATCGTCATTACCGATTGTGGGTCCAGATGTAGCCCTGACTTCTCTTACTGGCCTTCACCATTGCACTCTCCTACAGCTATTTTCTATAATTTTATACTTGTTTGCTGCTGGTTTGATTCTCATCACCAACCTCTGTGACTTTGCACATGCCTATGGCTAGCTCTTGCGGCTATGCAAGTACATACCGTAAACCAAGACACCCACTGTTAGCTATTGGCCCAGATTTAGCCCTCACTGTTATACCATCATGCAAGTCTGCAGCTAGATTCACCAAAACAACAACAACAACAACAACAACAACAAAAGTCAAAGCATACCACTATAGAAGACTATTAAATTACAAAGAAAGTTATCAAAAGAGGAAGAAACAAAAAAGACAACTACAAAACAGAAAGAAAATAATTAACATGACACTTATAAAAGCTCACTTATTAATAATTACTTTAAATATAAATGGATTAAATTCTTCAATCTAAGGTGGCTGAATGGATTTAAAAACAAACAAATGAAACAAAACAAAAAAACAAGACCCAACTATATGCTGCCTACAAGAGACTGACTTCAGTTTTAACAACATGCATAAACTCAGAGTGAAGGAATGGAAAAGATATTTAATTTCACACAAGTAGAAAGCAAAAGACAATATGAGTAGCTATGCTTATACTAGATAAAATAAACTTTAAGGCAAAAATTGTAATATGAAATGAAAAAGGTCATTATATAATGATAAAGGAGCCAATTAATTAAGAGTATATAACAATTATAAATATATATGGAACAAACATTGCAACACCTAAATATATTAAACTCACATGGAACATTATTCATGATGTATCCTATATTTTTTTAAGACACTACTTAGCAACAAAAAATTTTGAAACATACCAAATATTTTTTTTTCTGACTATAAGACTTTGAAACTAGAAATCAATAACAGGAAGGAAGCTGAAAATTTCACAAAAATGTGGAAATTAAACACCACAAATTTTAACAACCAGTAAGTCAAAAAGAAATCAAAAGAGAAATTTAAAAATTCTTGCAACAAATGAAAATGGAAACATAATATACCAAAATTTGTGAAATCCAGCAAAAGCAGTTCTAAGATGTAAGCTTATATTAAAAAATACCTACATTAAGAAAAAATGAACTCATATAAACAACTAAGTTTACATCTCTAGAAACTATAGGAAAAAAAAAAGAACAAACTAAGTTCAAAGTTAGCACAAGGAAGATAATGAGGAGCAGAAATAAATGAAATATAGAATAGAAAAATAAAAAACAACAAAACTGAGTTGTTTTTTTAGAGAAACACAATTGAGAAAACTTCAACTAGATTTTCCAAAAAAAAGATGACTCAAGTAAAATTATAAATGAAAGCAGATACAGTTGATACCACAGAAACACAAAGGATCATAAGAGATTACAAGAAACAAATTGGAAAACCTGTAAGAAATGAATGAATTCCTAGAAACATACACCCTATCAAGACTGAATCATAAAAAAAAAATAGAAAATCAAAACAGACCAATCATTTATAAGTTTAAATCACTAATCAAAAACCTCCCAAAACAGGAAAGTTAAGAATCAGATGGCTTCATAGGTGAATTTAATATACATACATACATATATACATACATACATAAGAATTAATATTGATTCTTTCCAAACTCTTCTAAAAACTGAAGAAGATAAACTACTTCCAAATTCATTTAACATGGACAGCATTACCCACATCAAAGTAAAGAAGAAGGAGTAACTGGCTAATATCCCTGATGAATATAGATGAAAATGTTCTCAACAAAACACTAGCAAACCGAATTCAACAGCCATTAAAAAGATCATACACCATGATCCCTGGGATGCAAGTGTGATTCAGCACACTCAAATAATAAAATGTGACATTCCATATTAATAGAATAAAAATAAAAATTATATGCTCATCTCAGTGATACATGAACCACAAGAGACCCATATGATCTCACTCATATGTGGACTATAAAGAACAAAATGAATAAATAAACAAACAAAACAGAAAAAAACCAAAACATTCTTGAGAAAGGACAAAGATAGATAAATCAGACTTCCTGATTTCAAACCATATTAGAAAGCTTTAATAATCAAAACATATAGTGCAGGCATAAAACAGGCAAATAGAACGGGAACAAAATAGAGAGCCCAGAAATAAATCCATGCATAAATAGTCATCTGTTTTTTTGCCAATATAGCCAAGAATATCCAATGAGGAAAGGACAGTCTCTTCAATAACTGGTGTTGAAAAAAGTAGATATTTATATATTTACTAGAATTTAAATTCCTACCTTGCACTACTCATAAAAATTAACTCAAAATGGATTAAACACTTAAATATAAAATTTGAAACCACAAGACTCCTAGAAAAATACATAGGAAAAAAATCTTAACATTGGTCTTGCCTATATATATATTTGAAGTTTCTGACACCAAAAGCAAAGGCAATAAGAACAAAGATACACAGGTATCAAACTAATAAGCTTCTGCACAGCAAAAATAACAACTAACAAAATGAAAAGGCAACCTACAGAATGGGAGAACATATTTGCAAACCATACATCTGGCAAAGGGTTTATATATATATAAAAAAAAAAAGAAACTTATACAACTTAATAGCAACAAAACAAATAATATTATTTTTAGATGGTTAAGGACCTAAATAGACATTTTTCAAAGACATTCAAATAGCCAACAAGTACATTAAAAGGTACTCAAAATCATTAATCATTATGGAAATGCATACCAAAACCACAATGACTTATCGCCTCACCCCTTTTAGAATGGCTATCATCAAAAAAGCAAGAAATAGCAAGTGCTGGTGAGGATGTAGACAAAAGGAAACTCTTATGCACTGTAGGTGGAAATGTAAATTGGTAGAGCCATTATGGAAAACAGTATGGAGTTTGCTCAAAAAAAAAAAAAATACGACTACCATATGATCCAGCAATTCTATGCCTGCTTATATATCCAAAGGAAATAAAATTACTCTCTTGAAGAGATATGTGCACCCCCATATTCATCCCAGGAATTATAATATCCGAGACATAAAAACAACCTAAGTGTCTATCAACACAGATGAATGGATAAATAAAAAATGTAAATTTTCAAATCCATTGCTATTTAGATGCTTAAGGTTCTGCTTCTGATAACTCTAATTTCTAAAAACCCTGATTTATTTCCATTGGATATTTATTTTTCTGCAATTTTTACTCATATTTTCTTGCCTGTTCCTTTTGGTGTTTTTTATTCCATGCACAAAATTGTATTTGAAAGGGTATTTACAGAAATAATTTAAAGTCTAGGATGATGTAATCTGCCCCCAGGGAGAATGTAGCCTTGCTTCTGTCTGCACCTGGAGGCACCTGCACTCCAGAACTATTTAAACTAATTTTGTCTTTGAAGATCACTTCAGGCTAAGCAGCATTTACTGGAGAGGAACTGTCTACTTTAGGCTTTTTCTTATTTTTAACATGTGGCTTTTCAAGGTCCTAACACGCGGTAATCTCCAGTTTCAAATTGCTATTCCCGTAGTGCCACAAAGCTGTCAAATTCCTCACAAATCGGTAAATACAGAGGAAACGTGGGCCAAGTACAAAGCATACATTGCTATGCCGCTATTCTCTACCAGATCTTTCCTACATTATTAGCTCTCCCTTATCACTTTTGATAACTAATAAGTTATCTTTGATAACTTATAATTGGTCGGTGTGAGTGTGCGCGCGCGCGCGCGTGTGTGTGTGTGTGTGTGTGTGTGTGCGTGTGTAGTGAGGAGAGATAGCAAAAGTAGAAAGTCTTATTGTTCGTTACTTTTATTAAACTTTTGGTTTTGATCTTTTTTATTTTTTTAACTTTGTTGATCATCTTTATTGTGTCTTTGCTTTCCATTTTAATTTTCATTTTAATAATTTCTCTTCTATTGCATTTCTCTTAATGTTGAAATTAATTTTTAGTTTTGAATTTTTCCCAAATAAATCTAGTAAGAGATAAAATTTCTTAGTGGTCTACGGCCATGCTGCCCTGAACAAGCCCTCCCGTCTGATCTCAGAAACTAAGAAGGATTCGGCCTGGTTAGTACTTGGATGAGAGACCACCTAGGAAGACCTGTAGGTGTAAAAAATAAAAAAATAAGGAATTGTATGCCAAGGTCCTTGCAATCTGTGCGGTCAACCAAGGGTTGCCTTGCCTAAAAAAAAATAAAATAAAAAATAAAATTTCTTAGTGTCCTACAAATTTTTATATTTAATAAGTGCTATATTACAATATTGTATGCATTCATATGCATTTCCATTATGATTTTTTCCTTTGAACTATGAACTACTTAGAATATTCTATCTAATTTCCTAATGAAGATTTTATGATATTCTTCTGTTATCGATAGTTAATAAATGTGCTGTAGTCAGAGAATATAGTATATGGAATACCAATGATTGTTTTGTGGACTTGATTTTAAAGGAAGATGTTTTTTCCAGCTGCCCAGTACAGTACCAGTTATGCTGCAGTATATGTTTCTGTGAAGCAAATTCACTCATATGTGGTTCATTAATAGAAGAAATATTTTGGAATAGAATAAAAATTGTGTTGGTTTATCTATAATACAATCTATGCAAGGGCAGCCAGAATGATAAAGTTATGATATTTATTTGAAAAGGGAAAAGTCTTCAACATTACTGCAAACTTGTTGAAAAAGCACTTCGGCATCTTTTTTTTTAATTTTTATTTTATTAGTTTTAAGTATACAGTACATTGGTTAGACATTTATATAGTTTATAAAACAATCCCCCTGATTGCTCTTTCTCACCTCTGGCTCTGAGTTCTATCCTAGGAACATGCCTCCCAGACTCCATCCCAGAGAGGCTCAATCTGATTTGTGCTGTGTTTTGCTCTTGCTCTATTGCCCTGCCTCCCAAAGTCCCCTAACAGAAGCACAACAGCTCATGCTTTCCATTTATCTTGTCTCAGCACTAATTAGCCATTGTCCATAATAGGGTTTGCCATCATTTCTACTCTGTTATTTTGGTAAATTTTTGGTGAACAATGTGACAGCATCTGTTAACAGTAATATGTCTACATGGACAGTCCAAATTATCCCAAGTCTCAAACATTCTTTTTTGTTTGGTGTTCTTATTACAGGTTACATAAGAACACCAAAGTTATCTTTGATAACTTATAATCTTTGATAACTTATAAGTTATCTTTGATAACTTATAACTGTCCTCTCAAACTCTTTTTTATCTCAAAAGCATTGCTGTTTTTGTGTAATTTCTCTTTTTTTTGCAGAACACGATGATTTTCAGTATATATACAATATTTTAGAACAGAAATATTTATGTCCTTCAATGTTAACTTATAATTCGTGTGATTCAAATCTCCCAAATACTTACAATCAATTTTGAAGAGAAGTATATTAAAATCTTCCAAAGAACTGGTGATATGTCAATTCCTCCTTGTAGTTCTTTCACTCTTGGTTTTACATATTTTATTTACATTATAGCATTCATGAAAGTTTACAATTGTTCTTTTCTCCTGGTGAATTGAAATTTCACATTTGACCTCTAAAAAGGCTTTTGTTCATAAGGTCAACCAGTTTTATATTAATAAAATTACACTACTTTTCTCTTGTATCATTTACCTTTCATAATCTGACTATTCCATCTGAAAACTTCGATACTTTGTTAATGGTGTGTGTGGTTTCTGTTACATTTGTTCTCTATATTTCATATCCTAAGATTTTATGTGATTTTGAGGATTGTGAGATTATGATCAATGAAATGTTACCTATGAGATTCTTGAAATTTTGATTTAGAGTGGATTCCCTTTATTCATTCTGTCAGGTAGATGGGAAGGGTGCCAACTGGGACCTTTCTTAAAGCAAATTCCAGGCTTATATCTTTTGGGGGCTATAGCAGTAGTTTTGAGTTTAGTTTGAAATATACATTGTAACCAGACTGTCATTGGAAATTCTTCCTTAAAGTTATTTTTATCCCCTCCATAATGCATGAAAATGTCCCCTCTGTCTTTTCCTTTGAGTTCTTTATTTTTTTCATAACTTTCCCTTTTCATCAGAAAATCACCTTTTGGTGTCAGTTTTTGTGGGAGATTGTCATAATGATTTCCCACGTTGTGCAGAATGTAGGCTTTTCCTCCTTTCTTCATCTCGAGGATCATTAAAATGGAGAGATTTGGGCCATGGAGGATCAAGAATGCTCTTATGGCAGCCGAAGCTTTGGTGCTTTATAACCCTTCCAATTTGTTATTTTGGTCTTGGGGTATTTCTCTCACTTTCTTGCCAAATCAACTCTACAGATGAAGAGAATATTGTATTTAATTTGTTTTATATGTAATGTATTGATAAAGTTATTCAGGTAATTAGCATGCTATATTGCTCGAGTATGAAGTCTGATTGTAGTCAGTCTTTATTTTATTCTCTGTGCATCTGTATTTTTTTTTAAATTTCCATAACTAAAGCATATTATTATGATAAAGCAGTAAGCATAATAGTGTTAGTTTATACTGGAAAGAAACCATAGGAACAATGTAATCGTGATTGTCAAGTACTTAAAAAATTCATATACTTCTGAAGATGAATAGCTCTTTTTATTACTCTAATACCATATACCATGAGTACTTATGAACATTAAATTAATATGAATATATAACAACCATACAATCTTTAGATTCTTATGTACTGGAATCTAATACAATTGAATGTGAATAAATTCTGTTTCTGTGAATTTTTAAATATTTTTTTCTTAAACACCTGAAATTATTGAAATGTGTTTAGAAGCAAAGTATAGCACACGAGACTAAATATTTTTTATGCCTTTAATCATGTAATTTCCTGCAACTTTTCTTAAACTCTTCATGTCATTAGGATTGCTAGCATACATATTGTTCATGTGGTTCAACAGAAAACATATTCTCTTTTATAAAACAACATTTGTAAAATGAGTCCAACTTTTAACTATTATAAAAAAAATGAGAAAAGCCATATACAGAAATTTCATGGCAGAGAATTAGTTCATGCTGAAATAATCATAAAACTCCTGTCTCAAAGTCTGAAGTGATATAGTATTTTTGTTATTTTTAGTTTTATTCCCAGAGCAAAAGTTTATGATAACAAAGTTCAGAAAAGGAACCAAATTCCCAAAACTGAGCTAATATACCCTCTTTTTCAGGGCTCAGATTAATTCAATATTCAATTTTCTCTCATCTTAAAATCTACTTGCTCTTCCTTTAACTTAAACATGTAGTAACTTCAGAGAGCCAGAAATCATAATAACAGTGTTTGAATAACTTCTCTATTACTCTTACAGTCATTTGAAATTAGGTAATCTTTCTTAGTTTTATAATTTGTAGAGTTGTTATGATGAGTATATTTTTATTAAATGTGAAAACAGTACTTGGTAGAATATAAAGGAACATTTAATGTAAAAGGTTTTTAATATTCTATTCTAGTTCCTAGAATGAAATTGTAGATAGAATTGGCCTTGTGTGCTTTCATTTGACTTTTTTTCTATATCTACTGTTGGCTTATTTGTATTAAGTGAAATTAGGTAAGAATATTATTACATAGTCACCATTGAGGTGATGAAGAAGAACAAAACAGATGAGAAACTAAATTTTATTACTAAGATCAGAAAATAGTATTTAAAAAATTTGGACATACAATAAATGTAAATTTCCTTAGCCCTCTGGACCATCTTCCCTATGATGAAAAAAGTCTACTACTAATCAATTAATATAGTTCTCATTATAGACTAATATAATTTTTCTTAGATTTTTTCTATATATTATTATATGTCAGTGACATGAAATGAGGTATGCTATATATCAATATACCAAACATACTTAAATTAGTTACATTCGAATATGTAAACATTCATATCATGAAAAATTTATATTTTTATTAAATTAATAAATCTGAACTAACAAATCACAGGCTTAAAAACAACTTCCTTTTGGTGTCAGCACATTTATTCCATTAATTTTCAACACTAATATGTTTTTAAAAATATTGTTGTGTGTTCATCTTTGAAATGTTTTCCCCCAAAACTCAATTCTTGTTAAATATTTCCAAGAGAACATCTGGTATGTTGAACAATCTTTATCTTAATAAACCTTACAGTAATAGCATTCAAAATGCTATTCTAGTATATATTCTGGGGTGACTACACATAATATTCTCTAAAAACATTCACATTTTTCTACATATTCTGGTTAATTGTTGACCTAAAATTTTAGTGACATTTTTCTACTTATTAAAACAACCCCTAAAACAGTAAACATTTCATCTAATTGAATATTTAAACATGATTCATACATACACACATTTTTCAATTGTCACAAAGAGTTGTGATTATTACATCCTAGGCCAAAGAAAAAAGTCTTTAATCACACTGAAGTACACACTATTTCATATAAAATCTGAATAATTTTAAGTAATTTAAAATAAACATGTCATGGATTAGCTGCAACCACCTCCTTTCTCCAAGTCTGTTATCATTCTGTAAGGTGCAAATTCATTGAATTTTCTTGTTTTCTTATCACTAGATTTTTATAAAAATCTAATATATGATTATTGACAAAATAAGTAGCACATCATCTTTCCTTAAGTAATAGACTATCTTATTGGAGAAATAGTAGTCCATATTTGAAAATAGTTGAAAAAATGATATATAGCTAACATATGTTGAACCAGAAATAATAAATGCTATGGAAGGTAAAAAAATAAAATAAAAATAAAACAAATCAATAATATTTAAAGAGGTGATTTAAAATTGTTCTTGTCCCTTTACATCTTTAGAAGACACTTATATGAAAAGATAAGGAAGGAGATCATCAGTAAAACCAGTCAAATCAGCTGGCCAACCCAAAACAAACTAGAATAACAGATGTTCTAGTCATCTGTTAGCACTAATGAGTTAGACATTTGTTAGGAGGGAAGACACACCTAAGCCATGCTCTTGAATGTATAGAAATTCTGTCTACTAAAAATCATTAATTTTACAATTAATATTAATCAATGGACTAGCCAATATATATTTTTACCATAAGGAAGTTACTCTAATTAAAATTGATGACTAATTTAATTTCGTAGTTAAACTGGATAATACTCATCAGAACTTTTGGGTTGATTCTTACTTCTCTGTGGCAAATACTATATAAACAGTTACCTGGGATAAACTTAATTAATAATCTACTAAAATTTGTCTAGAATTTTCAAATACAAATTCATCTCTCTTGAATGGAGAGAGTTTGGATTTCAACAGTAATTTAGATTACAATTGTTTATCTAGATGGATAATACTTTTTAAATTAAAAAAAATCTATAATTTATCTCTTATTTTATGAATTTCATTGATGTCCATCATTTAAACTTTAAATATTATTATAATATTTCAGAATATGCTAAACCAACCTCAGCACTTTATGCCCAATTATGGATGAAAAATTCAAGCAGGAATTTAGTCATACCATCCCTAAGCCTTGGTAAAACAACATAATATGATGAAGAATTACCATTTTAAGATGGTTTTTGTTCTTATTGACAATTTCATAACATATCTTACATTTACTTATCTTGCTCTAAAGTATCAATGTAAATAAAAATAAAACTTATTCTCAATGTGATATGTCTCATAGTGCACTTTATGTGGTTAATTTTGCTTTATTTGTAGTGACAAATCAAACTGGATGGAGAAAAAGAAATTATTTCTCTCTTTGTTACTTGCCCATACTTTATTTTTAGCCAGTGGTCAATGTTTTGTGTATCCTTCCACATACAATGTCTGCTATATTGATACTCATATATAGAATATGCACAAACAACAGCTTCACCTTTCATAGAAAACTTTAAAGTATCTTGTAACACGGCCGAGTCTATTACAATAAAACATTAACATGTTGATTAATTTGTAATATGCAGTAACATTCGTAAGCTATATAAACTTAGACTGATTTACAAAATGTATTTAGTTAAGAAGAGCCAAATTATTATCAAGTGTTGCATCGAACATCATTTTTAATTTTTTAGACCAATGTGAATACAATACTTTAATTTTTATATAAAAAGGAAACCTCATAATCACAAATCTCTTCAAGAATAGCATCCTCTAAAATTCTCAGCTGATTATTCTGTTTTTCTCTTTTGATATACACTTGTGTTTTAATTAAGACAATCCTGGTTGTTTCTGCCTTGAAAGATAAACTCACAAGGACAAAGACCCTTCTAAGTAGTTGATGCACATGGAAATATCTGGTGGTCAGTTTACAGACAGTAGCAGAACAAATCCAGACAACTGCTTTCTGATTTCCATAAATGGAAAATACATAGGTTTGTTTTTTTTGTTTCTCTTCCTTTTGACATAAAAGGCACCGAAGTGACACTAATGAAGTCAAACAAGGTCTCCTTGAGACATGCAAGTGGGTGTGTGAAGGGTAATAATTTCCCCCTTGCCTCTAGGATTTCATTTTTCTATTGTTTCCTCCTCTTTGTCAGGATAGTCATGGGGAAACCACCTCACCCATAATTTACTTACATTGTAATTATCTATTTGCTTTGCACCTCTCATTTTTAGTCCTAAGTGTCAAAGACTAATGCAGACAAATGAAAAACTTTGTCCCCAAATAAAACTACTTTAGATATAGATTTAATGTTGAATCACGTCAGGACAATTTTATTGCACAAATAATATCAACAAAATCTTCAGGATCAGAAAACACAAAACAAAAGATTGCACAGAAGATATTCTCTTGACCCTAGTTTTCCTAGTATCTATAAAATACAAAACATGTTTACTTCCATTCCCAAACAATGTTGTACTGTCTTGTCTGAAGTGATCTAATTTTTTTCTGATACATAAAGATATAAAGGGGATTATGGCAGAGTCCCCATACCCAGTGCAGGCAATAAATTATAAGTAGTTTAGAAGCAGAAGAAAAGTTGTTTCCAAATGGAGGTTTGGGGAGAGGTATTGCTGAAGTGTTCATCATTGCATAGGCAGGTCTAAATTGTGTTGTAGCTGCATCACACATTCCATGACAGAACGGTTCAGAGAATATACCAACCAAGACTTCTATTCGAATTGGTCAGCTTGATTTTAAAACGCAGCTGCTCAAAGGAAGTGAATGGTACTTTTGAATTCCTGTCATTCACACTGCCTCATGGACAAACCACGTTTAATCTGTTTTATTCAACAGCAAGTTTAGAATTTGAACATGTATATATACACACATACACACACAGCCTCAGTGAATAGATAGCATAATAGAGATGTGAATTAATTATCTCATACCATTGTGGCATTTTATAATAGGAAAACAGAATACTTATTGTTTTTCTTATGGTGAAATATTAGCTATTTTTCCCCTCATCTGTCTCTCCTAGTAGCCCATAAAGTTTTGGAGGATAAGCATTATGTATATTTATATCTATATCTTGTGTGCTCACGATATCTTTGCCTAATGAATGCTCAATAAGTATGGAGTGATTATGTAAGAACCTCCATGTAATTTTGCATCTCAACATTAAGTTCTATATTGTTTAGAGATCAACATTTTCTTACAAAGGAATTTTGTTATTCAGGTCAAATAGAATCCCTATTATTCATTAGGGGATATAATCTGCATATCTTTACTAATGGTTAAAATGGTTCCTTATCTGGAACCTGATGAATATGAGAAAGAAAAGTGTTGCCCAGGGAACAGAGCTGCTTTGTTTGAATGACTTTCTTTAATATGGCAATGGAAGTTAAAAAATATAATGTCAAAGAAATTGTTAAGTTTGCATAAATAAGTGTGTTAGTGAAGCAAATGAGAGAAAAAAAACTACTTCTATTAAGTGAAAGATATAAAATTTCTAGACTTCTTTCAATGCAATTTGGATTTAATAATAATACATCTATATTCATTAAAAATTATTGAAGTTTCTGAAGAAACTCAGAAGTTTACTGCAGTCTGTAACTTATTTTTAATTGTTTATTTTCCATTTCTCCTTTTGAAATGTGAGCATTTTGAGAAGTCTGTTAATTTTATTGACAAAGGTTAACTCCTCTGCTAGGAATTACAGAGATATAAAATAAATTTTGAAATAAGGTATCTGATACAATGTATTATGTAAATCCTTTTGTACCATTAAAAATGATTTCATATTTGTAATTTCAGCATTTCTTATGAAAATGAAACACTTAAAAAGAATGAGAGTTTCGATCTTATGGCTTATTTTATTGATAATTATTTTAAAAATCTTACTAAAATTAACTCAGATGTAAGTAATAGTTTTCACTTTGATACATTATTTAAACATATATGGACTACAGTAAACATACATTATTTAAACATTTTCTTATTGGATCAAATAAATTTCTTATAGCCTCATTGTGGTGCTAAACAATAAATCTCAATTTTTTAATACTTAGTTATGAAATTTTTCTGAACACCACTATGTCATAATAAAAATATCCATTGTATATAGGTTCTAAAGTCAATATTTTTTCCTGATGGCATTACATTATATTTTTTTGGTCTGATTTTGTAAACCCTGTTTCTTTACTTAGTACTGTTAAAAAAACATTGATTTTAAAATATTGGACTTAAAAGAAGGAATCATAAATCATTGTTGCATGAATTTTAGTCATTACAAGTTTTTACACTGCAGATAGTATCTGGGAAGATACATGACAATTAAAATCAAAGTACAAAGTTAATGTACTAATGTACTAGCTTATGTTTTAGTTTATTTTTTCACTGTGCCTCTTCTAAGAATTAAAGTATCATAGAAGGAATCCTTTTAAAAAAATTTGTTGGTATTATTACAATACCCATTTGAGATATTTAAATAAGTCCTTGAGTGTCGCAAATCAAATGGTGGGAGTCACTTTATTATATAATCATAGTCTAACTCTATTTACCAATGAAGGCATTATTATTAAATTATTTCTATTTGGTTATAAAATTAATTAAATTGATTTCTTACAAATTTATTTTCACATTTATATCATTTCTAGGTTAATATTTATAAGAATGTATTTGCAGTTTACTTGGAAGATATCTAGGCCAGAAGAAAAATTTGACTGGCAAGGAAAAGACAGAGAAGCACTGTTAGAATAATCTACTGTAAACACAATTCATGCCCAGATAATCTAGTATTGACTTTGTTTATTTCAGTGCCACATTAAATAGACAATAAAACATTGTTTAGTAAAGATATAGGTATTGTAGAGATAATTTGAAATAGAAAAAAATGAATCTCACTTTCAGATATAATTGAAGTTTTCAAGATAGATAGCTAGGCTATCTGTCAGCCACTCGAAGTTGAAAAAAATCAAACATTCCTGTCCCTGTTTAAATACATTAGTAAATTGTTAAATTTCAATTAAAATCTGTCTATTTATAAAATATGTCTACCACATTTTTTTCAGGAAATATTATGTGTATTTTTCATAAATTTATAAAACTGAAATGTCTCTAAGACAGAGCTGACCTTTACTGAATTCATCAATAACAACAGAATTATTTGTTTTAAATATATATTTGTTACAAAAACTTTATTGACATTGCTTAGCTGTGTCTGGTCATTCTACATTACTTTTATAACTAATTATTTTTTAACCTGAAGTATTACATTATCATTTACTACAAATATTCTTGGATTTTATTATCAACACATGTGTTTTTAAAAAATTCACCAAATAACATGACAAGATAATAAAATGAATGAGCTTTTGCATTAACCTCACGTTGACCCTCTCTCTCTGGTCCCAAGAACTATTAGGAATTCTCAATTAAAAGGCATACATTTCAAACATTTTACTGTATGATTTTCTGCATATAGAGTAAAACCATCAAATAAACAGTCCGAGTACTGTTATTTAAAAAACACTACGTTTCTGGTTTTAGCTCTAATGAGTAAAGAATTTAGAAGTAGTCACTTCCTTCTTTACAACAACAACAACAAAAAACTGAACAAACTGGAAGTCAACAACTTTTATTGAATGCATCAGAGAACTGAGATCTCAAAGCAAACTGCCATCCTGATAACTGGAGAGATAGGTGGATATGAAGAAAGTTCTGAGATCAGCTCACCAGAGGAGATGCTGCTGGAATCATAAACTGGACTGTACCAGAAAAAAATAGATAACATGTGAGAACAGATGGGTAGTGTAAAGAGAAGAACAGAAACTCTAAAAAATAATCAAAAGTAAATGTTAGAAGGGTACATTTGTTAGATTGATTAGAAGCCTAGACATGGAAAAGGAAAAAAAAACAAATGAGCTTGAAAATGTGTCCATAGAAAATTCCAAAACTGAAATACAAAGAAAAAATAAGAACAAAGGGCAACGTCAGAAATGGTTGTGTGGGAAGACCCTGAACTCCCTTCCTGCCATGGACACATCATTTACAACTATGTATGGATCATGTACCTCTAAAAATGATTGGATCATGAGATTAACTATTCTCCACAAAGGATAAGTGAACCACATTGAGACAGTCAGGAAAGGCAAAGAAAGGCACGACCTTGCAAACGAAAAGCTGGTGTTAAGACGCAATAGGGAGAGATCTCATCAGACAGGTACTTCTCTGAAAGAATGAGGGCTTAGTGTTTCACATCTGATACCCCAACTTCTGGGAGTTGCGCCTTACTAATGAGCTCCCAAAACAACTGGCTTAGGAAGCCAGTGGGACTGGCACTTAAGGGACACAAAGTGTTATAAGAAACTGAAAATCCCTTCCTAAAGAGCTAGCATGTGGTCTCACTTGTCCAGAGACCCAGCAAAATAAAAGCAGCAGTTTGAAAAAAGCCTAGACTATATGGGAAGGAGCTTTTGCTAACCTAAAATCATGCACTGGAGGAACAAGAAACAGTTGAAACACTCCCTGGAGACAGAGGTGCTGGTGGACACCATTATTGTCCTCTCTACCTAACTTGCTAGTACAATCCAGTGAGCTCCATCCCACTCACTGCTTTACTGAAATCAGAGAGCATGGGCAGTTGCAACACAATGCCTCCTCTGAAATAGGGAACTGAGCATTAATAGGCATGGCATTCTCTCACTCCCTAGCTAAAGTCTGTTGGCATGAGCAGCTGAAAAACCTCCCCACCCGCTAGCTGGTACTGGTGAACACAAGCAGTTACAACATTTTTTCTGGCCCCGGACTTAACTTGGCATGGGTGCATATATAGGCAAGG
This sequence comes from Pteropus medius, assembly GCF_902729225.1. Taxonomy (NCBI): domain Eukaryota; kingdom Metazoa; phylum Chordata; class Mammalia; order Chiroptera; family Pteropodidae; genus Pteropus; species Pteropus medius. The sequence continues at coordinate 357,218 of NW_024347730.1, forward strand.
CACTCTCTTGCTACACTGATAAAATAGGTAGGAGTGTGCTGTCAAGAAATTTTTCTGCTGCCTCCCCTAAATTAGCAAGAGAGGTCCATGCCCTACTCTCTATAGCTGCCTTGCTGAAAGCAGTGGGTATACACAATCTTCACAGTGGGTAACTCTTGATTGCCAGACGTGGGTATCAAAGGGAGCTGGGATTACTGGGCTCCACAACAATCTGAAAGACAGTTCTAGGCAGGCCACCAATCCCAGGACATAAAGAGTCAACTAAAACACAATCCCAGTCTACCTGTAAAAAAAGCATATTTACTTAGCCTGCATTTTCAGGCTAAGAGATAGGCTTCAGATTTCCCACATACCCAGAAGCTAAGAAGGTGTTCTCAGGAAACAAAAGTAGGGAGATACCATCCTTGTATGTCACCTTAACCTCACTTTAGCTTAAGAAGACTTCCCAGAAAGGAGCTTAATGTTTCATTAAGAGTCCTGATTTTGGCAAATGCTGCCCAGGTGCCTCCTCCAGTTTTCCTGGTCTAGCGACCAGCAGGGATAATAATTGTGCCCCCACAGTACTATATAAATTTACATACTATGAAAGCTGTTGCCTGTAGGTCTGACTTACAATCATCCTGAAACTATGTGCTAACTGAGATCCCTTCCTTTGTAACACTGACAGGTCTTGATACACCCTCAAGAATGTTTGCATAACAGGCATAACTTAGGCAGACTAGATGACTGTAAAGATTTGAGCTGGAGCAAGAGTGAACAAGAACAATTATCTCCTACAAATGGCTACTTTTTCAAGCATGAAAAGGATAGCTCTTTCACTTAATACATATAAATAAACACAGATAGGCAAGCAATATGTGAAGATGGAGGAATTTATTACAAAAAAGCAAATAATACAGATGCCAGAAAAAGACCTTAAGAATACAGAAATAAGTAATCTACTTGATAAAAAATTTGAAGTAATGATCATAAATATGTTCACTAAACCTTTGAGAAGAGAGTATAAACACAGTGAGATCTTTAAGAAAGAGATAGGAAATATAAGAACTTTTATATAATATAATATTAGTTTTAGGCACAGTGATCAGACAAGAAAAGAAATAAGACATATAAATCATAAAGGAAGAAATAAAACTGTTACTATTTGCAGATGACATGATGCTGTATATGAAAAACTGTTAAGACTCCACCAAAACTGTTAGAAATGATAAATAAATTCTGTAAATTCTCAGAATACAAAATCAATATAGAGAAATTTGTGTTTTTACACGATAATAAACTATCAGAAAAATTAATTTAAAAAAATAAACTTTGTATATAATTGCATCGAAAAGCATAAATTACCTAGAAATAAATTTATCCAAGAAGGTGAAATTCCTGTACATTGAAAATTATAAGATACTGATGAAAAAAAATTGAAGAAGACATGAAAAGATATTCTCTGCTTGTGTATAATAATAATTATTATTAAAATGTGTGTACTACCTAGAACAGTCTACAAATTAAACACAATGCCATTCAAAATTCCAAAGACATATTTCACAGAAATAGAACAAATAATTACAAGATTTGTATAGAATCATAAAAGATTCTAGATAGCAAAAGCAATATTTTGAAAGAAGAAAGCTGGAGGTACCATGTTCCCTTCAAACTATACTATAAAGCGATAGTAATCAAAACAGTATGGTATTGGCACAAAAATATACACAGAGCTCAGTGAAACAGAATAGAGAGCTCAGAAAAAAACCCACATGTATATGGATGACAAATTTATGACAAAAGAGCCAAGAACATATCATGAAGAAAGAGTGGTCTCTTCAGTAAATACTGTTGAGACAACTGGACAGACACATGCAAAAAAATTAAACTAGACCACTATTTTACACAAAAAAATAAACTCAAAATGTATTAAAAATTTGAAAGTTAGACCAAAATTATAAAATTCCAGTAAGTTCCTTGACATTGATTTCTGTAATGTCTTTGTGTATCTAAATCTAAAGGCAAGGTAAACTAAAGAAAATACAAATAAATGGAACTACATCAAACTAAAAAGCTTATGGACAACAAAAGAAACCATTATGGAAAAAAAAGGCAACCCACTGAATGGGTGAAGATATTTGCAAATATTATACCTGATAAGTGTTTATTATCAAAAAAAAAAAAGAACTTATACAACTCAAACATACACACACACACACAAAACAACCCAAGTTAAAAATGGACAGAAGATCTAAATAGAGATTTTCCAAAAAAGACATACAGTGGGCTGGGAGGAACATGAAAAGATGTTCGACATCACTAGTTATAAGAGAAATACAAATCAAAACTAAAATGAGATATCACCTCACACCTGTTAGAATGGTTATTTTCAAAAAGAAAAGAAATAGTCTACGGCCATGCCACCCTCGTCTGATCTTGGAAGCTAAGCAGGATTGGGCCTGGTTAGTACTTGGATGGGAGACCACCTGGGAATACCAAGTGCTGTAGGCGTTAAAAAAAAAAAAAAGAGAGAGAGAGAGAAAGAGAGAGAAGAAATAACTAGTGTTGAAATGAATGGAGAAAAAAAAAACCCTCATACACTGTTGGTGGGACTATAAATTTGTACAGCTACTATATAAATATTAGCTGTGTCTCAAATAATGAAGAATATAACTACCATGTGGTCCATCTATTCCATTTCTGAGTATTTGAAGAACACAAAAAACACTAATTTGAAAAGATATATGCACCACTATGTACATTGCAACTATTTACAAAAGATAAAATATGAAAACAGCCTAAGTATCCATTGACGAATGAATAAAGATATAAAAACTATACATATATATGTGTGTATAGGTGTGTGTGTGTGATGTAATACTACTTAGCAATAAAAAATGAAACCTTGCCATTTGCGGCAACATGAATGGAGCTTAAAAGTATAATGCTAAGTGAAATACATCAGAAGAAAGAAAGTACCATGTTATTTTAATTATAGCTGAAATCTAATAGAAAACAAACAAACAAACAAACAAAAAACAAATTCATATGAACAGAGACTAGAATAATATTTACCTGAGGGAAACAGGATTATGGGTGAGTGAATACAGTAAAGGGGTCAATTTTATTATGTGGATAAGAACTAGACTTTTGGGGGTGGTCACTTTGTAGTATATGTAGATGTTGAATTATAATGTTGTAAAAATGAAATTATATATATCTACACACACACACACACACAAGAAAAGTTTCATGAGATAATTCCAAGTGTAACATATATAATGGAGATCAGAGAAAAAAAGTGAAAGAATGGAGCTGAAAAATTTGAAGTAATATTTGCGAAAAAACTTTCCAAAATTTGTGCTATCTCAAACTACAGATCAAGGATACATATATTTTCTTGTTTAAAACCAAAGAAGCAGAGAGAAGAGAAAGAGAGAGGATAACAACATCAACAAATAGAAAACAGTTATACTAGATATTAATCCAATTATGTCAATAATCACTTTGATTTTGAAATTGAGTTTTTTAATTGGAATATTTGAAATATCTAACTATGCCAATTAAAATAAACAGACAGGTTAGGGAAATTCAAATAGAAACAACAATGATACAACTGCACACCTATTAAAATGGCCAAAACCCAGAACATTGACTATACCAAATGCTGAAGAATATGTGGAGCAACAGAAACTTTTATTCATAGCTGATGTGAATACAGAATGTTATAGCAACTCTAGAAGACAGCTGATTTCTTACTAAGTTAAACATATTTTTATCATAAAATCCAGTAACCATGGTCTTTGGAATTTACCCAAACTCTTAATCATACTTAATAGTGAGAAATTAGGCCCTCCCATTAATATTGGGGAAAAAAGTAATGATGTTCTTTTCCACCACTTTTATTTAACTTTCTAATGGAAGTATTGGCTAATGCAGTAACACAAGAAAAGGAAATAAAGGTTTATAAATTAAAAAGAAAAATATAAAATTATTTTTATTTATAGATGACATGATTATTTATATAGCAAGTCCTAAATAATTATCAAAATTGACAAAAAAAAGAAATCTCCTGTAACCAATAAGTGAATAGGGCAAAGTCGCAGGATGTCAGGTTAATATATGAAACTTAATTGCTTTTCTATATATCAATGATGAGCAACTAAACTTTGAAATTAAAAATAACACTTACAAAAGCACCCCAAAATTAAATACATAGGTATTTCATATATTGCTAGAATATATAATTCTGGCAAAATGTATACTGGTATATTTATGGGAAACTACAAAACCGTGTTCATGGATTAGATGGTTCAGCATTGCTAAGATGTCAGTTCTTTCATATTTATCTACAAATTCAAACAATTTTATTAAAATCTCAGTAATCTTTTGTGTACATAGTTACACACTGTTCCTAAAATTTATAAGAAAAGATAAAATATCTAGGATAAATAGCAGAATAATAAAGAAAAGAATAAAATTAAAAGATTTATATTAAATGATATCAGGACAATATAAAGCTACAGTAATCAGGACAGCAAGGTATCAGTAAATGAATAAACACAGAGATTATTAGAACACAATAAAAAAACCCAGAAATTGGCCTACACAAATACAGTCAACTGATTTCTGGAAAGGAGCAAAGGCAATTCCATGAAGAAAAAATAGTTCTTTCAACAAATGGAGTTGGTATCCATGTTAAAAAAAAAAAAAAAATAGAACTAGAAAGATGTGTTACATTCAGAAAAACTAACTCAAAATAAGGCATATATCTAAATGTAACATTCAAAGCTATTAAAACTTCTACAAGAAAATATAAAAGAAAATCTATGTAACCATAGGTTCGGTAATGAGTGTGTAGATATAACACCAAAAAATTTAAAAACTTGATGACTTAAACTTTAATATTAAAATTTAAAATTCTGCACTGGAAAGACATAATTAAGAGAATGAACATACAAGCCAGAGCTTTGGGGAAACAAAATATTTGGAAAACTCAAAGGTGGTATAGGACTTGGTTCCAAAAGATAGAAAGACTCCTTAAAACTCAACGGTATGGAATCAAACAACCTAGTTTAAAAATGGGCAAAGAATCTGAACAGACCCTTCATAAAATATATGGATGACTAATAAGCATATAAAAAGTTTTTTGATTTCTTTTGTCAATTGCAAATTAGACAATGAGATATCATTAACATATATTAGCATGGCTCAAATTTAAAAAAAAAAAGGCTATAATAGCAACTGCTGACAAGGATGTATATCAACAAGAACTCTCTTTGATTGCTAGTGGATATTCAAAATGGTACAGCCACTTTGGAAGACAATTTGGAAGTTTCTTCCAAAGCTAAACACAGTCTCCCTATATGATCCATCTATTGCACTTTCAAGTATTTATTCATTTGATTTAAATGTATTTCCACAGGTAATTCTGCACACAGATATCCATATAAACATAGTCTTTTTTAATGCATTGGTTTTCATTTATTTTATTTAATTTTATTATAAGTTTCAAGTATATGGTATATTGGTTAGACATTTATAGTTTATAAAAGGTCTCCCTAATTGCTCTTTCTCTCCTATTGCTCTATACCTTGCCATTACATTAATACTAACTGCATTCCCTATGCCATGCTCCTCATTCCCATGACCATTTATCAATTACTAATTTTTTACTTCTTTAGCCCTTCGCCCCTTTCTCTCAACCCTCTGGCTGTCACCAGATTGTCCTCTATATTTTTGAGTCTGTTTTTGATTATATATCAACTTAGTCTTAAGTGTCAAAACTGGAAGCATTTAAGATGTCATTCAATAAGTGGATGGATTAAAAACTGCAGTTCATATATACAATAAAACAATAGTTAGCAATAGAAATAGACTATTAAGCCAGAAAAAGACATTGAGGAAACAATAATACATGTAAAGTGAAAAAAGCCAGTCTGAAAAGATTACATACTGTATTCTTCAAATTTATCACATTTTGGAAAAACCAAAGATATAGATGTGATTTTTTTTTAAATCAATAATTCCAGAGGGATGAGAGAGAACACAAGAGGGATAGTAGATGAAGCATAGGAGATTATTTAGGCCACTAAAACTATTCTGTGTGATATTATAATTGTGGATACATGACTATTTGCCAAAAACCATATAAGTTACAGAAAAAAAGTGTGAAACTGATTTCATGCAAATTAAAAAGAAAATAATTTAGGTGGTAGGAGATCCCAGGTAGGAATTCAGACTATGGGAAGAGAATCTAACTGTATTATGAATGTATGAAACAACTTCACTGATGAGGGTCGGGGGGAGGAAATGTGTAGATCTAAGTAACTTTGGAAAAGAGTAGAGCCTATGAGGCTAAAGGCAAAAGAATTGCACATAAGCATTGTACTTTAATTGATAAAAGTGTTCCCCATGGGGATATAGGTTAAGAATCCTGTTATTGCTAAACTTGTATTCTGAAATTCAATGTTTCAATAAATGTATGACTGATGGTGGGAGGTATATTTTCAACAATTGGAGCAATATTTACAAATAATCAAGGGAGGAAGCTAAAATGATACATGAGGTCATAGAGTTGGAGTAATTAGTATCAACTTATGTTTAGATTAATATTGACACAGATGAATATATAGACATAAGTATATAGATAGATATAAGTTTATACAAGTATTAGTATACATACATATATTCCTTTGCTCTGTCAGCTAAAGTGCCTACAAGAAAGGACATCCAGTGGCAATGAGGAAACATAACATTCAGATCTTGGTTTCTAATAAAGGAAACCAGGGATCCTTGGAGAAATGGCTGATACCTAAATTTGGGCAGGAAATATACAAGTATCTTATAGTGCCAGAATGTAAAAATGTGGTCCAAAAATAAAACAAAACCAAAATAAAAAACTTGTCTTTCTAAAGAAATAAAGGAGTCATCTTAAAAGCACTCCCAAATGATCAAAGGTGAAATGATTTGAAATACCAATTAATACAGTATATTAGATTAAAACCCAAAGTATAAAATACATATTTATGAGTCCATACTGACATAAAAATAATTGAATAAATTAATAAATGAGAGAAAAGAGACAAATGTCTTTGCAGAAAAATTCCAAATAGTTTTTGTAGATGCTCTACCCTAAATAAAAAGGAGTATAAATCCTTCCCTTCTAAAGTGTGGGTTGCAAACAGTAACTTTCTTCCAAAATACAGTATGGAAAAAAGTGGAGAGCAACTTTACCATGAAGAAACTACTTTTCCTAGGTGACTTAATCACATCACCAACAGTATAAAATCATGTTGATAGTATGTGTCCTTCATCTGCTGTGAAAAAAAATGGCACTTAGATTTGTCTTCTTCTTTCTAGAAAGCCAGTGTAATCAGAAGAAAAACATCTGAAAATTCCTAATTGAGAGGCATGCTATAAAATACCTGAAGACTACTCATCAAAATTGTCAAGGTCATCAAAATCAAGAGAAGTCTGAGGACTGTCACAGCCAAGAAAAGTTTAAGAAGACATGGAGACTGAAAGTACTATGATATAACTGATGAAATTCTGGAACAGAGAAAAAAATACATTATGTAAAAACTAAATAAATCTGAATATATTATGTACTTTAAGTAAAATAATATAATAATATTGGTTCATTAGTTGTGACAAATATATCTTACTAATATATTACTAAGGGAGATGGGTGTGGAGGTAAAAGGGGACTAGCTGTACCATCATTTTTTCTGTAAATCTCAAACTATTCTAAATATTAAAATTTAATTAAAAATCACAGTAAAAGGGATAAAATGAACATTATGGATGTTCAACTTTAAAAGCCCACTCACTTTTTCCCTTAATTCAGAAACATGAAGTTAGAGCAATCACTTTAAATTCTATTTGCAACTGCAATTTTTTTATTTTCAATTTTCTTAGGAAAAAGAAAATTTTCTGTCAATTATAACAAAATATAACATAAATTCATGAGAATGATTGAGAGTTTGGAAAACTTTAAATTGATTATTTGTTGTCTATCCTTGGGCCCATGCCTCTAAGAAATACATTAAGTGTTTTAATTCTCTGGTTTTCTGTCTTGGGAAGGAGCTCATACTATTTCCACCTACCTTTCTCCCTGAAGTATTCTAATCAGTATACTTCAGTGTAGCCCATGGTGTTAGAAAAAGCTCTAAGATTTAAAAAAGAAAATTGAAATAGGTAATTAATAATGCAGCTATTATAAATATGAGCTCTTTCTCTGATTCAGGGGAAATAATAATGTGTCCACCATACTGTGTTCACAGTGGTAGCCACCATAAAGTGTAAAGTAGACATATTGACTTACATCAAATGTGATTCTCTTGAATTTTAGAGCTTTTTTTTTTCTACCTCTGCATGCCTTAAATATCATCTACACAATGTCTATATTGAACAATGTATGAATCACTCCCTTCTCTTCCTTACAGACATGATAAGTCTTCATTTTTTTGAGTCATCCTGAACTTGTCATTCATCAGTTAAAGTCTTCTTGCCCAAATACTTTCAATACTTGCTACTGTTATGTCTCTGGTGACCACAAATGGACTAAATAGCTGAATTTCTGGCTTAGGAGGCATAAAATTCAGTAAGTGCCTGGATGGAACAGGTCACATTTCTAGAGGTAGTGGAGAATCATAGCTACTCATCTAACCGTACAGGAAATGTCTCTGCTTGCTGCTTTTTTCAAATTTTAGCTAAAGTCTGGGGATGACCCTCATGCATTAGTACTACAAATCAGGGAAGCAAAGTGTTCTGCTATGCTCACTTTCTCTATAGCTTAAGACATTGTGACCTTGGATTTTCTGATATCATGATCATTAGGAGGTTCAAATATTTTGGCAGATGATTAATGAAATAGTGAGTAAGCGAAGGGAGTTTGAAGCTTACCCCCCTGAGTTAAAGTTTTATTTCTAACACCTTTTCATCGTGACCCTGGACAAATTCTTTTCATATCTGGTGACTTAACTTTCTCATTGTAAAGTGGAGATATTAATTGGATTAAATTCACAGGGTGGTTTGAGAATTCAATGAGTCAGTGTATATAAAGTGTTTAGTATAGTGATTCTCCACTACCTCTAGAAATGTAATACAAGCTGGGAAAATATTTGTTACTATTATGTCACATACAACTTTCTATTACAACCACATATTCAAATGAAGATAAGTATTTATATCATTTGAATCTTTTAAAAAATCAATTTACTGTGAGAGAAATAGCTGGGTTGTCTATCATCCTATTATTCACCCATTCTCTTTGGCTAAAATCCACACCAACAAAACATATTCCTCTAATCTTGTTTCTTTATCCATGTAATTTAGTTCAGAGTTAAAGCTTCTCATAAGGAAAAATGACTGATGAAACTTAAATCAAAGACAAAGAGACTGGGCATTATAGGGAGCTTTTTATTCTTTGCTACAATAGGCAAACAGGAAGAAGATTGAATTGGATATTGGGCAGACCAGCCCCCTATGTTCACCATGGGTTCCAGAAAATCTTATAGATAAGACTAATGTACTGCAACAGGACAGCTGGTAACCTGCATTCATCATTTTAATAGTTTATCAGGATCTGTAATCATAGTAGGGTTAGTTTTACTTGGGTCAAACCAGAATTGTGTTGTTCAACTCCTAATTAACTGATTAGCTTTCTTAAGAGCACAATAAAATTCATGTCCTAATCCACTGTGTTTTAACAGTTTCATCTAACTAAAAAAATAAAATAAAATAATAATAATAATAATAATAATAATAATAATAATAATTTTAACACTGGAAGGCAAAAGCAACAAAAGAAAATTCTAGTGAGGAGAAAAACAAGTGTCTTCTACATTCTTCATCTAGAGAGTGCTTTCCAAAATAAGCATGACTAAGGTTTTTTTTGATCCCAGCTTTCCAGCTGGATCATCTTAACTATATTAAACAAGAAAACTCTCTATGAAGCATTTCATATGAAATTTTTACCAATGATGAAAATAATTTGCTAGGAACACATTAAAAAGTGTTGAAAATAGACATTAACTCAGACAGTGTTTAGTTTGAAACCTTTTCATAAAACTGTTATACAGTTTATTCTCTGCTAAAAGATTTTAACTTCCTCATGATTTTGATAACAGAAAATCTATGATCATAAAGACTAGAGAAAATATATGATCACAGAACTACATTTTGATTCCTTGAATTGTAGCATTAATAGCTATTTTTATTATCCACTCAACCTATAACAAAGTTCTACAAAGTTTCTACAAAGTTCTACAAAGTTTCTACAAAGTTGTTAGTTGAAAGAAAATATGACATATAAAAGAAGAAATGGATGCTTTGCTGTACTTTGCTGATGATGTCAATATTTCTGGTTATAATTCTGTCTCTATTTCTATTATAAATACTTCCTTAGTATCTGTCATCTGTTACAAAAATAAACTCTCAGGGCTGAGACCTCACTAACATTTACCTCACGAACCTACATAAGCAAATTGGAAGCATGAGCCTGCAGAACTGTAAATCTGAGTTGCAGCATGGGCTCTTCAGTTGCCTAAAGATTGTGTTGAGAATGGAGAAAATCTCTAATTCAGGTCCTACTTGTCCCATTTATCTTGTAAAATTATTGCCTGTCCCATTTTCAGAGAAGTAATCAGTAACAGCTCACGCCAATAGCATGGCATGATAAAATCACAACACTGAAACACAGTTGCCGGTATAAGGAGCTGCCAAATTACATTTAATTCCCCTCTTTCCTACCTATAGAGGGGCAGATTAAAACTAAGAGATTGCAGCCTCCCAGTTTACTCCCTCTCAATGCTGTCTCTAATATTGTAAAGTTGGTTACTGCCATGAGGACTTGCTTGGTTGAGAAGCAGGAATTGGAAGAGTTCACCACAATGGTATGTGGTGTGTGTGTTGCTATCTGATGTGGGGCTCATTCTGGAAAAAAAAAAGTCCAGATACACTACAAAGCCATAGAAATAAATACAGTGATAGGGCTGAACAAAGGAACACAACAGGGAGCTTTAAGGATGGACCAATTTATAAGATTTATAAGTGGTATATAAATATACAAAAAAAGATTCCACTAAAATCAATGGAAAAAATGGTTTGTTTAGCAGGTGGTAATAAGAAATGTTCTACCATTAGGGAAAAACACATAAAACTGTATTTCCACATAATTCCACGTTCAAAGTTTGAATCAAATTGTATTAAAAGCCTAAATGTGAAACCTAAAAGGATAAAGATAATAGGAAATAATAAGGTAGAATATTTTTATTCCCCTCAGTGATAGTTTGATCTACCATTCGGTAGCATGATCTAGGAATATAAATATAATTATGTGCGTATGTGCACACCTCAGGACAAAGAAAATGTCATCTTAGATAAAAATTCTAAAGATGTTCTCACACAAAGGATCAAAGTTTTTATATTTGAGATTTTTTGAATTAGTGTAATTAATGTTACTGGTACAATGCACATGCTTAATTGAAAGTAAATACCTAATTTACTTTAAATTATGAAAACTCACTGAATTTCAATTTGAAGTAAATCATAGCATATGTCTTCTACATTTTTTTCCATGGTATTTGAAGAGACAGAAAAGTAATTTGGTAAAATGATTTACATTTCTACAAAAAATATTCAAAGACAAGTCAAATTGGAACTAGAAAAACAATATTCCTTATAACATCCATTTGCCTCTCACAGTTCCACTGAATGAACAGTTGTTATTTACATGCTCCTGCAGATTTTAAATTAGCATATTATTAAATTTCAAAACTCCATAATAGTGAAGGTGTAATGAAAAGATGTAAATCAGATAATAAACAATTAAAACCAAAGCATATGTAGGTTAAGTGAATAATTCTTCCCAAATGCCCCAAATTTACCAACATAAAAAATATTAAACCATTCATTAAAAAATATTAAACCATTCATTTTAAAAAAAGATAGTCATTCTCATATCTTGAGATAAAATGTTAATATCAATAATTTGCCTGCAGATCTTTATCCATCCAAGTAAATGAAGGTGATTTAACCAAAGTTAAAATCAGGAGACCCTTGAGCTCAGTAAAATTTTGTTCTTATTTTTTTCTAATGCGTTTATCATTTCAGAATGCTGTAGTTGGTAGAAATGTCCTAGTAAATAATTTCTGTAGACTCTTAGAATACCTTATCTGAGTCAACCAATATCTACAGGAGTGTTTGACCTAGTCTCAAGGAAAAAAAAACTGAAATAGTATAGTAATCAAGAAGGCCATGATAGAAAGGTGATTTTGCAGTTTTGTAGCTAACGACTGGATATAGCAACTAGTTGTTTACCTATTCACTGGGCTCTTATGATAGCCTAATGATACAGTTTATAAAAACTGATACACAAGTGTTAAAAAATAATATCATCATTAAAGTTATGATCAATTTAAAACCATTCTAGAAGCAGTTTTCAAGGTATTTTTATCTCTTACTTAAGCTACCTCTACTCCCCCTTTAGCTCCAGACTGAATAGTTGAAAAACTAACAGTTATATATCACTGGGACCAATAAATCTTACATTTTATTTATTTATTTATCTATCTATTGATTGATTTTATTCAATGAAGAAGAGCATAATGAGGCAGGAGAAAAGTTTTGGGGGACCATAACTTGTAAGTAGATTTGAAAGCTTGATGTATATATGTCAGAGAGGAAGTGAGAAGTACTCTTTATCTGAAATATGTTTCTAGTTCAGTATTGTTTATCTTCTTAAAATATAAATTAACAAAAAGCTTACCTTAGCAAATATATCTATATCTCCAAATATATCTACGTATCTAAATATACCTATCTCTTGTCTCCCTATCTTACACCTATCTCTTTATCATCTATCATCATTTATCTATTGCTCAATAGCTTAAGGCATTTTTTAAAACTTTATTTATTTATTCGTTTATTTTTAAATCTTTAATGTCACCACATATTTGACATCTTTTATTCTATCTACCTCCCCTCTCCTCCCTCTCCCTACTCTCTGGTAACCACTAGTATATTGTCCATGTCAATGAGTCTCTGTTTGTTTGTTCTGTTTGTTTCTTGCTTTTAGGTTTATATCACACATATAGGTGATATCATGTGGTTTTCAATTTTTTCTGTCTGGTTGATTTTGCTTAGCATGATTATCTCAAGGTCCATCCAGGTTGTCGCAAATGGCAGTATTTCATCTCTTTTTATGGCTGAGTGATATTCCACTGTATATATGTACCAAAGCTTCTTCATCCGATCATCTATCGTAGAAAACTTCGGTTGATTCCATGTCCTGGCCACCATAAATAATGCTGCTATGAACATTGGTATGCAAATATCTTTTCAGATATGAGTTTTCAAGGCTTTGCTGTAAATACCTATTAGAGGGATTGCTAGATCATATGGTAGATCAATTCTTAGCTTTTGAGGAACTGCCCTACAGTTTTCTATAGTGGCTGTACAAATTTGCAGTCCCACCAGCAGTGTATGAGGGTTCTTTTTTCTTCGCATACTCTCTAACATTTGTTATTACTTGTCCTGTTGATTATAGCTATTCTAACAGGTGTGAGATAGTATCTAATTGTGGTTTTGATTTGCATTTCCCTAATAGCTAGTGATGCTGAGCAACTTTTCATCTATTCGTTGGCCATTTGCATGTCCTCTAGGAAGAAGTATCTGTTCAGGTCCTCTGCCCATTTTTTGATTGGATCGTTTCTTTTTTTGTTGTTATTGAGTGGTATGAGTTCTTTGTATATTTTGAATATTAGGCCCTTATTGGAGGTGTTGCTTGCAAATATATTTTCCCATTCAGATGGTTGTCTCTTTACCTTGTTGATGATTTATTTTGCTGAGCAGAAGCTTTTGAGCTTGATGTAGTTTCATTCATTTATTTTGGCTGTCATTTCCTGTGCCTTTGAAGTCAAATTCATAAAATCCTCTTTAAGGTCCTTGAGTTTTGTTCCTATGTTTTTTTCTATGCATTTTCTTATTCCGGGTCTTATTTTTAAGTCCTTAATCCATTTTGAGTTAATTTTGGTGTGTGGTGATAGACAACAGTCTAGTTTCATTCTTTTGCAGGTGACTTTCTAGTTTCCCCAGCACCATTTATTGAAGAGGCTTTCTTTTCTCCACTGTATGTTTTTCATTTTGTTTTGTCGAAAATTATTTGCACATATAGATATGAGTTTACTTCTGGACTCTCCATTCTGTTGCAATGGTCTGTGTGTCTGTTTTATTGTCAATATCATGCCATTTTGATTACGGTTACTTTGTAGTATAATTTGAAGTCGGACAGAGTGATGCCTCCAGCCTCATTCTTTTGTCTCAGAATGGCTTTGGCAATTCAGGATCTTTTGTGCTTCCATACAAAGTTGATGATTTTTTTGTTCTATTTCTTTAAAAAATGCCGATGAGATTTTGATGGGGATTGCATTAAATCTGTATAATGCTTTAGGTAATATGGTCGTTTTAACTATGTTGATTCTTCCAATGCAATAACACCAAATATCTTTCCATTTCTTTGTATGTTCTTCAATTTCTTTTAACAGGGTCTTATAGTTTTCATTATAGAGGTCCTTCACATATTTCATAAAATTTATTCCTAGGTATTTTATTCTTTTTGTTGCAATCGCAAAAGGAATTATTTTTCCACTTTTTTTGCTGATAATTTGTTATTAGAGTATAGGAACCTAATGGATTTTTGAACATTGATTTTGTATCCAGAAACTTTACTGTATTTGCTTATTGTTTCTAGTAGGGTTTTTGTGGAGCCTTTAGGGTTTTCTATATAGAGAATCATGTCATACGTAAATAGTGACAGTTTGACTTCTTTGTTTCCTATTCGGATGCCTTTTATATCTTTCTCTTGCCTGATTGTACTTGCTAGTATCTCCAATGTTATATTGAAAAACGGTGGTGATAGTGGACATCCTTGCCTTGTTCCTGATCTTAAAGAGAAAGTTTTTAGTTTTTCACCATTAAGTATAATGTTGGCTGAGGATTTGTCACAGATGGCCTTTATTATGTTAAAGTACTTTCCATCTATACCAATTTTGTTAAGTGTTTTGATTATAAATGGGTGCTATATTTTATCAAAGGCTTTTTCTGCATCTATTGATATGATCATATAATTCTTATTTTTTAATTTGTTTATGTGGTGTATCACTTTAATTGATTTGTGTATGTTGAACCATCCCTGTGCCCCTGGGATGAGACCCACTTGATCATGATTTCTAATCTTTTTAATATGTTGCTGAATTCGGTTCTCTAGTATCTTATATAGGATTTTTGCATCTGTGTTCATGAAAGACATTGGTGTGTTGTTTTTATTTTTTTGTGTGTTATCTTTACTAGTTTTGGATATCAGGGTAATATTGGCCTCATAAAATGAGATGGGAAATATTGCCTCTTCTTCGATTTTTTAGAAGAGTTTGAGAATAGGTATTAAATCTTTGAATGCTTGGTAGAATTCACTGGTGAAGCAATCTTGTCCTGGATTTTTACTTTTTCATAGGTTTTGTGATGATTGCTTCAATTTCCATACTGCTGATTGCTCTATTTAGATGTTCTAGTTCTTGATTCAGTCTAGGAAGGTTGCATTTTTATAAATACTAATCCATTTTTTCTACGTTATTTAATTCGGTGTTATATACTTTTCTATAATACTCTTATATGATCCTTTGTATTTCTCAGGTGTCTGTCGTCATTTCTCCGGTATCTGTCGTCATTTCTCCTCTTTCATCCCTGATTTTGTTTATTTGTGTCCTTTCTTTTTTTTCTTTAGTGAGTCTAGCCAGGGGCTTGTCAATTTTACTAAGCTTGTCAATGTACCAGAGCTTTTTTGTATTTATTTTTTCTATTGATTTTTTCATTTTCAATTTCATTTAATTCCACCCTAATTTTGATTATTTCTTCCTTCTGCTGATTTTAGGCCTCATTTGTTCTTCCTTTTATAGTTTGTTTTTGTTTTTATTTATTTATTTATTTATTTATTTATTTATTTATTTGTTTATTTTTAGATGAAGGATTAGGTTGTTTATTGGGTCTCATTCTTGTTTTTGGAGAAAGGCCTATAATGATATGAACTTTCCTCTTATGACCGCTTTTGCCGTGTCCCAAAAGTTTATCATTCATCTCTATGTATCTCTTGATCTTTCTTTTTATTTCTTTTCTATCCCAGTCATTCTTCAGTAGCATGCTGTTTAATCTCTATGTATTTGTGGTTCTTCCTGCTTTCTTTTTGCAGTTGATCTCTAGTGTCAAAGCATTATGATCAGAGAATATGGTTGGTATGAATTCAACCCTCTTATATTTCTTGAGGTTATGTTCAATCCTTGAGAATGTTCCATTTGCACTAGAGAAGAATGTATAAGCAGCTGTTTTGAGATGAAAGGCTCTGTAAATGTCAATTATGTCCAGTTGTTCTAATATGTCATTTAAAGATGTTATTTCTTTATTGATTTTCTGTTTGGATGATCTGTCCATATCTGGCAGTAGGGTATTTAGGTCCCCTACTATAAGTGTGTTCTCTCTTTAGTTCTGTAATTGCTTTATATATTTTGGGGCTTCTTAATTGTGAGCATAGATATTAAGAAGTGTTATGTCTTCTTGGTGTATGATTCCCTTTATCATCATGAAGTGTTCTTCAGCATCTTTCTTTACCTTTTTTATTTTGAAATCTATTTTGTCCAATATTAGTATCGCTACTCCTGCTTTTCACTGAATGCCATTTGCCTGAAATATCATTTCCTCTCTTTCATTTTGAGTCTATATTTTTCTTTGGAGCTGAGATGTTTCTCCTGGAGACAAAATATGGTTGGGTTTTGTTTTTTGGTCCAATTTGCAACTTTGTACTTTTTTATTGGTGAATTCAATCAATTTACATTTAGGGTGATTAATGAAATATCAGGTTTTCCTGTAACCATTTTATTTTTTGCTTTATGGTAGCTCGGTATTTCCATTGCTTTCTTGTCCTTGTGTGTCTATTTTTATTTTTATTTTTATTTTTATTTTTATTTTAGGTGTTTAGCTTATTGTTGTTTCAAGGAGAGATATATAGGGATGTCTCTCACTCTGTCATGTTTCTGTCGTCACTCTAAGGCAGCTTTAACTATAGTTAATTGCAATTACCCATATGGAAAATCACCAAATTACAAAGGTAGGTAACATGAGAAAAATAAATAAATTGTAAAACATTTAAAAAGTAATTAATAAGGTGACATTAGTAATTCCTTACATATCAATCATTACTCTAAATGTAATATGATTGAATGTTACATTTAAAAGGCAGAATTGCTGAATGGATAAAATTCAAACCCCAACTACACTCTGCCTACAAAAGACTCACTTCAGCTTAAGGACACACATAGATAGGCTCAAAGTTAAGGAAGAAAGACTTTTCATAGAATCGGAAACCAAAAGAGTGGGGATAGCTATACTAATATCAGACAAAATAGATTTTAAGTCAAAATTAGTAACATGACAAAGAAGGTAATTATATAATAACAAAGAGGTCAAAGCATCAAGAGAATCCAAGAACATATCTATACATATACACACAATTATATATATTTATGTGTGTGTGTGTATATATATATATATATATGCCTATGGTGTATATGTATGTATGTGTATGTGTATATATATATATATGCCTATGGTGTATATATATATATGTGTATATATATATATTTAGGTGCTTCAATATTGGGTGTATATATATATATACATATGTATATATATATGTGTATATATATATACATATGTATATATATATATACACCCAATATTGAAGCACCTAAATATCTGAAACAAATGTTAACATATCTGAAAAGAGAAATAGGCAACAAAATAATAATAGATATCTCCATATTCTGCTTTTAGCAATGGATAGCTCATCCAGACAGAAATTCAAGAAAATATTGTACTTGAACCATACTTTATATTAAATGATCCTAACAGACATATACATAATATACATCATAAAACAGGAGAATACGCGTTGTTCATAGTGCACACTGAATGTTTTTTGGAACAAATCATATGATAGGCTACAAAACAAGTCTTGGTAAATTGAAACAGATCAAAATCAAACCAAGTATCTTTTCTGACCACAATGTTATGAAATTAAAATTTAACAACAGGAGCAAAGCAGAAAAATTCACAAATGTGGAAGCTAAACAACAAACTCATACATGACCAATGAGTTGAAGAAGAAATCACAAGAGAAATAAAAAATATATATTGTTAAAAAAAAAGTAAAAATGGAATCACAGCATACCAAATATATGTGATACTGCAAAGAAAATTTTGAGAGAGAAGTTTGCAGTGATAAAGTGAAAAAAAATATTATTTAAACAATCTAACACCTCAAAGAACCAGAAGAAGAAGAACAAACTAAACCCATCATTAGTAGAAGAAAGAAATAACAGATCAGAGACAAAATAAATAAAGGACTAAAAAAAACAATAGAAGCGGGCAACAAAACTAAAAATTAGTCTTGAAAGGATAAACAAAATTGACAAACTTTTAGCTAGACTACTGAAGGAAAAAAATTAATAATAAATAAATAAATAATACCAGAAATGAATAGAGACATTGCAACTAATGCTACAGAAATGCATGTGATTATAAAAAATACTATGAATAATTATATGCCAATAATTTGAGTAACCTAGAAGAAATGGTTACATTTCCAGAAACATACAACTTATAAGACTAAATCTTGAAGAATCAGAAAATCTAGAGACCAGTAATGAGTAAGAAGATTAAATTTAAAACAAAAAAAGATGAAGGGAAAAAAATTTCCACCCCCCAAAAAAAATCCCATAGGATCAGATAGATCCCTGGTGAATTTTACCAAACATTTGAAAAAGAGTTAATATAATTTCTTCTCAAACTTTTCCAAAAATCCAAAGAGAAGGAACACATCTAAACTCACTTTACAAAGCCAACATTACCCAAATACCAATGCTAGATAAGGACACAACAAGAAAAAAAAAAAAAAGACTGATATTCTTGATGAAGATAGATGCAAGAATTATCAACAAAATATTAGTAAAATAAATTCAATAATACATTAAAAGAGTCATACACCATGATCAAGTTGGATTTATCCCTAGGAGGTAAGGAAGTTTCGATATTAACAAGTTAATAAATGTGATACATTACATAAATAGAATGAAAGATAAAACTCATATGATTATCTCAAATGATTCAGGAAAAATATTTGACCCAATACATCCTTTCATAATAAAAATTATCAACAAATTGAGTATAGAAGAAACATGCCTCAACATAATAAAGACCATTTTGGATCTAACCACAGCAATCATAATTAATAATGAAAATTCAAAAAGTTTTCTTCCCAGATCAAAAACAAAACATAGTTTTATCACTGCTCTTATTCAATATAATATCAGAATACTTAACTAGAGAAATCAGGCAAGATAAATAAATAAAAGATATTCAAATTAGAAAGAAAGAAACAAAATCATTTTTATTTAAAATGATATAATCTTATACGTATGTATAGAATCTTAAAGATTCAACCAAAACACTGTTAGAACTAATCTACAAATTCAGTGAAATTGCATAATATAAAATCAACACACTAAAAAATCACTTGTGTTTCCATACACTAACAACAAAATATTTGGAAAAAAAATAAAAATAAAGAAAACTATCCCAGTCACAATAGCATCAAAATAATAAAATCCTTAGGAATAAGTTTAACCAAGGAAGTGAAAAATCTGTTCAATAGAAACTATAAGGCTTTGATGAAAAGTTTGAAGACACAATGAGAAGAAGCTCCATATTCATATATATCGCAAAAAATAATGCTGTTGAAACATCCATGCTCACTAAAGTCATCTATGGAAACAATGAGACTCATCAAAATTCCAATTGTATTTTCCAATTTTAGAACTGTTTGCCTAAAGAAATAGGCAAACAGTTCTAAAATTGTATAGAACCACGAAAAACCCAGAAAGCAAAAAAAAAAAAAAAAAAAAAAAAAAAAACTTGAGGAAAAAGAAGAAAGTTGGAGGCATTATACTTTCATAATTGAAATATAATTCAAAGCTGTAGCAATAAAAACAGTATGGCACTGACATAAAATAGACAGAGGTAAATGAAACAGAAAGCCCAGTAAAACTCACATATTTCATCAATTAATATTTGATAATGAAGCCCAAATATCAGATGGAGAAAAAATAGTCTCTTCAGTTAATGGCATTGGGAAAACTGGATACCCACATGCAGAAAAATATGAATATATCACAATTTCACAGTGCCTACAAAAAATTGACTCAAAATGTATTAAAGATTTCAATATAAGACCTGAAACTGAAAAACCTAGAAGAAAACATAGAAAAAATACTTCTTGTCATTAGTCTTGGCAACAATTTTTGGATATAACACCAAAAGCACAAGCGACAAAAACAAAAATAAACAAATGGAACTACATGAAACTAAAAATCTTCTGCACTGAAAAATGATCAACAAAATAAAAAAGGCCACCTACGGAATGAGAGAAAATTTTGGCCAACCATGTATCAGATAAGTGGTTAACACTATACACACACACACACACACACACACACACACACACGTACATACATACACACTCAATTCGATAGCAAAAAATAAAATCTGATTTTAAAAATGGCAGAGGAACTGAATAGATATGTTTCCAAAGAAGACATGTAAATGGACAACAGATACACGAAAAGGTACTCTACATCACTAATCATCAGCTATGCAAATCAAAATTCAATGAACTATCACCTCAATTTGTTAGAATGCAATCGTCAAAAAGAGAATACAGATAAAAGAGAATCCTTACACACTGTTGGTGGGGATGTATAATGGTACAGCCACTACGGAAAACAATATGGAGGTTCCTCAAATATAAAAATTTGAAATACAATATGATCTAGCAATCCTACTTCATATATCTAAAGGTAATGTAAATGGGATAAAAGAACATCCCATATTTACTGAAGCATTATTCACAATAGCCAAAATATGGAAAAAGTTAAGTGTCCATCAGTGGATAAATAGATAAAGAAGATGTTTCATATCTATGTACAATGGAATATTATTTAGTCATTAGAAAGAAGAAAATTCTGCCATTTGCTACAAAAAGAATAGTCCATGAGGGCATTATGCTAAGGAGATAAGTCAGAGAAATACAAATACTGTATGATACACTTATATTTGGAATCACAAAAATAAAAATACTCATAGAAACTGTGAATGCAATGGTGATTACCAGAGTCTGAGGGAAGGGGTATGAAAATTGGAATGATGTTGATCAAAGGGTACAAAAGATGATAAATTCTGGAGATCTAATGCATAGTATTGTGTTTATAGTTAGCAATACTGTAAATATTTCAAAGTTGCAAGAAACTGGAACTTAAATGTTCTCGCCACAAAAAAATTAATAATATTATGTAATGCAATGGATTTGTTAGCTTATGCTACATTGGTGATCATATTGAAATACATAAATATATGAAATCATCATCTTCACCTTAAATTTACAGTGCTATATATCATTAAAAAATTCTTCCTCAAGAAAAAAAAAAATCAGCCTAAAGATTAAATTGTAAAAATATCGCTGCATACAAAGGTAATAGCTCTAGATTGATATTGTGGATAGGAAATTATCCAAATTCAGTGATATTTTGTTCCTCATAGTTTACTTGGGGGAAAAAAATAGAAAACAGAAAAGTAATGCAATACTCAAGATGAAAACATTGATTTTTCTCACCTCAGGGAAACTTACATAGCATCCAACCAAATTTTTAATTAAGTAAACAGAAACACAAACATGTAAGGGCCTGTTTTCAATGAGAAGAGCTCTGTTCTTTGAAATGTAAACATGGATCAAAAATCCATGGATGTTTTCTCATTTTTATAATCTCTGAGAACTACATTAATACTATCTTAAAACAAAGCCATGACTTAGATACTGAGTTTAGGAAAAATTCCTTTTTACATATGGAATTAAATTCTCCCTAGAATCTAAAGCTATCTCTGTAGAGAAGCATTACTTCCAATTCTACTGGTATATTTATACACTGAGATGCTATTTAAACATAGTATTTCCCTAAGAATAATCATTTTCTCCTCATTTTTTGATATATTTCTATAATATCAATAGTACTACTTAATAAATTAATTGAAATTGACATTTAATTATATCTTATATACTTATGAATTCTATGAGCTTTGTTCAGTTAGAGATCTATAAAGAAACACAATGTAGTGCCCAAGGAAAACTTAAAGGAGCATTACAGCAAATTTGGGCAAGAGAAACATTTAAAGTCTTTTATTTATTTTTAAAATCCTGATTTGCATTATTTCGTTATCTTAGAGCAGTTCATATCTACTTGCAGTTTCTATGAAACTATATAATTTATATAACTTTGGCCTCAATATATCTCTGTCTTATTTTGTTTATATCCATTCTCCATTCTAAAGTAAAAATAATATAATAATGATAATATAATATCATAAAATAGAAAAATACTAAATGTGACCTTTCTAGAAAATTTAAGAATTATTTTATTTTAAGGCAAGTTTTCTACACTTATTAATATATGTCTCTCTATATTTTTTCTTAGTTCCTCCTCTCTTTTTCCAAATACTCAAGATTCTTTCAATGAACAACTTAAATAATGTAAACCTTTTTTTTTTTGTTACCCCTACTCAATATGCTCAAAAGAATTAATGATTAATAGTCTCTCTATACTAAAATTACTATCAGAGAATCTTGACAGAAAAAAATTAAATCCCTAAATAAAAACTGTTACGTTAATTAAACAAGGAGATCATTAAATTTAGTTGGCTTTAGTGATTTAGTAGCCCACTTAAGCAAACCAAAATCTAAATGTGTAATTCCTCAAGCTTAAGAAATTGAAAACTAAGAACAACCAATCACAAACAGCCAACTAGTCTACTAGTCTTTCTCAAATAATGTCACTATTTCGGCTATAACCAATCAAATAATTTTTTGCTTTGCTTCTGCCTCTTCTCTAAAAATGTCTTTCCCCTAGCTCTTACTGGTGAAACACTCCTAACCACCTCTCTCTCTCTTTTTTTTTTGCATTGCCTGATTTGAAGCAACTTTTGCTCAAATAATATTTGTAGTATGCTTCAGTTTATTTTTTAATAGTACCAAATTAAAAACCCTTTTCTAACTTTGGCAAGTTAGTTTCCAATTTTGACCAGTGAGCTCAGAGCACACTCATCTGTATACAAATTTATTTGATCACACCATCACATATAAACAATTTTAAGGATACTGTTGTGGACAAACACACTTGTAGCAGTATATGTTTCGTGCTATATCTGAGTTTTATCACACAAAAACACATTTTTCACTTTATTAAAGTTTTGTAAACAAAACTTTAAATGACATTGTGGTTGCTAAAGTTCAAATAAAAACCAAAGTCTGATGGAGATCATAAACTATGTTCATACACAATAATGTAATAAAATTTTACAAAATATCTGTAAATGTTTTAAATAGTGATTAGACCATTTCCCTGAAATATGTGGAATCTGACCCTGTTCTGGATTAAAGATTTTATGAAATTTAGTTTTTTTTAAGAGTACATAGAAGGGACATCTTATCCAAATTCAATATATTCTGGATGCACATGTGCAATTTAGAAGCGACAACATGAAAATTCAGAGCTGTCCTAAATTAAATTACAGTGAGCCAGAGAGCGAGAGAAGGAGACTGAGCAATTAACCAGTTAATAGCTGTGGGTCAACTAACATATTACTGATTGTTTATTGGAGCCTTGAATCAACCTCCAGGCAACCAACCACTAGAACCACTGCATCCTGCGTAAGCATGAACTTTTCAGGATGGCTGCCTATAACCAACCAAAAGCAGTAAATAATTCTTTCCTAAGGACTGTGAAACTATCCAAGAACTGCCCGTGCTTCTTCTTTTCTCACCTCCCTAATCCGTAGCCAATGTAAATTTTTTTAAGAAAACCTGCAAACTTTCTTCCCCAAAACATAACATATAAAAGCACTCATAAATTCCAAGATGGCAGACATATTGTCTTCTCCACATTGCAATTCTTCTGGTGATTTAGACTTCATGCCCCAGGACCTGGTCCTTTCCAGGCTAGCATATGGCTCAATAAAACTTTTCTTTTAAAAAGGTGTTCATCCATTAAAGTTTTTGTTTGTTCGTTTGTTTGTTTGTTCGTTTAACAAAAGGTTAATCTAGAAGCATGCCAAATCTCAGAGGACTAGTATATCATTGAAGTGTTTTATTGATTTTTGCTACTTTCTGACCCTCTCAAATGCATTAGGTGGCCAAAGCATTATTTAGTAGTTCATAGCAGCCCAGGGTATTTCATTGTCACCATGTATCACCTCTAAATTGTTTTTCACTTTTTTCAAATAGACTAAGTTTATTGGTCTTCAGTATTTATCACTACCAAATTTTCTTCCATCCTCCAGCTTGCAATGCTATCCCTTGTTACTTTAATTCTTTTAAATGTGGTAGATTAAGAAAAGAGAGGTAATGCTTGGATGCAAAATTATAGTGACATGTATTTAATACAGAGAAAATGTTCAACTAATGAAAGTATCTCAGATTGTGCCCACACACACCGACTCCAAGGATGTGTAGTTGCAGTAGGTAGGTGTAAACCAGTCTCCTCCAAAATGTTGAGGAGATGCTATGATGCTGGTAGAGTGAACCTCCAAATGGTGACTGTTATTATTAGACATTCTAGAAGAGTCTTTTTACTCAACTTTTTCGGAGTGGGTCCTCTTGGTTGATCTGAAGAGATGACAATGTTATGACTAGACGATGACTGTAGAACTTGCATTTTCTGAAGACATTGAAAATGAATTTACCCTCAAACTAGCCTGAAATATGTCAGTTTATACTCTAAATTATTAGAGCTAAAAGCATCTTTGAAGTTATGCAATGCGACATATTACCTCACAAATAAACATTCCTACATTATTTCTTATATTTTGCTCTTTGTTGTTGTTTTCCTTAGTTACTATGTTTCTAGCTCACCATAATCCTAGGAGTATATCTAAAGTACCTCAGAATATTTCCAGTATCAGTCTTCTGCACTGTAATACATTATCTTTATCATTCTTTATTACATGGTTTTGAGTAACTTGGAAGCAAATAAAATCAGAAGCAGCTTTAAAAGCTTTAAACAAGACTCTAGCCCTGACCAACACCTAGATTGAAGCCCTGTAAATGCCTTGAAGAAGGGAGCCTAGCCAAACTCTATTGAGAATCATGACTCAGATACTTTGAGGTAATAAATATGTGTTGTTTTAAGCCATTAATTATATGCTAATTTATAACATAGGAATAGATAACTAAAACAAAATTCTAAAATAAAATTATAGACAAAATTTTGCTGCAATGACAGCCATAGAAACTTACTGTAAAGATTATGTAAAATGATACAAAATCAAATGTGTAAATATACATACATTTCTTTATGTTTTGGCTTACTAAATACATTTTTTTCCTAATATCTAAGCTAAAATTTGTCTGCTTTGGTATGTCATCTTTTACAGATATTTCTTGAAGAATTTATAAAGTTGGAATCTGACACATGTTTTAGAAATAAATAATATTTTAAAGTCAAAAGCATCAATATTTTAATCACTAAAATATTTTCACATTGAAAACAAATAATATTTTCTTCTTATTCACATAGAGAATAGTCCACATCACATCTTTTAAATCATTACCTAAATTCATGCAACAAATTTACTAATAAAAGGTATGCATTGAACAATTTTAAGGTCAAGACAAGTAATTATAATGAGACAATTGTCTAAAAATAAATTTTAATTAAATATATTGTCTAACTTAAAGCATCAAGTTGGTTACTGGTACCCATTCTTTGCTGAGAGAAACTAACATATTTTGGCTCTTGGTATGATGTGTATTTCTATTTCAATATAAACTATAGGAATTCCTTGTAAATCCTTGATATATAATGGACACTAGTAACCATATGTATTTAAGGCAATGGTGGAAAATACAGTTTCTAATAGTTTTAAAGTAATATATTTTCTTATATTTTATAATTCTCTCAACATTTCTATATTTAATTAAACAAAATTCATAAAATTTCATTTGAAAATAAATCTTGCTTATTTGTAGGACTGCATTCTGCTCCCCAATTATGCTACATAAATTTTCCTTAGACTTTCATTTGTGCTATCTTGTTTACCCATAAATCATAAAATGATAAATAATATGTAAAACAGCTTGTAGAGTTAATTCATGAACTTATCAAATTATAATAATTTATATACTTTGTTACCAAAGACAATATTAAACTCCCATCTTAAAGATTCAACTCATAGAAACTGAGACTTTTATGATGTCGCATAGAAACAGGATAGTACTTTCTAAACTCAAATGGTACTGAAATTGAAATAATTTTAATAATATTAATTATTTTTAATAATTATACTGATATATGTTTTTATCAAGGAATGTTTATCTTTCTATTTAAAGTAGGAAAATAGGTTTAAACAAAGCAATTAAAATACTATAATTGCCCTAGCTGTATTTGAGAAGAAATTATGCTTTCAAATGATAAAGATTAATTTAAACCTTAGAGAAAATCTAAGTAAGACTTATGTTTTAATATTTTTAAATATTAAAAATAAAGCTCTCTTTTAAAATAAATAGATAAATGCTGCACTCATTGATAACTTCACCTATTTATATATATTTGAGCATAGTATAGATTTAGCTCTGTTGTTAATATGATAAATAAAGCAAATAAGCACATTGAAAGAGAAAAACATGATTAAATTTGTATTTTTCTGCCAGAAGTAATTCCATGCCTTAACCTTAAGGCAAAGAGTAATTAGAATGTAACACTGGAATGGGGCTAACTTCTTTATTTTTACAGATGAAATAACTACGGTTCAAAGAAGACAAGTAAAGTTATGAAATTCATAAAGCGTATGATTTGAGCCAGATACTGCTATATCCTAGACCAAGTAGAATCTGGTGACACTAAACTTTTTTTGTTATGGTTTTGTTCTAAAACAAATAAAACAAAAACTTTTGTTGTTATTTTCTCCCTTGTACTTCTGCTCAGGCCCTTCATGGCCAGGTTTGGTGAGGCTGGGTCTTAGAGATCAGGACACACTTAGCCATCTGCATGAATTCTTTGACTCTATACACTCTAGTGAATACTGAGAGGTATAATGATGCAGCAAAATTTGGGGATGCTTCCTTTTATTGTTCTGTCATAATATACTAATGTATTGAATGGAAAAATATTTAATAGTAATTGGTATCCTTGGTCTTATCTCGATTAGTTTCACCCTCACAATTCTGCATTAAAAGTATGGTTTTTTTTCATTATAATTTATAGCTAATTAATCAACTACAACATAAGTGATTTACCAAGCTGTTTCAAATTGTATTCTTGTGAATAAACTGAATAATACTGATTCACCTGGCATACTGGAACAACCTATGCTGTGAAGTTATGTTTCAAAATTAACAAAAATTTGTAATGTATTATTTTCCCTTTGTCCTACACTATTTATTTTAATGAAACAAAATTGAATAAAACATAATTTTTAGAATAAAACCCTGGTAGTTTGACATTGGAGTTACTTTTGTCTCCTGGAAAACCACAGCCTAATGTTTAAAAAACACAGCCTAATGTTTTTGATTAAAAGTCTCATAAACCTACAAGCTTTAAAAAGAATGAGTATTTATGATATATGACAAGACAAATGAAAACAGAAAAATGTGAAAATGTTAAAATTTGAAAAGAAAATACAAGAAAAAATAAACTATTTATCCAGAAAATACTCCAGTGCGGCCGGCTCATTAGCAATGAAGGGCAAGTCATTTGTATTGTGATTGTACTATTACATCTAAACCAAATATACTCTTATTAGATTGTCATTTTACCTTTCTCCTACACTCTAGCCAGCTTGCTTCATTTACTGAAAGAGTGAACAGCTGGCTGCTTCCTCACTTGGAGCCTGTTATACTACCTTGCTAATAATAGCTCTTGTCCCAAATGTCCAGACATGTTAGTTCTGTGATGTGTGCAGAATCTTGCTGTGTTTGTCCACAGGAACTGTTAAAATAGTTACATATCTTCTACAAGAGTGTGCAAGAAGCTTTATTAAGACAATATACTTTTAAAAGGCACTAATAAATGTTTAAAGGAAATAGAGTAGTTGCTATGACTATATCTTTCTAGGGTTTTCAAATGAAAAAGAGCATCCATTTTATTTATGAAGTGCTAGTTAGTTATAGACAATTCTTTGTTTCTTTTCTCAAAGACAAGTAATTGAAATCAATGGGATCTATTCATTTCAAACTGATTGGAAATAGTTATACCCTTACTGATGTTACCGATGTTATCAACAGCAGACTTAAATCACTATATCTTTTAATTTTAATTATACATAGCTATTGCCTCTTAATTTAGTAGAGCAGGTAGGATGCTATAGCACCCATTTGAGTTTGTGACACGGAAAAATATCCTTTGGAGATAATCTGAAATATCTCTTTATTTTATTTTTTTTTAATTTGACACATTAAAAAAGCAAACCTGAACTGTAATCCTCAGAGCAGAAAACATGAAACATAAGTCTTTCTTCTTTTTTTGGACTTACCTCCTTAATTGAGGAAGGTGAAGACTGTGAAACACAATTAACAGATGAATTTTGCATTAGACATGTCATCTTATTCAAAGAAACATAAAATTGTTCTAAGGAAGAATCAGAAGCAGGATGCTGGCCTTCCTCTGTAAAGATTCAGTTAGAAATTACTAGATTGAACTCCATAAAGGCAGAATTTATATCTTATTCATCTTTGAATCCCTGTGGCTAACAAATATCCTAGTATATAGTGGGTATTCAATACATACTTGTTTAATGGATGAATACGTGAATAAAATCTACCAAATAACTGTTATAGATAATTTAATTTTCAAATAGAAAATAGAGAATACCCATAACATAATCAAATGTTTTCTCATTGTTCTCAAAATTTCCTTCACTCAAATGTGCTTTAAAGGAAAATTACCTTAGATTAGAATTTAACTTAGGTTAGAATTTAGAATTAGGTTTCAAAGAATAATTCTTAGATCTGCTACTGATAATAATTTAAAATCTCTTGTCTTTTTTAAAATACTTTTTAATAAATATACTATATGTCATGCATAGAATATTCAATATATATGCTTCAAATTTTACCTTTTCTGAAATACATTGAGTTTAATTCTGCTGTATAATGTCACATAGTACCTGGAAACAAGTAGATTAACACTAGGGTCCTACATGGTCTCCCAGTGTACCTGGTACCCTGGAGTCTGAATGTCATTAGTTTATCTTCTACACAGGCCTCTAATCCCTTACCCACAGAACAAACTCAGAAATAAAACACAGCTATCAGGGCAAATTACAGTAAAGTCAACTTAATAGCTTGCTTTCTGATATAAATCATCTATTTCAGTTTCTAGTGGTCCCTGAATCAGTAGCACTGGGGAAGTTAAAAATAAAAATTCTCAGGCTCCATCCCAGACATATCGAATCAGAAACTCCAGGTTTGGGTCCCGGAAACCTGAGTCTTAACAATCTCTCTGGGTGATTCTGATGAATGCTCTGTTTGAAGAACCACTATTTTATAATACCTAAGGGTATTCAAAAAACAATACAGCCAGAGGATAGCATTAACAAGTGTTTGCATTCTATGAATTTCATTCTTAAATTTGTAGGATCTCTGTTGGCTTAATTATGTTGCCCTCAAAGTTTGTGAGGTTCAGCAATCTAGAGGCTGTCAAATTATTCTTTACAAGGTAAAGGATAAATTGTTTCTTCTGGCCTCTTGTACTACTCCTACTGGGCCATCTTTGGATTTGGGAAGAAACATATACTTTGGGTAAAAGTTCCTAGTTTTGAGTGGAACTCAGAACAAGAGAAGGTTCAGCAACAGATCCAGACTGCTGTGCAAGCTGTTCTGCCATTTGGGTCATTGGTGCAGCATACTTGATGGTTCTTAGAGCTCCACTGGGAGAGAGGGATGCTGTTTGTGCTATTGGTAGGAACCTCTAGGTTAATTATAGCCCAGGCTCTGAGTGAAATCATATAATATTTATCTTTCTCTGTTTGACTTATTTCACTCGACATAATATCTCTAGGTCCATCCATGTAATTACAAATGGTAGGATTTCATTTTTTTTAATGGCTGAGTAATATTACATTG
Source organism: Pteropus medius (assembly GCF_902729225.1). NCBI lineage: Eukaryota > Metazoa > Chordata > Mammalia > Chiroptera > Pteropodidae > Pteropus > Pteropus medius. Next base: position 387,468 of record NW_024347730.1, read on the forward strand.
TATGTATGAACCAAAATATTAAATTTGATATTTCTTACTTCATCAGTAATAAAATGAGCCCAAGAATATCTCCTTAACAAGGCTACTGCAAAAATTAAATAAAAGTTTAAATATAACATTTTCCAAAAATATTTATAAACTTTAAACTTAAATGAGAATTTAGTGTTTTATATGTGTATGTATTTTTATTTAATTTTTATTAAATTTCTTGGGGTGACATTGGTTAATAAAATTATGTAGGTTTCAAGTGTACAATTCAATAATGGATCATTTGTATATTGGATTGGATGTTCACTACCCAAAGTCAAATTTCCTTCCATCATCATGTATTTGATACCCTTTACCCTTATCTACCTTCTCATTGTTCCCTTTCCTCCTCGTAACTATGAAGTTGTTATCTGCATTTATGATTTTTTTGTTTGTCTTGTTTGTTGCTTTCAGTTTTATATCTCATATATGAGTGAAATCATGAGTCTCAACTTTTTCTGTCTTATTTTGCTTAGCATGATTATCTCAAGATCCATCCATGTTACCACAAATGGCAGTATTTCATCTTTTCTTATGGCTGAGCAAAATTCAAGTGTATATATGTACCACATATTCTTTATTTGATCATCTATCAAAGGACATCTTGGTTGTTTCTATGTCTTGGCCAGGATTTAGTATTTTAAATCCACTTTCTAATATTATTTGCTAATTTTTGATAGAAATTACATTAAACACTTTCATATAGTATCTATTTATTTTTTCCATAGCATGAGTTATGGTTTATGTGTCAAAGGTCTCACAGCTAGTGAATGATACCAAAAACCTCTGACCTCAGCAGTCTAATTTTAGAGCTATGACTATTAACACAACCTGCATATATTTTCTAAACATATTACAAAACCTCGCCACTTTAAGAAAAGCATTTATCATCCTAAGAGAAATCAATATCACAAAGTACCATTAGAATAAGAAAAATCTCAAATCGTTCTTGGTTTTGCTAATAATGAACACTCATAATGATTTCAAAATATTAGAGAAAAAAGGTTGAGAAGTTTCATTGGAATAAATAATTGCCGTAAAAAAATCACAAATTCCATGTGAACTGAGAACATTTAAAACTTCTTTAAAAAAAATAGCAATGACACACTTTTACATTTGGAGTTCCAATGTATACTTTTTGTTTGCACTTAAGTCTGACAGAGAAAGACAGACACTGTATGATATTTATGTGTGGAATCTAAAAATGCCAACCTTGTAAAAACATAGAGTAAAATAATGGTTATCAGGTTCTGGAGGATGGGGGTATAGGAAAACTGTTGTTAAGGGTACAAACCTGCAACTGGGCGTAGAGATCTAATGCATAATATAATGAATATAGGCAAAATTATGGTATTACAGTCATCAAACATGGTACGAAATTAGACATAATTATTCCAACAACAAAAAATAATAATTATGTGATGTGGTAGGGGTGCTATCACTACGATGGCGATCAATACAATGTATAAATGTATCAAAACAACATATTGTATATCTTACATTTAAACAATGTTATATGTCAAATATATTTTAATTTTAAAAGTAGCAAAACTATGTATAAAATGTAATATAAATGATATTAAAATAATAAACATGTTAGGTTGGAAGATATATTAAATTGGGAGTAAAGGGGTAGAGACATAATATTAAATAGCCACTGGTCACCTTGGTAAGAATGATGTCAGATGGATAAAAACCTTTTTGTAACAGTTTCAGGAGAGAATAAAATGTAAAGATTTAGAAACATGGAATATTTACAACCACTTTTATTTTTATTTAATCCCCTCCCCCGCCACCACCACTTTTACCCCTGACCTATGGATGTTGCCGTCTCTCCTTAAAAACTGAATCTCTGAAGACAGATTGTCTCCACCTGGGGGTATGATCTGTGGCTCCACCTGGGGTGTGAACCCAGGACCTCTAGAACTTTCTGCATGTAAAACAGACGTGCTAACCACTACATTATGGAGCCATACCCTACAACCACTTTTAGAAGTTTGATATAGAGCTAAGCAGAAAGTTCAGGCTGATATTAGAGGGATAAATGGAATTAAAGGAGAGATTTTATTTCATTTAAGATATAACAATGTTTGTGTTAAGATAAAAATTAAAAAAAATAGAATACAGAGAAATAAATTAGTGATAGATAAATAAGATGAAATTACAAGAGGAAATACTTAGGCTGATTAGGAAAGATGAATTTGAACCATTATAAAAGTGAAGAGTTATTGTCTAAGATGAGTATATATGTTTTACTCACAGGAATCAGGAATATGGTTTGAGACGCAGGTAGTTTGGTAGATTTCCAAGTGAATAGGTAATTTTCTTCTATTGTTCTATTGTAATAAAGTAAAAATAAGATTGTTGGATATAATGATAAAGGGGGAACTCTGCTGAAACTTTGAGGGAGAATGAATATATAAATAGCCATGTCAGACAAATGATTACTGACAAGTAATAGTTATGACCTGATTGTGGTTTGAGGTCAAAATTTTAAAGTGAATTTATCCACATAATTATATGTTTTCCTTTAATCATATTCTGCTAATTTTTGGATAAGCCGATAGAAATATGGCTTAACCCTAGTTAAATTTTTTTCCAAGTAAGTATTAGAAAAAGACAGAAAAGGAAAAAAAAAAAAAGGTTGAGAATGTGCAGTGATAATCACAATAGTGACTATATTGATGTATAATGGACTCCATGTTATATAAGGGCACAAAGGCATAAAGGATATAGACAATGATAGATTAGAAGTTCTCAACAAACTCAAGTAGAATAACTAGAGTAAGTAAATTGATAAGAGAGGGTATAGAATAAAATCACTAAGATTTTGGAGATAATACTATAAAATGCAACCCTGTTAAAGTGAATCCAGTCCTCACAACTAATCAGCCCAACGGTCATTTCATCCCATTAACATGCAAATAGCAACTATAACAGGAGAGCACACACAACCCATACAAGAGACACACCTGGAACACCCAGCTCAGGTGACCTGTGAGACTGGGCCACTGAGACTCATAGGAAACCTCCTACATAAGGTCATGCTACTAAGACCAGGAGACATAGTAGCCCAACTTTATTGCTAATACATAGGAATGAATGCAGGGAGGCAGCCAGAATTGAGAGAAAAAGAAACATGTCCAAAGAAAAGAACAGAATAAAGCTCCAGGAAAAAAAGCTTTACAAATGGAGTCAAGAAAAGAGCAAAACAAAAAGGAGTCAAGAAATCTACCAAATGCAGAATTCAAAACATAAGTTATTAGGATGCTCAATGAACATAGGGGAAGAGCAGATGAACTTAATGAGAAGTTCAACAAAGAGATAGAAAACATAAAAAATGGAGATAGAAAACATAAAAAAGAACCCATCAGATCTGAAGAATACCAAAACTGTAATGAAAACTACATTAGAGGAAATCAACAGTAGATTACCCGATGCAGAGGATTAAATCAGCAATTTAGAATTAAGGTAGCAGAAAACACCTAATCAGAATAGCAAAGAGGTAAAAGAGTCAAAAAAAAAAAAATGAGGATAACTTACAAAGCCTCTGAGACAATATCAAGCATACCATAGGGGTATAAAAAGAGATGAGAACAAGCAAGAAATTGAAAACCTATTTCAAAAAATAATGACATAAAGCTTCCCTAACCTGGCAAAGGAAATAGACATAGATGCCCACAAGCACAAGATGAACCTAAATGGGCTCACACCAAGACACATAATAATTAAAATGTTAAAGGTTAAAGGCAAAGAGAGAATTTTATTTTATTTTATTTTATTATTAATTTATTGGGATAACATTGGTTAATACAAATATATAATTTTCAGATGTACATTACAATTTGACATCTATGTATTCTATTGTGTGATTACCACCCAAAGTCCGGTTTCCTTCAGTTACCATATATTCGATCCCCTTTACCCACTTCACCCTCCCCTGATCCCTTTATAATTGACCCCCTTTACCCTGTCTACCTCTTCGCTCCTCCACCACCCCCTACCCTCTCGTAACCACTAGTACATTGTCCATGTCCCTGAATTTCTGTTTGTCTTGTTCATTTATTGCTTTTAGGTTTATATCTCACATATAAGTGATATCATGTGATTTTCAACTTTTTCTGTCTGGCTTATTTCATTTAGCATGATAATCTCAAGGTCGAGTAATATTCTATTGTATATATATACCACAGCTTCTTTAGCCAATCATCTATCATGGGACACTTCAGTTGCTTCCTTGCCATGGCCACTGTGAATAGTGTTGTTATGAACATTGGTGTTCAAATATCTTTTCGGATATGAGTTTTCAAGTCTTTGGAGTAAATATCCAGTAGAGGGATTGCTGGATCATATGGTAGATCAATTCTTAGCTTTTGAGGAACTGCTCTACAGTTTTCTATAGTGGCTGTACAAATTTGCAGTCCCACCAGCAGTGTATGAGGGTTCCTTTTTCTCCACATCCTCTCCGACATTTGTTATTACTTGTCCTGTTGATTATAGCTATTCTAACAGGTGGGAGATGGTATCTCATTGTGGTTTTTACTTGCGTTTCCTTAATAGCTAGTGATGTTGAGCATCTTTTCATATATTTGTCAGCCATTCATATTTCCTCTAGGGAGAAGTGTCTGTTTAGGTCCTCTGCCCACTTTTTGAGTGGATCGTTTCTTTTTTTGTTGTTATTGAGTGGTATGAGTTCTTTGTATATTTTGAATATTAGGCCCTTATTGGAGGTGTTGCTTGCAAATGTATTTTCCCATTTGGATGGTTGTCTCTTTATCTTGTTGACAATTTCTTTTGCTGAGCAGAAGCTTTTTAGTTCCATGGAGTCCCATTCATTTATTTTTGTTTTTACTTCCCTTGCCTTTGAGGTCAAATTCATAAAACCATCTTTAAGTCCAAGGTCCTTGAGTTTCGTTCCTATGTTTTCTTCTACGCATTTTATTGTTTCAGGTCTTATATTCAGGTCCTTAACTCATTTTGAGTTAATTTTGGTGTGTGGTGATGTTAGACAACAGTCTAGTTTCATTCTTTTGCAGGTGGCCTTCCAATTTTCCCAGCACCATTTATTGAAGAGACTTTCTTTTATCCACTGTATGTTTTTGATTTTTTGTCAAAAATTATTTGCCCATATAAATATGGATTTACTTCTAGATTCTCGATTCTGTTCCACTGGTCCGTGTGTCTGTTTTGCTGCCAATACCATGCCATTTTGATTACTGTTGCTTTGTAGTATAATTTGAAGTCAGGCATAGTAATGCCTCCAGCCTCATTCTTTTTTCTCAGGATGGATTTGGCAATTCAGGGTCTTTGTGCTTCCATATAAATCTGATGATTTTTTTGTTCTATTTCTTTAAAAAATGCCGATGAGATTTTGATGGAGATTGCATTAAATCTATATAATGCCTTAGATAATATGGTCATTTTAACTATATTGATTCTTCCAATCCAAGAACGCGAAATATCTTTCCATTACTTTGTATCTTCTTCAATTTCTTTTAATAGGGTCTTGTAGTTTTCATTATAGAGGTCTTTCACATGTTTCATTACATTTATTCCTAGGTTTTTATTCTTTTTGTTGCAATTGCTAAAGGCATTATTTTTTCCACTTCTTTTTATGATGCTTCATTATTTGACTATAGGAACGCTATGAATTTTTAAATGTTGATTTTGTATCCAGAGACTTTATTATATTTGCTGATTGTTTCTAGTAGTGTTCTTGTGGAGTCTTTAGGATTTTCTATATAGAGAATCATGTCATACACAAATAGTGACAGTTTGACTTCTTCATTTCCTATTTGGATGATTTTTATATTTTTCTCTTGCCTGATTGCACTTGCTAGGATCTCCAATGTTAAGCTGAATTAGAGTGGTGATAGTGGACAACCTTGCCTTTTTCCTGATCTTAAGGGAAGGTTTTTAGTTTTTCACCATTAAGAATAATGTTGGCTGAGGTTTTGTCATATATAGCCTTTATTATGTTAAGGTATTTTTCTTCTATACCAATTTTGTAAAGTGTTTTGATCATAAATGGATGCTGTATCTTGTTGAAGGCTATTTCTACATCTATTGATATGATCATATGATCCTTACTTTTTAATTGGTTTATGTGGTGTATCACATTAATTGATTTGCATATGTTGAACCATCCTTGTGCCCCTGGGATGAAGCCCACTTGATTGTGGTGTATAATCTTTTTAATATGTTGCTATATACAGTTCGATAGTATCTTATTTAGGATTTTTGCATTTGTGTTCATGGGAGGTATTTGTCTGTAGTTTTATTTTTTGTGTTATCTTTACCAGGTTTTGGTATCAGAGTAATATTGACCTTATAAAATGAGTTGAGAAGTATTGCCTACTCTCAGATTTTTTGGAAGAATTTGAGGAGAATAGATATTAAATCTTCTTTGAATGTTTGGTAGAATTCACTGGGGAAGCCAGCTAATTCCGGACTTTTACTTTTTGGCAGGTTTTTGATGATTGTTTCAATTTCCATACTGCTGATTGATCTATTTCGATTTTCCAGATCTTCTTGATTCAGATAGGAAGATTGTATTTTTCTAAGTACTGGTCCATTAATTCTAGGTTATTAAATTTGGTGTCATATATTTTTTCACAGTATTCTTGTATGATCTTTGTATTTCTGCAGTGTCTGTCATAATTCCCCCTCTTTTACCCTTGAGTTTGTTTATTTGTTTCCTTTCTCTTCTTTCTTTAGTGAGTCTAGCCAGGGGGTTGCCAATTTTATTAACCTTCTCAAAGAACCAGCTCCTTGTTGTATTTATTTTTTCTATTTGTTTTTGTTTTTGTTTTCAATTTCATTTATTTCTCCTCTAATTTTGACGACTTCTTTCCTTCTGCTAACTTTAGACCTCATTTGTTCTTCCTTTTATAGTTTTCTAAGATGAAGCATTAGTTTGTTTATTTGGGCTCATTCTTGTATTTGGAGATAGGCCTGTAATGATATGAACTTTCCTCTTATGACCATTTTTGCTGTGTCCCAAAAGTTTTGATATGTTGTACTATCATTATCATTCATTTCTATGTATCTCATGAACTCACTTTTTATTTCTTCTCTAACTCAGTCATTCCACGTATTTGTGGTTCTTCCTGATTTCTTTTGGCAGTTGATCTCGAGTTTCAAAGCTTTATGATCAGAGACTATACGTATGATTTCAACCCTCTTTTATTTGTTGAGGCTATTTCTGTGTCCCAGTATGTGGTTGATTCTTGAGAATGTTCCATTTGCACTAGAGAAGAATGTATAAGCAGCTGTTTGGGGATGGAAGACTCTGTAAATGTCAAGTATGTCCAGCTGTTCTAATATGTCATTTAAGGATGTTATTTCCTTATTGATTTTCTGTTTGGATGATCTGTCCATATCCAACAGTGGAGTATTTAGGTTTCCTACTATGATGGTGTTTTGGTCTGTTTTTCTCTTTAGTTCTGTTAGTAATTGCTTTACATGTTTTGGGGCTCCCTGATTGGGAGCGTAGATATTAACAAGTGCTATGTCTTCTTGGTGTGTGATTCCCTTTATCATTATGTAGTGTCCCTCAGTATCTTTCTTTACCTTTTTTTATTTTGAAGTCTATTTCATCTGATATTAGTACCACTACTCCGCTTTTCTCTGAATGACATTAGCTTAAAATATCTTTTTCACTCTTTCACTTTCAGTCTATGTTTGTCTTTGGAGCTGAGATGTTTCTCCTGGAGGCAGTATATCGTTAGGTTTTATTTTTTTGATCCATTCTGCAATTCTGTGCCTTTTTATTGATGAGTTTAGTCCATTTACATTTAGAGTGATTATTGAAATATGAGGTCTTATAGCCATTTTATCTTTTCCTTTCTGGTAGCTTGATGTTTCTATTTCTTCCTTGTTCTTGTGTTTCTATTTTCTTTATTTTGGCTGGCTTTTGTGGGTTTTGCCTCTGGTTCTTCTTGTTTAATGTTATATACTTTGGTTCTGAATCTTTGGTGTGTGGTTACCATTACGAATATGAAAAGGATTGTTATGTATATATACAGTTATCCATTTTCTTCTGCGTGTGCCTTATACCTTTTCTCTTTTTTCGTATTTGGATCTTTGAATTTCTCCTTTTCAGTCATTGTTGTCTCAATTTGTCCCTATGTATGCTGAATGTTCATTACTATCTTGCTATAGCAATTCTCTTCTTATTATTTAAGCTTATAATGCTCTGTTCTTAGTAAGAGTTGCACTGCTCTGTTTCTATTTACCTGATAGTCACTTTACCCCTAATTATGTATTTGTTTTGTTTTGTTTTGCTATTTTGTGTTAGGTGAGCTGTAGTGCAGGCCTTATAGTGGAGAATTCCAATTTTTGTATGTCTGGAAAGGTCTGAATTTCTCCTTCATATTTAAAGGAGAGCTTGGCTGGGTACATTATTCTAGGCTGGTCGTTCCTTTCATTTGATAGTTTAAATATTTGATTCCATTCTTTTCTGGCTTGTAAAGTTTACGCTGAGAAGTCCGATGATAATCTAATGGGTTTTCCCTTATAAGTTACCATCTTTTTTTCTCTGGCTGCCCTGAGAATTCTGTCTTCGTCAGTGATTTTTGATAGTTTTAATACAATGTGTCTTGGTGAAGGCCTTTTTGGGTTGATATAATTGGGTGTTCTGTTGGCTTCTTGAATTCTAAGCTCCAGCTCATTCCTTAGATTTGGGAAATTCTCGTCCACTATTTGTCTGAAAATACTTTCTAGTCTCAGCTCCTTTTCCTCGCCTTCAGTAAAGCCTATTATTCTTATGTTTCCTCTTCTAATAGTATCAGCTAGTTCTTGAATTTATCTTTTATTATTTTTCATTCTTTGGTTTCTCTCTTTTTTCTTCTGACTTATTTCTAGATTTCTGTCTTTGATATAACTGTTCCTTTCCTACATTTGGTCGACTCTATTTCCCAAGTTTGCAATTTAATTTTTAACTCTTGCAGTGTGTTCTTCATCTCCAGAAGTTCTTTGTGGTTCCTTTTGAGGGTTTTAATCTCATTGCTCTGCCCATCTAGTTGTTTTTTTCAATTCCTGAAATTGTTGATTTGAGTTGTTTTGGATCTCATTGAGTTTTTTTAAGAAGTAGCATCTTGAATTCTCTGTCATTTAAGTCCCATATTTCTATATCTGTAAGCTTATTTTCTGGAGATTTTTCTTTCTTTCTGAGCTTCCATCTCACTTTGGTTGTTTGTGGTGTTTAATGGACTATTTCTCCACCTGGGTATTAACAAAAGTGCATTCTGTTGTTTTTCCAGAAAGATTTTTATATAAAGGTCTCTCTTTAGCCTGCTGCAAAGAAGGCACTTAGGTGGTGTCTAAGCCTCTTGAATCTCTGCTTTATATGAAGCCTAAATGTCTTTTTTTATTTTCTTGTAGAAATTAATCACACTTGCTACTTTCTGTTTTAGTTCCTGTCTGTGTTAGCAACAGTTTCGGTAGCATTTTCTCAGATTCCCCTGGGGCTCCACAGTGATTGATATCAGAGGGTATGGGGGGAAGGCCCTCTGGGTTGAGAGATGGGGGCTGCAGCCTTGGTTTTGCAACCAGGTTAGGTAAAAATCAACTGTCGCTTCTCTGAGGTCCTGTAGCGCTTCTCTGCTTTCGGCCCTGATGACTGGGCCCTGCTGCTGGCTGCTAGAAGTTCCAGTACTTCCAGGCAGGCTGATCAGGGATGTTGCCGCACCTTCTCCATTCCTCTTCCAAAGAGAGAATGTATTATTATTATTATTATTATTATTATTATTAATTATCTATTATTATTTTATGTCAAAGGTACCTGGTTTCCGTAAGTGGTCTCCCATTGGGATATTAACTAGTCCTAACCCTGCTTAGCTTCCAAGATCAGGCATCAGGCTTGTTAAGGGTGGCATGGCCATAAACTATGGACCATAGCTCCACTGGGGTGTGAATCCAGGACCTTCTGCATGTAAAGCAGAGGTGCTAACTGCTACACTATGGAACCACGTCCCCAAAGAGAGAATTTTAAAGATAGTAAGAGAAAAGCAATTATTTACCTATAAGAGAGCTCCTCCATAAGACTGTCAATTAATTTCTCAACAGAAACTTTGCAGGCCAGAAGGAATTGCATGAAACATTTAAAGTGATGAAAAGAAAGAACCTACAACAAAGATTACTCTACCCAGCAAACTATCATTTAGAATCGATAAAGAATTTCCCAAACAAGAAAAGATAAATGAGTTCATTAACACCAGATGACTGTTACAAGAAATGTTGGAGGACTTCTTTAAAAAGAAGAAAACAAAAGATCAAAAATACTACTAATAAAATGGCAATAACTCCATAGCTATCAACAATTACTTTAAATGTAAATAGATTAAATGCTCCAATCAAAAGAAAGGGTGGCTGAATGGCTAAGAAAATAAGACCCTTACATATGCTACCTAGAAGAGACTCACTTCAGATTGAAAGACACACACAGACAGGGACAGAAGGGACAGAAAAAGATATTTCATTAAAATGGAAATGAACAAACATGAAAAGATAAAGTAGCAGTACTTCTAACAGACAAAATAGACATTAAAACAAAGGCTATAATAAGAGACCAAAGAAGGACCCAGTAATCCCAAAACACTACTTCAAAGGAACATGTGAATCTATATGTTCATTGCAGCATTATTTACAATATCAAGATATGGAGGCAACTTGAGTGTCCATCAATAGATTAATGCATAAAGAAGAGGTGGTACATGTATACAGTGGAACATTACCCAAACATAAAAAATTGAATAAAATCTTGCCATCTGCAACAACATGGACTGACCTCATTGTGCTGAATGTAATAAGTCAGACAGAGAAAGTAAATGCCATATGATTTCACTTAATGCGGAATCTAAAGAACAAAATAGATGAACAAACAAAACAGAAACAAACTCAGAGAACATTTTGAGGTTGCCAGATGGAAGTAGATGGGGTGAGGGGTGAAAAGAAAAAGGAATTAAGAAGTACAAATTGGTAGTTACAAAATAATAATGGAGCTGTAAAGTCTGGAATAAGGAATACAGTCAATAATACTGTATAACCATGTATGATGTCAGAGGGTACTAGATCTGTCAGAATGATCACTTTATATGTTATATAAATGTCTAAATACCGTGTTGTACACCTGCAAGTAATATAATATTGTATGTCAACTGTAATTAAAAAGAAAAAAATATTTTAAAAAGTTCACAATCTGGTAGAGAAAGACTAAAATAATCTAAAATGTTATCATAGATATGTAGAAAAGAATAAATAGTTAGAATTGGGGCACCTGAATACTTTTAAGAAGATGGTGTCATTTGTTCTTGGTCTTTAAATGTTAAGAAGGTATTTAATAGAGGAAAAAAAATATTTCTTTGGATAATTATTACCATACAGAGTTAACAGCATTGAGGACAGTTGGGGTTTAAGAATGAGGAAAAAATAAATCAAGATAAGAATGAAAATAATCATCAGAATATGAGTGAAAAGACAAGAACAGTGGATGGTTATAGACATTATGAACAGCTGGAATTTTAAAAGTTAAGGAGTGGCCAATTGTATAATTTAAGGTTACAGTGAAGTGGAGGGTGATATTAAGTATTGACTAAGAACATACTACAATTTGATGATGAGGATTTTTTTTTGTTTATGTATTCATTTGTATTTATAATTGCACTCTTTTTACTTTTTTAATTTCAAAACTTCCTTCCTTCTTATTTCCTTCCTTCTTTCTTTCTTTTAATGCGGCAAGACTTATGAAACTACAGGAGAATGTCTTTGAAATATACAGAATACAGCTCCCAAAATATTTTCATAGACTTGTCATTTTTTTCTGAAACATTTATTATTTCTTCATATCTTGGCATGATGATAAATCCTGGGGTCACAAGGAGAAATTACAGGTTGTTTTTCCCCCTCAAACTCTCACAGAAAATAAAAAACTCTCATAAAAAATAAGTGAAAACCAAACTCAAGTCAGCATGCTATTTTTACATCAGCAAACAGCATTACTATTAACACTTCTGATCAAGAACTACATCTCCTACAGACAACTTATTCAGTTAGAACCCCATAAGCAAGATTGATGGGGAGGGTATCATAGTCAAAATATATCAAGAAAGTTGCTGAAAATATAAGTCAGTCTTGGGCTCAAAGCTAGGCTTGTTTGCATTTTATAAGTGTGTCATTTTATCCATGATAGACAACATAGCCATGATAGACATGATAGACAAAACTGGAAGTAGAGGTGTTTTTATCAGTGCAGTGACTCTAACATCTCAAACATGCCTGAAAAGGCTGAAGATTTGATTAACAGTTCTGTTGGCATATGGGTCAATATAAGCTACATTCTGTGATCAGATTCCATGTGTAGCACAAAAAGGAGATAGATAATGTAAAAAACAATCAAAGTGCAAGGTCACATGCCTCAAACATCCTGAAAGCACAGAAAAGCAGTTGTAGAATAAATTTTACACTTTCAAATATTAAGTATTTACATTAAAGGAATCTTGTTCTGACAATAGAAAATGCCAGGAAGAAAAAAGCTCTCCTCGAGCTCAGTAAAGAGGGCAGCGAGCACAAAACAGGGGCAAACAATCCAGTTGCATCACCTGCTCCCATACCAGATATCAAGCGAGCTCTTGCTCATGGGACTATTTGCCTTCAAATGTGAAGGTCTGCACCGACTTCCCCTGCGTGCAGCGTCTCTGTCCTGGCTGTAAACCGACACCTGTGACCGGCTTCCCAGGCTTCCCCTGGTGCCGCCCACGTTGGCACCCAGAGCCCAGGGCCGACTTGGACCGATGTCCACCAGCCGGAAGCTGCAGGAAGCGCTGAGAGAGGCTCCCGTCCCTGGAGACGTCCGCTCATCGAAGGGAGCCCGTCAGACCCGGCCCGAGCCTGACCGCTCACGGCCGCCTCCCTCCCTCGTCCTCCCCGGACAGCGGCTTCGTTTGCCCACGTGACTCATCGACACTAGTTTTGGTTTGGCTCTTTCGGAGGCGAGGAACGAGGACCAAGTCCGCCCGCCCCGAGAAGACGGGAGCTGATTTTAAGAAGACGTGGAGACTCAGCCGGATCACGACGGTGCCAAGATCGGGCTCTGGTGCCGGGATCGGGGTCTGGTGCCAAGATCGGGCTCTGGTGCCGAGATCGAGGTCTGGTGCCGGGATCGGGGTCTGGTGCCTCGCGGGAGCGAAGGCGGGCGCAGGCCGGCGGGTTGAACCGTGGCGCCCCGGAGCCTCGGCGTGGACACCGGCAGCGTCCGTGCGGAGGAGATGGGGGGCCCTCCTTGTTCTAGCGCCCACACTTTTTATGTGAAATACATTCTGACAGTGAACGGCTGAATGTTTCCTGTCTTCATAAACGCCCGGACACTGAATCCTGTTCACTTTGCCCCCCAGACCCTGTCGGAGGCTCTTCATTCCACACGCTTCGCTCCTGCTGAGACAACGAGGGCTCTTTCCACAAAGCCTTAAACTTGTTCCATTTCGGAGGCGACACTGAGGCAACTCAGACTCACTGGAGAGTCTGAAGCACACACCCAGATAGATCGCAAAGTCCCCGCCGTCGGCTTCCTCCCCGAGGACCCGTCACACAGACCCACATGGCCACGGAGCCACCAGACACCTGGCAGGACATTAGAAGTGCTGACGCAGACCCGTGGGGGTGGCCCATCACTGCTATGGCAACAGATGAGTAACGGTCAGCTCCCCCCACTCCTGTGTCCCCTGCTCCTGTGTCCCCCGCTCCTGTGTCCGTCTTCGAGTTACCTGTGGGCCAAACACTGATTTGAGTAGAACTTCTACTTTATTGCTTGAATCTGCTTACTCTGTGGGTTCTTTTCCCTTTAATATTATCTTCTCAAAAACCAGATAATATTGCCAAATTTAACCTAAACTTATTCCTCCAGGAAATTCTTATTCTGGGTCTGCGGGTGAGAGGTGACGACGAGGAGGAAGGTCTGTGCCCCGAGGCACTCCTGCGCGTTGGGGAAACGAACAGTAAACAGTAAGTGCTCCGTAAGGAACGGGGCTGCTAGGTGCCCGGTGTGATGCGGACACGTCAGGCCAGAGAAGCTTCCAGGGCTGCGTCCCCCCCTCTCCACGCTGTGTCCCTAACCTGCCTCAATAGGCTCTGTCTCCACGGCCATGAGCAGATCCTGGTGACTATGTCCTGGCTCCACAAACTGGCACATACCAGCACGGCGACCGAATGCCGGCCCTGCGTGTGGCCCACACGCTGCTGCGCGGGCCTCGGTTTCCTGCCGGCCCCTCCCAGATGGGCAGCTGCCCCGGGAGGCGGACCAAGCCCATCTGGTCCCCGCAGGATGCAGCCCCCAGGGCGCGTGCTGAGTCCTCAGCCGGGCCCTTGGCTCAGCGAGGCGAGACCGCGCTGTGCGCCAGCTGCCTTCGCAGGCTCTCGCTCCCCGTGCGTGCCCGCCGCCCGCCCGCCACCTCAGAGCCACGGCCGTCACGCGCTCTCCCCGAGTTCTCCATCACGCTTCATCGCTCTCCCCGTGGACGTCCCCAAGGACCTCTGCTGCCTCCGGCCTGTCCGCATGCCAAGTGTCGTGTGCCTGTCTGTCTCCTCCATGAGGTCCTAAGACCCTTAACCCAGGAGCCAAGTCCCCCCTCCAGAGTCCACCGCTGCACCAGGCAACGCTCACCAACAGTGGTCACTCTGCAGTGCTGGTGAGGGGACAACTAATAAAACGGTTTTCAACTAAGAAAACGGTTTTTCAACAAGTTAAAGGAGTGGCTTTTTGGAAGTAGAATTTAAAGATGGGACCTGGATAAGGCCATGAATTATTTATCGTGTGTCTTGAAAGGGCTTTCCGCCCCTTATTTTTGGACTCGCTCTGCATGCCGGTGCCCTGGCCACACTGTGTCCTTTCTCAGTGAAGCTGTCAAAGCCCAGCTGGGCTGGTCAGTGAGATGTTGTGCTGCTGTGACACCTTGTCAACAAGATACCGTCTGCACCTGCCACAAAATAAAATCAGTGTTTATAGGAAAAAGAGAACCATACCAAGATTAAAATGAAGAGTTTTTTAAAGAAGTTTCTACAGTGTTTGGGGACAGCCCGAGACAAGACTATAAACTTCTAGGTCCACTTCCACATGATTTGCTCATCCCGTAAATACCAAACTCAAACCCAGACTTTGATAACTAGAGATGGTAAGAGATATTAGCTTTAACTTTAAAAGAAACATCCAAAAAGGACTTTAATTAGAGACACCTATAGCAATATGGTACGTACTCATGTTCTCAATCTATTCATCTGCCACATAACTTACATCTTAAAATCCAATTTATATCATTTAGGTTTCATGAAGTAGAAATGCTAGCCAGTTATTTATAGCACAATGAATGTTGTTAAACATCTCAAACATGACAGTGACCTTTACGTTGCTCTGTATTACTACCCAGAAAAGGCAATTTATTTCATAGCCTACTGAATATAGAAGCCATTTGCAGATACATCTAGCTTAAGTGGTAAAATTGCAGAAAATTACACATACAGCATGATAGCTTTTTTCCTACTCTAAGAAAACCACCTAAATGCCCTCAAATTATGTAAAATCATTGCTTTTTTAGAATCGGTGATTTCCTAAATTATCATACACTGTCAGATTTTACAACCATATGGGATTATTTTATGGTTAATACATATTTATTAATGTCCCTGATTTAACATAGACCATAAGCAGAACCGCACTGGACCTAAGAAAATCTCACACGATTACAGCGAGCATCATTCTGTCGAGAGGGGAGAGGAAAAAGGAAAGAAAGTGAGAGAAAATAGCCCTTTCGAAATCCTCAGGAAAGAAAGCCCGGAGGAGGCATGACCCTCCCGCGGACAGTTTCTAGCCCCTTGTATCCTTCATCTCTAAATTCATCTACATTCTCTAATTTTATTAACTGTACTGTGCTACACGCTTCCCTCATAATCCCTTAGAATGATGACTGATAAGTCTGACAGGTGCCCCATAGCTCTAGCGCTGAGAGCCTGACCCCATGCCCTGTTCGTCCCTCCAGTGTTGCTGATGTACGAACTCTCGATCTTTCCGTTCATCAGCGTTTGACTCTTCCAACTGGAGTTCGATATTTCCATCCCATCATCTCGCAGAGCTGAAGACTCGCAATCTCCTTGATCGTTTAAATTGCCCTTCCTGAGAACTTTCTAGCTCTTTCAGTTTCTAATCACTACCTTACAATTTTAAATCCTGAAGTTATGGATTCTAAAAGAGAGTGTCCCTCTTACAGAACAAAGAATGAAAAAAGTATTAACTCAACTTTACTGAGTGCTGATGCTTTATCTGTGTTAATTTATCCCCACAATACTATTTATATATATAAGAAAACTGAGAGCGAAATAGACTAAATAAGACACGGCTGCTAATAAATAATAAATAACATGCAGTTGCCAAGCAACAGAGCCAAGTAGGAACCCAGGTGTTGGCATCGGAGCATCGCTTGTCACCGTTACACTCTCCCTTGTCTCCGACAACAGTGTGCCACCGGAAGTGTCCAGTTACCAGTCCTTCATTTGGGCCGAATCTGTTAGCTGCAATGGGCAGTGATTTATTTTGACCTATTCATTTCTCTGTGATGGGATTCATCAGAGCTACAGATTATCTGGCCCCCGGTCCCTTAGATAATCATTTTAGCCCATATCATTTCCATCAGAAATTTTAAAGAAATAGAACCAAAAAAAATCATCGGATTTGTATGGAACCACAAAAGACCCCAAAAAGTCAAAGCAGTCCTGAGAAAAAAGAACAAGTCCAGAGGCATCACACTCCCTGACTTCAAACTATACTTCAAAGCGACTATAATCAAAACGGCTTGGTATTGCAGAAAAACAGACACACAGACCAATGGAACAAAATTGAGATCCCGAAAATAAACCCACATATATATGGATAAGTAAGTTTCCGAAAAGGAGCCAAAAACATACAATAGAGAAAAGAAAGCCTCTTCAATAAATGGTGCTGGGAAAACTGGAAACCCACACGCAAAAAAAATGAAACTAGACTGCTATCTGTCACAATACACCAAAATTAACTCAAAATGGATTAAGACCTAAATACAAGACCTGAAACAATAAGTTGCATCGAAGAAAACATAGGAACTAAACTCATTGACTTTGGATTTAGAGAGGAGTTTATGAATTGTCCCCAAAGGCAAGAGAAGTAAAAGCAAAAATAAGTGATTGGGACTATGTCAAACTAAGAAGCTTCTGCACAGCAAAATAAACTATCGACAAGACAAAGAGGCAACCATCTGAATGGGAGAAGATATTCACAAACAACACCTCCCTCCAACAAGGGGCTCATATTCAAAAGATATGAAGGAGTCAACTCAACCACAAACTCAACCAGAAAAAACGCAAACCATCCAATTTAAAAACGGGCAAAGGACCTGAACAGACACTTCTCCCAAATGGCCAGCGCTCATATGAGAAGACGCTCAACTTCACTGGCTATTAGGGAAATGCAAATCAAAACCACGATGAGACACCACTTCACACCTGTCAGAATGGCTGTCATCTACAGGACACGTAATAGCAAGTGCTGGAGAGGTTGTGGGGAAAAGGAACCCTCACACGCTGCTGGTGGGAATGCAAACTGGTACAGCCACTACGGAAAACAGTATGGAGGGTCTGCAAAAAACTAAGAATAGAACAACCACGTGACCCTGCAATCCCACCTCTGGGTATGTGCCTGGAAAACGTGAAAACATTTACCCGAAAAGATACACGAATCCCGATGTTCACTGCAGCGTTATTCATGGTGTCCGAGACATGGAAACAACTGAAGTGTCCTTCCATAGATGACTGGATAAAGCTGTGGTGCATACGTACAATGGAATATCACTCAGCCATAAGAGAGATGAAACACTGCCATTTGCTACAACATGGATGGATCCTGAGATTATCCCCTTAAACGGAACAAGTCAGAAGGAGCTGAGAACCATATGATTTCACTGAAGTGGGACATAAAACTAAAAGCAACAAATGAGCAAATGAGGGAAACAGAGACTCATGGACACAAATGACAGTATGATGGTCACCAGAGGAAAAAGGAGATGGGGGAGGCAGGAAAGGGTAAAGGGGTCAAATACATGGCGAGAGAAGATTTGACTTTGGGTGGTGAACACACAATGAACACACAGATGATGTAATATTGAATTGTACACTTAAAGCCTATATAATTTTATTAACCACTGTCACCCCAATATAGTCAGTAAAATTTTTAAAAAGAAGTTTCCAAGCATGGGGGTGTGAAGAGGGGTTGGAAGAGGGACAAAGAAAGGAAGTCTTATTTCATGAGGTAGTTCTAGGCGACTTGTACCAGTCAGATTTCCCTCGAGTCCACAGGCCTCGACAGGTGGTTGGCTTCACCAAAGGACCATCTCCAGAACCGAGATAGACATCTGTCTTCGTCGCCTGGTCTGTCAGCAAGAGTCTAGCTCAGGGTGTAGCTGAGTTTCAATGAAATACACATTCCTTGCATAGCTTCAGAGCTATGGCTGGCTGAAAATGACCGAATTCTGAAACTGTCTGTTGTACTTTGTCTTCTGACTGAACAAAAAGACTTTCCCATAACCAAGAATCTGTCATTTTATGGCTTTATAAAAATTCAGTTGTCAACAAATTCTCCATCAAAAGCTCTCCTCAACCATTCTAGTGCACTCTTAAATAAATCAGAAAAGCATTCTACTTCAAATGAAAAACAGATTGAATGTGCTATAAATCCCTTCTTTTATGTCAATTTTCCCTGGAGCTGTGTTTATCAGTACCACTGAGATACTGCAAACTTTTGTTGCAGATCAAAAAGCAGAAGAGCTGATACAGTGACCATATAAAGCTTTGTTTTCCTTTGTTTGAACTTAGAAAGAACAATGTGGTATTTAAAAAGTAAAGTAAAGGAGATAGAACAACTGGAGATAGTCAATAATTTAAGAAAAAATAACAGGCCGAGTCCTTTCCTCAGGCCTTCCGAAACAAAAAGAAGAAAAGAAAAACAGCCAAATAAAGTTCTGACTGGATCAAAGATATAAGTTAAAAAAATAAAACCATAAATAACAGAAAAGATACGGGCACATTATCTTATAATCAACGGCTGTCCCAAGTGTGATATCAACCCAGAAGCTGTAAAGGGAAAGATTGATATGTTTTACTACAAACAAATAAAAATTTTAAATCACAACGAAGTCAAAAGACAAAGAATAAACTAGGGAAAAGATCTTCAACTGTGAAATATATGGAATTATGTCATATATTTCATTCCATATGAAATATATGGAATCTTAATTTTTTAAGATCCCTAAGAGTAGAATGGCGAGAAGGAGAATAGGGAAAGCAAATGTTCATATTTCACTAAACATCCTTCCGAAATAGAATTTGTACAAGGAGCGCGTGTTTTCCTTATAATTCAGAAGGAGAGAGAGTAGTGGAAGAGGCCAAAGAAGACTGTAGAGAAATAAGTTTCCCGGTGCCACATCTCCCACGCACGAAAGACCGTCACAGTCTAACGGCCCCCGGCCACGTGGTCACCGAGAGGCCCCAGCGATGTCCGGGGCGGCCACATCCGAACTCAGCAACGGCACTTGCCCATCAGCGGTGTTGTCTTTTTTTGCCACATCGCTGGAAATCAATCTCAGATCGCACTTCTCAGAAAAACGATTGGATTCTAAACTTCATAATCAACACTGAAGAGGGCAGCCAACGGGATCAGATTTCAGAATGACCAACAGAAATTGTAATCTCAGATCACGGTTCAAGTTTTGTAAACCAGATATGACGATTACAAAGTCTGTGTCATGAGGAGGTAGAGAGAGATCAGGTCTGGGAAAGAAATCAATTTTTTTTTAATTTCATCCCTCAACTTCCTTTTCCTACTTGTCTTACAAATATACGGTATCATGTTTTAAAACATAAAAGAAGAACACATGGCTTTATAATTTTTCTAGTTTGTGAATTTATATTAACTCTTAAAAAAGGTATAAAAATCAATTCGCATGTTGCTGCATATGTAACACAGTATATTTATTTTAAAAGTATAATTATATGTAACCAGTACTATTTTGGAAAATCCGGGATAAAATATGAAGCGACGTTTATTCTTCTAGGGTTAAGTATGAACTCTAATTTCCAACTTTGCCAAGCGATATTTCTCGAACAGGTAGATATAAAATCGATTAAGAAAAAAGTCACAGGACAGGTTTAGTTATGTACACAAACCAATCTGAAATGGCTAATTTGATAGCACTGAATTTTGTTTCAGTACAACCAAAATCTGATGATTTTGGTTATAACCAAAATCTGATTTTGGTTATACTGAAGCAAAATTCCTAATTAAAGTGATTTTCCCATTTTAAATTGTATATTCCAATGACAAAGATCCAGGATCTGTAATTCTTTTCTCAATGGAATGATGACGATTGTCTTTTGGAAAAGCGCCTTATCACATTTGTCTAGAAACTTCTGATTCCGTTTACATCTCAAAGGTATACCTGCCTATGCAGTAGAAGATCATGTTATCAAAACAAATTTTCACCCATCGAGAAATTCAGATTATTATTCTCACTATTATCAAAATGGCAATGGATACTCTTTCGAAGAAGAACATTTACATTAAAAGCTTCAAATACCCTCCCTTGATATGGCATCTGAGCACATGTAAAATTTTGGTTGGAATGGGTTTTTCTCCGATCTGTCGGAAGGCGTCTAACATCGTAACAGATGCATCCTTTGAACTCTGCCCGGAATGGGATTGCCAAAGAAAAATGCTGCCGAAGCAACACCGACTTGGAGTATTTTTTCTCGGAGACCACGAGCCCCCTCGGGGATTTCTCCTACGCTAACTTCTCTGCTTAGACGAGGACGTGTCGGGCGTCCTGCTACCGAAAGTGCTGACCCTGAGCCCGGCTCCCCCACGACGCAGACTCCAGCCTGGGGACGGCGTCCGAGCGCACGTCTAAGCCGACTAGCGAAGGACGTCTCGCTCTTTTGTCTGTTAATGCTCAGTGTCACAATCCAACCAGCGAACTCCTCAATTTTCATCAGTAATTAAAAACAACGCCAGGAATTTTGTGGCGGGAGCTGAGCGGACCTGCCCCCGCTCCCCCGAGCACTCCTGTGGTGTGACCGGCCCTGCGCTCACCTCTCTCAGAGTCATCCCCACACTCGGCGTCTCTCTGGGTTAGTTCAGCTCAGTCCTCCCAATGAGTGCCTTTCAGTCTGATGACAGACACACACCCCTCCCAAGGCGGCCACGGAGGCCCCTTCGGCCATCCTGAAGATGCCCCTTCTGAACGCAGAACAGCCGACTCCCCAGCTGCAGGAGGTTTGCTCCAGGCCTGAGGGTCTGCTCGGAGACGCCCTGGGGCAGTTTTTCAGAACACGACCCCAGCCCTGTGACCAAAATCACCTTTTCTGTCGAGGTGGAGGGAGGTCTCCGACTACATGCTCCTATGTTTTCGGGGAGAATCACAATCCATCGCTCGTCAGATATTTTATATGGATTATTTCACATAATCCTCAAAATAGTATTATGTGGTGGTATTTTTACAACAATTTTGCAGAAGAAAAGATGGAAAATTAAAGAGGTAAATAGACTGCCTGAGGAATTCTGGGATTCAAATACATATTGAATTGTTGTACTGCCTAAAACAATCTTGTTATTGCTGTTACGCCAGGCAGCCTGAAAACACAACAGCAGGTGCAAACGAATGTGTCGGGGGGCCGTACCCCACGAGGTGACGAGGCGCAGATAACGCAGACCGCCCTGACCGAGAAAGCGCACCTGGGTGTGTTTGCTCTCGGCCAGGGCACAGGGCACACACGCAGGAGCGAGGGAACCGTTTAAGTCACAGTGGGTATATGTGCCAGGAATGGAGGGGATTCAGGGCTCGATGTTAACGAAGGGACCGAAGTGTGCCCTCCAGATCCTAGGGGACGAGGCCACAGACACGTGCCTCTTGGTCAAAATACTCCACTGCACTCAGCTCAGGAAGGGTCTCCAGTGAAAATGGACATCCCGGAGTGGGGCATTCGAAGTTCACGGTCACCTAACAACTTCGGTGATCAGAACCGGCTAAGATGACTAGAAGTATTTAGTTTCTCTGGTTGATTTTTAAATATTTATTAAAGATTTACTTAACACATCAATGAGGGAATTAGCAAGCTGGCAAATGGGGTTCAAAGGAGAGACACTTGTATTTGTAACCACAAAAATAAAGAAGGCTGGGGTAAAAAGATGCTAAATAATACACAAAACCGGCTAATGCCTCTAGGGCAAAGTACTGTAAAGTGTATCTTGTAAAGTCTCTGATAAAGAAGCATTTGCATTTCCACTAGACAAAGTTCATTTGCATGATTATGTTTTCCATACATAGACAGCTAACCTTACAGAGATGTGAAACACCCTAATCAACGGTAAATAATACGCCAAACAACCGTACACAAGTACACAATCCGGAACAATGAGAAAATTCTTAGTGGCCCTATCACATTATGTTCCAGGAGGACATTGAAAAGATATGCATTTATCCTTTCGCCTACTTCCAAATTTTGGATATTTTCCCTTAACATTCTCCTTTGTGACAGAAAATGATCACCAAGGATTACCGTTGATCACAACAATGCTGGACTCACTGTTTCGTGGCTTGCTTTCTGGACACAGGATTGCAAAATTTGTTAACTCGCATAAGCCTCTTAACGGTATGGCCAACAAATCTAGAGTTACGTGGTGATGAGCAACTACTTTGCGCAGGAAATTATCCCCTATCCGAAGGTTCCATGAAAATGCGGACGGTGTTTCCAACAGTCTCCATGGACAGAGGTTCCCTGTGAGTCACTTGGCACTTGCGAAGCCCCGATTCCTCGCCGTTCTCTGGTCTGGATCCCTTACATGCGACTTCGCTGCTCCCCCTGCAAAGAGGTCGACTACATCTTCCCGCCCCTCGACAAGCTGCTAGCAAACGGGACTTGAAAAGTGCTCACATTTTCCACTCATCTCCTGCTCTGAGAACGCAAGAGAACACACTGGGCTCACGTACTGAAGGACGAAAGAGGAGATACAGCACCCAGTCACGGTCATCCCAACTGGGGTGACGACATGCTCACCATGAAGCACAGGTGGCCCAGATGCAGCCCGTGGAGCTCAGGCAGATCAGACGGACCCGGGGTCTGCCCAGGCAGTTCCTGCTGGACGCACACAGGTTTTGTCGACGTTTGCTACACAGCATTACTATGATGATGGAGAGTACACACAGAACTGTGAGAATGTTCCAGAAGAGAATTCAACCTGTGAAAATAGGCGTCATCGTGGAGAATTCAGGGGCCAGGGGGAGCTCAGCAGGCTCCCCGAAGATCTCAGGAAGCGTGAGCAACTTTTTAAGCAGAGAATTCATATTGCCTCACAATAAGTTAAAACTATTAACAGGGGCCATGCAGTGTCTGCGGTGGGACAGCAACACCACAAAACCGGTGTCCCGTGTCTCACGTACCAAACCGACAGGCGCAGCGCCTCTACCTGTGACCACGTGCAGCCTTCCTGGGGCCGCGGCTATGAAGCACCACGACGGTGGCCTCACACCGTGTGGGGCTCTGAGTCGGAGGTCCAGGTGTGGTGAGGCCACCGTCTGTGGGACAGGAACCCTCCCGGCCTCTTCTCGCACTCCTGGTCCTCGCGGGGTGACCGCGGCCTTTGGTCTCTGCCCCGCATCTCTTCTCCCCTTAGATCACTGAATGCGACCTCATCTTCAGTAGCCTACATTCGCAAAGACCCTATTTCCAAGTGAGTTCACAGGCACAGGGGTTAGGACTTCAGCCCGTCTCGCTGGGGGACACATTTGGCCCACAGCAAACTGTGCTTCTAAAGCTCATGAGACGCATCCATAGCTCGCATGTCACCCGAGCATTCTAACGTGCACAAAGGTCACCTTGACAGTCTAAGTGTCGATGACGTGTCCTGAGGCTAGCACATGCACACTACTGATTAGTACCTTCTGGTTCTAAATTAAAATTAACATGTCATTATTTCTGACTATGAATAAACAAATATGAAGTCATAGTCTCCTGACTAAATTCACTAACATATTCGTAATACATGAAATGTAGTGTTTTTCAGAATACGACTAAATTCTTGGGTGAGTTTATGAATAAAGATACACCGCAACCTTTTATATTATTGAAGTATGAAGAATATAATATTCTTTTCAATATACTTCAAGTGTTTTTCAAAAGGACTTTTTAAGCTGAAAATCAACTTTTCATGGTTAGCACATTCGAACCTATTTGTGTTTATATTATCAAGATTACATAAAAATTTTAATAGAATGTCTAGCAGAATTCCTGGCATGTAGTCGGCCCACAAATATATGTTAAATATTGCCTTTTCTTGCAGTTAATTTTTTTCAATCATTTTTTATTATAGAGACAAAGTTTGGAATTGAATTCTAATGGAAATGATTCGTTCCTTTTTAGTCTTGATCTCTCATGTAAACTTTTATAGCTACTTATATTAAAAATACTACATGGTGTTTTACGAGTTCTCTCTTCTTTGGAAAAATAAATATATGGGAAGCTCAGAATCCACCTTAACAATGACCAGGCAGCTGTGGTTGCTTGGAAATAAAACGGTTGAATATTTTGACACAGAAATGCGCACAAGAACCCAACAACTCCAAGGTTCCTATGCTGCGTAAGACAGACGTTTGCTGTGGCTTTGCCAATGGACGTTCCTCCGATGCTGGCGGAATTCCTGGTGCACGGCTGGCCCATTGGCCACAAGAAGTATGCTTCCCGAAGTGGTCCCCACTGCCACCGTGCCCTTGCGATGTGGCACTATGAAAACGCAGAGGTTTGAGGGAAATACAGAAAGCCAGTCTCCAAGAGAGAGTGATGCCAGAAACACACTACAGTACCACTCAGAACTCTGTTCTCAGGGAACAATTCAGGTGACTCACGACAGATTTTAAAGGATGGGCAGATCTTGCTCCCACTCAGAGATGTCGCTAACTGAAGATGTTTAACTGAATAAGGGATTGTATTGGTGGACAATATGGAAAGGTCTCTGCCATAGGGATCTAGAGAACATCGTCATTTCCTTAAAACTAGCATTCTGTCATCAGTGGTCACCAGATGAATGACAAGTAATTGGTGAAATTGCAAATGAGCTGATCTGTGCGTCATGTGACACGATTATCAGTAAAGTATTACGGCTCTCCATGCGTGAAACAATAAAAATGAACAATGAACTACTGCTCTGCGGGTCAAGCCAGGCTCGAGTGTGCCCAAGGCCAGGGACTCCCCAGAGCACGAGGCTACGGACGGGCCGGCCTCAGAAGCCAGCAGCACTCTGGTCGTGGGTGATGCTGGCATTCTATTAGGAGCATCGGGTGAGAGCTCACATTCTGTTAGGCAGTTTTGTGTCTGCCTATTTTCCAAATTCTGTGTAGTTCTCATTCACCTGAATCTCTATTCATAGGTTTAGGAAAGGAAGACAGCTTCTGAGAATGCCAAAGAGGAGGAGGACGTGAATCTGCAAAGCAGAAAGGTTTCCAGGCTGGGCGCGTGACTGAACGCGGTGTATCCGCCAGCAGCTCAGCACCCAGCCTAAAGCAGCAAACACCTGCTGAACACGTACAAGTCGGCGCATCAGGCCAGAGCTGCCCGTAAAGCATCACGTAGGAACCTACCTTTGCCGAACATTAGGTCAGGCTGCGACACCATCGAATCATCTCAGAAAATGTAGCACTGCAACCGAGAAACGTGAAGGGAGGGAGGGGAAGCAGCCCGGAGCGTGCTTCACCGTGGCGGGGCTGCCTCAGAGCGTGGGGACGCGGGCGCTCGGGCAGACAGCACGGCCTGTAAAGGTGGGGGGGGCAGGTGCCACTGAGGAGCCCGAAGCGGGAGGGCCTCCTGACAGGCTCGGAGGGGCTCGAAGCCAGGCCAGCAGCCAGCGAATAACAGCAGAGGCACGAGGGACTGGGGGTCCATCTCACAGGTGACTCGTGGCCACGGCCGGGCTCTGGCCGCGCCGTCCAGAGCCGAGAGGCATCACAGGCCACCCAGGGAGAGAGCGACACAGGAACTCTGTGCTGCGCAGGTAGGGCTTACGGAAGACTTAGAAACAAGCAAAGGCTCAGAGCTGTAAAAATAAAACTAAAACACTTGTTAAGTCATAAAACGATGTAAACGAACGGAAGTACCAAGGACGCTGCAGGCTGCGGGACTGTGCCGTGACTGTCACACACACAGCACATCGTCCGTCCACCGGGGGACGGACGTCGTTAGAGCAGTGGCAGTGGAGCGGGACTCGCAGAAACGGCGCGACGGGCGAAGTCACCGCACGGGCCTGAGGACTCAGGGGTGCTAAAGACCGAGCACCACGTGCTCGACAGCTCACTCGCTCGCTCGCTGTTCTTCGGGACCCGCCGCGGCTCTTCGAGGGGCAGGGAATACGGCCATGGGAGAGCCTCGCAGCACGTGAATCTAGTGCGGGAGACAGGCGGGCACCTCGCACACAAGGGACTGTGGGACACGTGACACGGTGTCAGGGGCAGAGCCCCGGCAAGCGGAGACCCAGGCGGGCCTCTCTGAGGACACTCACGGGCTGAGGCCGGGAAGGAAGCGAACAGCAGCGCTTGGGGGGCGTCTGGAGAAGGGAGGAAGCCAGGGCGAAGGCCCGAGGCGCTAGCCTGGCGGGCGCGCAGGTCAAGGGCAGGGCGGGGCGGGGGCGAAGTCTGGCTGCATTGGGGAAGGATGACACACTGAGGACCGCTCAGCGCAGTAGGGCTGGCTCTGTGCGGAGAGAAAGGGGTGGGGACGTCCCTGAAGGTCATGAGCTCTGTTAGATGTGACCTATTCTGGGTGCTTCGCGGAGGACAGACTGCGGAGGTGACGGTGGGGATGGGAGCGCACTTGGGGGCGGCGGGAGCTGCGATAGCCTGGGGGCGAGGGGAGGCCGTGGCCTCTAAAACGAGGGAGGGGTCGACTTTGTCCAGTGCTTCTGACAGTCGATGGGATGAAAATCTGACTGGAGTGGAGACGAGAAAGAAAATAAATGTAAAATAATTCAACAGGAGATATCTTCAGAAGAAATATAAGGAATTTGATTCGGAAGCTGTAATGGAAGATTGATATATTTTACGATACAAAAATAAAAGACAAAAAAAACTTTTCAAAAGCAAAAGATACAACACAGATAGCCAAAACAAAAAACAGACTGTGAAAATAGTTTCAATACCATTAATACCTGTAGTATGAAAAAGAGCTTTCACAAATCAATAAGACAACCAGTAGAAAGAAATGAGTAAATGTTATAAACTGGAAATTTACACAGGACGCAAATCAAACATCCATTAAACATGAAAAGATTCTCACCCCTACAGGTAGCAAAAGAGCAATGAAGATAAATGCCATGCTTTGGGAGGGGAAATTTTTACAATTTTTGAAAAATAATCTGATGTTTTCACAGTTTTTCCAGATCTAGGAATCGACCTCATATGGAAAACACACACACACAATTCTAATTAATACGTAGATCTAGATAGTTTAGCACAGATCTGGATTCTCCATTGAAAATACATACATTTAACTCAAGTAAAGTCACGTCAGCTCACACTTACGTCACAGTACCAGCGTGTTACATGTAGTATCTGGCTAGAGCATCGGCCAAAAGGTCAGGTCAGGGAAGGGTCAGAGGTACCAGTGGATCTGAAACAGCACATGCAGGCTTCTTATTGGGACGGTATTGACAGGATCATAAGGAAAGGGACGTAAAATACCTAGATTAGAGCCCATTTCTAAATGTCATTTTAATTCTCGAACGCTCGCTTGCCCACGGACTTCAACTGGCACCACATAAATGAGTTCATGAGTTTTCCGACATTCTCCTAAAACAGATCATTTATTTCTAAGAGTCCTAACAACTTTTTTGACAAAAAAGAGAAGATAAAGGGAAATATTTCTAACTGTAGTAAATTAAAGTTGGATTCTGACATATAACAAAAAATAGCCTAAAATGTTTACTTCGAACAATTTATTTGAAGTAGCCACTTATATCAATTTTCTTCTCGAAAATAGAAATATAAAAATAGAAAATGATATAAAAAAATGGTCTATAAGAAACAGAATCAAATGACCATCACTGATCCCTAATATTAAATAATCTAATGACAGCTAAAATTACGATCGTAGCCTGGCTCTGTTCAGACATGGCGTTAGGCTTTAGTTTCATTCATTCAATATTGCAAAATTGCTCTGTAGGTAGCTTTCATGGTTCTAAATACCTGCAGAGTAAACCTCCCACGCGTGTGATTAATCAGGCGTACAGGGAATAATTTGCCCAGATGTCCTCAGAGACAGGCCCTGGATTAGAGACCAGTTCTCAATATCACCCACCAGTCCCTATGTCTTTGCACTGATCAAGATGACTTCTGAGAAGAAATAAAAGACCACTTCCAACCAATGTCTCCAATGTATTTTGAGACATTGATTTCAAATTAAATAATTATTCTAATATCTAATAATTATTTAATTTGAAATACACAACAACAGCAAGACCAAGGCGGTGACATCTTCCTTCGTTTCTTCCCATCTTCACTACCAGCCCTCCCCAGACCCCGCCTCCTCGAACCCCAAGGCCACCAGAGGCATCTCTTCATAACCTGGCTCTCAGTTTCTTCGAGACAGTAACTGTCCATAACTGCCCACGGACAGCAGCTAATGATGCTCCTACTTAAATTTCATACAAGAGTCGAAAACACAAAAGCCATTAGGGTCCAAATAAGTTATCTGGAATTGCTGTGATTTTTAACACGACATCTATGAGCATATTTTGGATGTAGGGTTAATACTTCTCACTCATAAAAATGATAGGTATGAAAGTTTGTCATAATAGTCATTCTCACAATTTGCGATTTACTGTATAAGAATGGTAAAGCCTCTGCGTTAAATAAATTCATCCATTTAAGGCACTTAGAGTTTGGAATGCAGTGAACACTTGGTAAGTGTCAGCTATTAGCTGTGACATTTGTTCACACCTAAAGGATCCTTCCAGATCCTGTTGGTCTGTTTTACTTTACATGCTTTATTTAGAATTATAGCAGTGATGCATTCGTTCTGTAAATATTCAAGGCAAAACAGAACCATCTGAAGTGAAATGGGAGACTGTCCCTTCACGCTCCTGTCGTGTTGGCTAACACGGAACCCACAGGGTAATGGAGAAGGAAATGGCATCTGTACCGTGTGGAATATTCTTATCCAAGAACAAGAACTGTTTTCCGCATATTCCTCACCTCGACTCAGCAAAATTAGAAATTCCATTTTTCATAAAGGTTCTACACATTCCTTATTCACCTTATTCCTTTTCATTTATGTTGTTTGCTGCCATTTAAACGGTGTATTTTCTTCCACTGAATTCCCTAACAACTTGTTTGTAAATAGAAAAACTGTTGTTAATTTTTGTACATTATTTTTGTAACCGACCTTTTTTCTTAACTTTCTTACGGTCGGTAAATGAATCTCAGTGAAGTCTCTTGTATAGTCGCTTACAATCCTATCACCTTTTAGTAACGTGCATGCCGAAAGCTTTGTAATTTTCCTGAGCAGAGATGTAGCTGTATACCATAAACTGCGATACATAGTGTTTTCATTTTCCGTGTTTTCTAGATATTTCTAAATCTTTGTTTTGAATCATTGCTCAAACAAAACTTGCTTAACGGAGAGGTTTCTGTTTGTTTTTCCTAACTTTTCACTGGCTGAGGTTCTAGGTTCCCGTTTTTGATATTTCCCTCCACTTTTATTTATCCGTGGTCTGCACCATTTTTACTATTACAATAGATTAACGACATTATTTGGGGCCCAGTTACCGGTCCAACTTTACAACCGTGGTTTCCAAGAGCTGGTCTGTGAATTCGGGGCACACTTAGACACGGCCCGTGGAGCTCCCTAGTGGCCTCTCCGCTGATGTTCCGCGCCCGGAAGTGCCCTCCTCTGCCTCCTTCGTCACACTGCTGGATCGCTTTCGAGTTCCCTGCGGCGTCTGCTCTATGGATGCCGTGCTCTGCCGCGGCACATTAAGACCGATGGCTGAGCTTGCTCGTCCACTCTGCCCTCCGGAATGCTCCGTCTTGAAGTCACCCTTGTCTGACGTTTTGTGTTTGCTTCTGTGTTTCTGGCTTTCCTTTTCATTCAATCTTTACTTTGCTTGACTTTCTTCACCTCGCCATACTCTATTCTGCTTTGGCTTGTTGAGCTCTAATCCCAAGTAAACTGCAGATCCGCGAGGCTGGGAGCACATCTACCTCCAGCCCTGTCTCACCTCGCAATTGCCACGGCATCCAGTGCTCACGACCACTGCTGGCGACTCGGCAGTTCTTTATTTAGATGCAGCTCTGTGTAAACTGGGGAGCTGGATGCCCCTAGGTCCAACCTTAGACGCTCATTTATTCATAATTGACGAGCATCCCTACGTTTATCAATTGATATGATGGAAATGTCTGATCTATATGTTGACACTTTACTGCGTTGCCTCCGAGGGTTGGATGTGTCCTGAAATATGTATTGCACTCAACCCACAGGATGGATGGAGCCTCTAGGGCCAGGTGCCACCAACTGAGCAGCCTTCTCTGTTGATCCCAGTATGCTTTACAAATGTATTACTTTCTATATAAGCCATGAAGAAAAAATCATTGAGAAAGGGATATACTAAATACAGAGGAAATAATTGAAAACTTAATATCTATGGGAATGATGATGAAGGGATAAGCTTCATCACAGGCCTTGGGAAAGAAGAGGAAAAGGCGAATTCGAGAGATAAATCAAAGCTAGGATCATTGAATTTGGTAACCACCTGAAGAAGCGAGAAGAGAGAGAACAGATTAGGTGAAATAGTTCACTGGATTTCCTGCTTGGGTAACTGGCTAGATGTTAACACCAACAAGTATGTGAGATATTGGAATCAGGAATCCAATCAGAATGACTAACTCAACAATGAGAAATGCAGACAAAATGTCCTGTTGACCTGGTACCATAAAGACTTGGGAAGAAGAGGAAAATCACATAGATGGATACAAGGACCGGTCATAGGTACGTATCCTTTACTTGGAAACATGACTCCTTCTTTAAAGATATGGAAAACAGCAATGACCAGATGGCCTTGTTCGAGTACAAGTTGCCCATCTAAACCAAGTGCAGTACCAATGCAATTTGAAAGCGATCTATTAGCAATGCAAATGTCAAGCCACCTCTGATTTTCCCAAAAGCAGGATAAACAAAATAAATGAGCCATTAGGCGACGCAGGTGAGACACTCAGGCATGAAGGGCCCCGCTTTGATTACCTTGAAAGGCAGAGAAAGGCAGCATAACGAGTTTCTCCTTGAACAGAGTGTGTTTATTCAGCTCGATGCAAGTCAGAGGAAATAGCCCTAATAGTTTTGAATTGCTATAAAAAGTTGTATGCACTTGTCAGATTTGTGCACTTAGGCCATAAAAGCAGAAGGTTCTTACAGAGGCATTTTCCTAATTCAGCAATTTAGGTTCACATTCCGGGTAGAGCGGAAACAGCGAGCTTCACACACATCACAGCATGTGCCCGGATGGCCTCTCGCTCATTTTTCCACCCTGAGACTTCCTTTTCAGCCCCCCACACGAGCTCGAAGATTTCTGCCTCGAGCGAAGCACCTTCTGACACGTCCGCCAGCTGACGGCCCGGCGACGTGCACGTGCGTCTGTCCGGGCACCGCTTTGTCTCATGACTGTTTACCTCTCTCTCTCCATTCTGTGATCTTTTCAAAGCAAAGACTACACACTATGCTGGCGTCGAACTTTTCATAGAAGAGATACTAACTGTGACTCATCGCAACCAAAATCAAGACTAGAAAACAAAAGAGATAAAATAACCCTTAATTTTTTAAAGTTTACTGACTTTTTAGTGAGTTCATGGTGGTTCTTATAAATTAGATAAGATGAGTACGTTAAAAAATAATTGTCCAAGAGGGGTAAAATAATGACTCTCATAAAGATATAAAATGAATACAAATTAAATATTTTATTTAACTAATTATTAAGAGGTGACCGGGTAGATGTTACAACTGATTCAGAGAAAAAGTCAAACAAGCACAAATTTATATGGAGCGAAATTTCCTCGGTAAAGAAATATCAAAATGAATTTACAAATGGATGCGAAACTGGCTTTTTCCCATGAAAGCAGAGGGGAGGGGAGTCGACTGAACCTGCGCCAGACGGAATTTATTTGCGGGTCTAAGAACGGGAGTTATTTCGCATCGCTATCAGCTATCTGCACTTCGCAAGGCTGCGGAATAGCTCAGAGGTGTGAAAGGCAGACGCCGGAGCTGGGAAGATGGCTCTGACCTAAACAGGCTCAGTCTCCCACTGGGGACATCAGTGATCTTTTGATGCTTGTTCTAAATTTCCTTACACTTATACATATCATCTCAAAGATAGAGGGTGGGCGTCCCATGTTATTTAATTAAGGGATCAACTCATGATCAAAACTTGGTTTCCTCGGTTTGTAAGCAAAGAAGTGTAACCTCCTCAGACCACATTCGGTCAGATCGTTAGCCTTTCCTTAATAACACAGCACTAAATACAGAAACTAACATTTATCGAGAGCTCACTATTTGCCAGGGAGTGACTTGTACTTTACCTAGAGAGCTTCTTTAACCCTCATAACAGCCTGATGGAGGAGGATTTGACTATTCTCACTTTATAGAGGAGGAAACCGAACATGAGCACAGGCTCTAAGTCCCACAGCTCACGAGTGGCCATGTCGAGCGCTAAGCAGAAAGCTCTAGTTTGTGCTGTATGATGCAGTAGCTAACAGCCACACGTGGCTACTGAGACTTGAAATGGCTAGTCCAAACTGTGATGCGTTGTATGTCTACACTACACACTAGATTTTTAAGACTTAGTATCAAAATATACATATATATGTGTGTGTGTATATATATATATGTTTTGAAACGATAATACTTTGGATATGTGGGAGTAGAAAGACTTCCCTCTGGCTTTCTAGGTTTGATGGCCAGGTCCATAAATATCCTAACAGACAGATTCATAAGAGAAAAGGTATATCAATTTGTTAATTTTTGCATACAAAGGCGGGGATACAAATATCTGAAAATATGATAAAATTCAAGAGCTTATATCCCCTCTCAGCAGGGGAAGGAATGTAGGCAACTCAGGAGACAGTAAATAATTTTAAGGAAAGAGGAACAAGCCCCTAGAAGAGTAGATGTGACATCTGCTTTGCGACAAGGCTTTTCTGGGTGTGGTGTCCACGTCTAGTTTCCTTTCTGTGATAAGAGGCATTGTCTCTGGTTGATGAGACACCCCCAGGAGAAGATTTATGACAACTGAGTACCTTTTGGAGGATCTGTCTTTGGGCATATCTGAGAAGTTCAGAAAAAGCCTTTCCCTGAATTCGATATTTTTTAAGTGGCTTTAGCTCAAAATAACCAGCATAGTTTGGCTGGGTTAAATAAAATACATTAACTTCACCACCTGTTTCATCTTATCTCTTAAAATATGACTACTAGAAATTTTTAAGTCACCTATGCGGCTGACATTACTTCTTTTTTTAAATTAAGTTTATTGACATTACTTTTTATTGACCAGCGCTACTTAGAGCATGCCTTCTTAACAGCAGACTTGAATGACAGAAGGTTGGCAACAAAAAATCATGAGAGTTCCCTTTCTGAAACCATTAGATGGGTTCTGATTCAAGATGGCAACGTAGAACAATCCTAAACTCACCTCTTCTCAAGGACACGACAAACTCACAACTACATATGGAATAATGTCCTCTGAATAAAAAGCTAACCTCACCCAATCAGAGCAGAACAACATGGAAAAAAGGTGAAGACAGCCTAAAGCACTTATGTGACAACATCAAGCAGACCCGCGTCCGCATGATATGGAGCCCAGAAGGAGAGGCAAAAGAGAAGGGTCAGAAAAATTATTTAAAGAAATAATGGCTGAAAACTTTTCTAATCTGGGGAAGGAAACACATCCAAATACAGGAAACTAAGAGAGTTGCAAATAAGAGGAATCCAAAGAGACCCACACCAAGACACATAAAAATTAAAATGTAAAGTTTAAAAGGAAGGATCCTTAAAATCAACAAGAGAGAAACAATTTGTTACATATAAGGAAAACTCCATAAGACGATGAGCAGATTTTTCAGCAGAAACTGCAGGCCAGAAGGAAGTGGCATGATATATTCAAAGTGCTGAAAGAAAAAACTGCCACCCAAGAACATGTAAACTAACAAAGTTATTTAGAACTGAAGGAGAAAATTTTCCAGACAAGCAAAGCTAAAAGCGTTCATCATCACTAAGCAAGCCTTACAAAAATGTTAAAAAGACTTCTGTAAGCTAAAAAGAAAGTGTGCTAATTAGGAACAAAAAACATATGAAAGTATAAATCTCATAGATAAAGGTAAATATGTAGTAAAGGTAGTGGATTAATCATTTATAAAGCTAGTATTAAGGTTAAATGACAAAATTAGTAAAAATAACTATAACTACAGTAATTAGTTAAAAAATATGCAGGGCAAAAAGATGTAAAATGTGACATCAAAAACATAAAACATGGAGGGAGGGAGTAAAAAGGTAGAATTTTAGAATGCACTTAAACTTGTTACCAGCTAAAAATAGACAGTGATAAATATAAGTTGTTATATGTAAGCCTCACAATAACCACAACCTAGAGCAGATACACAAAGATAAAGATACAGGCATCTAAGCCAAGCACTAAAGAAAGTCATCGCACCACAAAGAAAGAGAGCGACAGAACGTAGGAGCAGAGTGGAGCTGCAAAACAGCCAGAAAACGATGAACGAAAAGTCAATAACATACACTTGTCAAGAATTACTTTAAATGTAAATGGACTAAATTCTCTAATCAAATGATATAGAGTGGCCGGAAAAAACAAGACCCATCTATATGCTGCCTATAAGAGACCCACTTCAGATCTAAAGCACACAGAGACTGAAAGTAAAGCGATGAAAAAGATAATCCATGCAAAAGAAAACCACAAGAAAGATGGGGTAGCTGCACTACGTCAGACGAAGCAGACTGTAAAACAGAGACCGCGCTTAAAGACCAAGGAGGGCGCTGCACGGTGACGGAGGGGTCAGCGCAACGAGAGGACACAACGCTCGTAAGTACTCGTGCACCTAATGCAGGAACACCAAACACGCGAGGCACGAATCACAGACCCAGAGAGAGAAACAGACAGCAATACGGTAGGTAGTAGGGGACTTGAACACTGCACTTACGTCAACGGATAGATCATCCAGGCGGAAAATAAACAAGGAAGTACTGGCCTTAAATGACACAAGACTGGATGTATTCAATAGATATATAAAGAACATTCCATCTAAAAGTAACAAAATAACACATTTTTTCCAGTGTGCATGAATATTCTCCAGGATAGACCATATGTTAGCGCACAAGACAGTCTTAATAAATTCAAGAAAACCGAAATCGTATAAAGCACCCCTTCCGACCACAATGGTATAAAACGAGAAATCAAGTCCAAGAAGAACTGGGAAATTCACTAATACGTGGAGATGAAATAACATGCTACTAAATAACCAGTGGGTCAAAGAAGAAATCAAAGGAGATATCGGAAAATACCCAGCAACAAATCATGCTCCCTGATTTCAAACTATGTTACAAAGCTATAGTAACTGAAACGGTATGAAAATGCTATCAAAACAGACATATAGATCAATGGAACAGAACAGAGAGCCCAGCAATAAACAATCTCATGCTTATATATGGTCGATTAATTTATGACAAAGGAGCCAAAAATATACGATGGGAAAAGGAGAGTCTCTTCGAGAATTGGTGCTGGGAAAACTGGACAGATATGTGCAAAAGAATGAAGCAGGAAGCCTGTCTCACACCATACACAAAAATTAACTCGAAATGGGTTCAAGACTTAAATGTAAGGCTGAAATTGTAAAACTTCTAGAAGAAAACATAGGCAGTAATCTCCTTGACGTCAGTCTTGGAATGATTTTCACTAAAAGCAAAGGCAACAAAAGCAAAATAAACAAGTGATACTACATCAAACTAAAAAGCTTCTACGCAGCAAAAAGAAAATTCAACAAAATTAAAAGGCCACCTACAGAATTGGAGAAAATACTTGCAAACTATAAATCTAATAAGGGGTTAATATCCAAAACGTATAAAGAATCTATGCAACTCATAAATTTGATTAAAAAATAGGCAGAGGATCTGAAGAGGCATTTTTTCCAAGGAAACATACAGATGACCAAGAAGTACAGGAAAAGGTGCTCGACATAACTAATTATCAGGAAAACGCAGCAGGGCGGGGGCCCTGGATGGAACATTCGCAGTGAGAACAGCAGGACGAGGAGGGTGCGTCCCAAGCCCACCTAGCAGCACCTGTGCCAAAGACAGTCCCGTGAGCTGACCTCACTGGAGGACGAGGACCCTGATCAGATGGCAGTAAGACCAGATTCACACGGAGGTGACACACGGGCCTCAAGACAGTTCAGCCTGGCTAAAGTTTGGTCAAGCAAAGAATCTTTGTCAATGATACGACTAAAAATACTTACTGTATCAAAAGAGCAATTACGTGGTAGTGGCCACATGTAATTAGCAGAGAACTATCTGCATAAATTACAGAAGGTTAAAACAGCCTCACGCTCACGCAAGAACAGGCCACCTCACCAAGTGGCCCAGCAGTGTTGACAACAGGGCAGAGGGTGGCGGGGCCGAGGTGCGCTGTAGCAGGGAACCAAGTCTGCACTCCCTGGAGAAGGCGGCCTGGCCTCCAGCCCCACGCCTCAGCCACGCTCTCCCGTCACCGTGCAGCTGTGGCTTCCTCATCTGGAAAAGAAAGACTCTGACCTTGAGACGCCCCCAGCTGAGAGAACTGGATCCATCTCACTCTGGCCCTCCCCCTGCTGCCTTCTGTAAGCTGCCCTGGCACAGCTGTCGCGGCTGGAGCACCAGCAGAGCCCCCCGGGGGGTTCGGCCTCCATGGCAGGGCCCCCTCCGAACTGCTGAGTCAGGAGCCCCGGGTGGAACCGGAATCCGCACCGCCAGGAAGTCCTGGGGATGCTGAGGCTGCTGCTCCGGGGCCCACACCCGGAGGACCCCTGCGATGTACGACACCGAGGGCCATTCCCCCAGCGAGGGACCACAGGGATGCTGGCTGCAGGGTGGCATCAAACCCTCGTCAAGAGGGGAACTGAAAGTCCGGGGTTTCTTAAACCCTTTCATCAGGAGTGACTCTAACTGCATCTTCTCAGCCGGGAAGAAGTGGGTTCAGACCAGTAAGAACATTAAGGGTGGCTTCTCTGCTGGCATTTTGCCTTTCTTTTAAAAAATCGTGCTTTCTAAAGGGAAGTGTCACATCAGGTTTTGAGTTATGTCACTGGCTCGGTTTCTTTGGTGTAAAACTGTACCGTCCTTGTAAATGGGTAGCAGCCAAAGTCTCCACCTACGGTGTTCCATAGCAGACATACCCTAACCTGTATTTCTATTGATGATACGATGTCGAATGTTTTATTTTCAAAGAAAGTTCGATGATTACAAAAAGGATGAATTTCCCCCTTCGTCGCCATTCATGTTTACGTTATCACGAAGTCTGCTTCGCGTCTTTTGGGGTCAAGTCACTTTGCTCTAGTTCCATTTATAAAAGGGACGCGTCCCCCACAGTGTGTCAGCATCTCCACCGCCCTGTGTCTTTGTCGCCCTGCATCGGGACGCTTGGGCCTGATGCGCGCCTTCACGGCTCTGGGCACAGTGCAGTGTGGGTCTCAGTCCCCTCGTCCAGCCGTGCTGACAGATGCTCTGCACACGGAACACGGCGCACGTGCCCTCGAAAGTAATGACGGCAAAT
The DNA here is from genome assembly GCF_902729225.1 of Pteropus medius. Lineage (NCBI taxonomy): Eukaryota > Metazoa > Chordata > Mammalia > Chiroptera > Pteropodidae > Pteropus > Pteropus medius. The sequence continues at coordinate 425,404 of NW_024347730.1, forward strand.
ACATTTACCTGTTGCAAAAATAAGGTGGACTCTTTCTGTTGCTGTTCTTTATTCCACGCTGTTTTAACAAGTTCACCTCGATATCAGTAAAAGTTCTGTGGCCAGGAAAACACAGGCCCTCTGCCCTAAGTTTCTTTTTGTAATAAAACTTCAACCTAAAGCTATCTCTTGAAACGCTTGGTATTTTTATGTTAACTTCTTCTTAAGGATTCCAAGGAAGCCTCATCTTAGCAAATACTCATATTATTTTCTTTTACAGATAAGTTATAAAGTGACGATAGGTGTTCTTAAATCAAAATCACTAGTTCAGAATTGTCAGGGAAATGACAAAGTCGGTCGGTCATCCAGACAGTATGATGCGGTCAAGACACCAAACCGATCATAGATTTATACTTGGTTCCTATTCCTTATTCGAAGTTTGGTTTGTGTGGATCCAGCCGATGCCTCTGGTGTGATTAATAGTACAGCCATTTCCGTGCTTATTTTTAAGCTTCAGAGCTTTCATGATTATGTCCCCTATCCTCGTCATCCATAACAGCCATCTGCACGTCCTTGCCTTTAATGAGTAGAGCGATGTGACTTCATCATCGCTGTGTTCTGGGAATAGCACTGCTCACGCTGTACTCAGACCAAAAAGTGCCCGAGGTAATTATGGAACCCATCTGAAATTTCAAAATTAAAGTATTTTCCCCAAGCTTTGTAATATTCATTTCAAACACAAGCTCACCACCATTTTTAACTAAAAAAATATCCACTAAAGTTCTTCTACTAAATCGACGATTTTTTTAATCTGAAATTAATCAAATCAGTGAAAAATTAACCCTCTGCTGTTCTCTGTTATTCTAACCAGTACCCCAATTAGAGCTAAACTTTATTATTTGCGTTTCACTTTTTCCTTTCTTAAAATTTAGAGTAAACCTAGGAGGAGGAAAGTGAACCCATTTTGCTAGTTAATGATATCTGCTATGTCTACACATCTGGCTACGTCTGCACAGCCATCCGAAGGCCAACTGTTTCTTAGTGCAGCAGTCCCCAACCTTTGTGGCACCGGGGACCGGGGCTCCTATGAGCATCTAATGCCTGACGATCTGAGGTGGAGCTGAGGAGGCGATGCTGGCTCTGGGGAGCGGCTGCAGATACAAGTGAAGCTTCGCTCACTCGCCCGCTGCTCACCTCCTGCTGCGTGGCCCGGGTCCTAATAGGCCACAGATGGTACCAGTCCGCAGCCTGGGGGTTGGGGACCCTGCCTAGAGGCTAAATCTGTGTTCTGTGGCATCAAATGATGATTTGGGCTCTGTATTTGACATTGTCTCAAGGTTTTTTTATTTATATCTCCTAAGATCTAGTTCCACTCATCGCACTTCTGACACAGGGGTGCAGAGGGTTTCTCCCATATCGGCCGACACTGAGCGAGTGTCATGATTCAGCCTAATTCTGAGACCACCTGGAGTTATCGCAGGCCCCACAGGTTGGGGGCTCAGTCCCACAAGAGTGCCCTGGCTTCAGATGCCCGTCACAAATCCTGAATTCCCTGTCCTCCCGACCATGGCTTCCCATGACCCCCTCCTCAGGTTCCATAATTTGTGGGATGGCTCAGACTCAGGGAGGGAGTTTGTTTTTTATTACCGGTTTAATGCAAAGGACACCGCTCACGAACAGCCAGATGGGAGAGAGGCAGAGGGCACGGCAGCGGTGAGGGACGCAGAGCTTCCGAGGCCCTTTCCGAGCCGGCCACCCCCCAGCACCCCCGTGTGTCCATCGACCAAGAATCCCTCTTTACCCGGCCACCCTGGTGATTACGGAGGCTCCACCACTGGTGACTGACCACTGGTGACTAATGCAGACTTCACCCTCCGTTCCCTCCCTGGAGGCCAGGGCCATAGGACTGAAAGTTCTAACCTCCTTCTGACACGTTGGCTCTGCAGGCAGCCAGCCCCATCTGGAGCCTGCTGGGGCCACCAAGGGCCACTCATACACAGGTGCCACTGAGAGGGGCTAATTATGAATAACGAAAGAGGCTCTTCTCACCCCATCACTAAGGAAATCCCAAAGGTTTTAGAAGCTCTGTGCCAGGAACCAAGGAAGGAGACCAAATACGTATTTCTTACTATATGACAGTATTGCATATCATGAAACATAACAGTTAAGACATAGGAAAGCTAAAAATTCCGTATTACTAGAAGTCACCCCAAAGCTCAGCATCACGCTTTGAGGAGCAGCCTATTGGGTCCTCTAAGTCAAGTCTGGCACGTCCATCATTCCGTCTTGTCAGGAAAGGGGGTTATAGTGTAACCACTTTGATGTCATATCACACCTATTATCCCAAAGGTAGCCACACTGAACTGACAGGATGTGTTAACAATTTTTCTTTTCACATGGAGGGTACGATGTGCACTAGACTGAAGACACTAAGGCCTTAGTGGGAATCAGAGAGCAGAACCTGGAGCCGTGCCCCCAGGGAATCCTGGGGGCCTGTGGGACGTGGCGCTGTGTAATTCTGGCGTTGCTCCGACAGAATCTGCATCTCTGATTGCAGTGGGAGCTGCAGCCTTTCGCTGCTTGCTTAGAATGGCCCTACGTCCCACGATGATTTTCTGTGACTCTGATTTAATGGGTCTGGGATGGGGCCCAGGAATTTATAGTTTTGAAAGCTCATCAAGGGATTCTTCTGTGCAATCAATTTGCAAACCCTTTAATCATACAGGTGGAGCAATGAAAGCCTCGAAGGTGATGTGACTTATTTATGAAGGTGCCTGAAATTTCATTATCACAATTTTCTTCCTCAGAACTTCAAGACTTCTCAGTCTTCAATATTAAAATGGAAGTATTTTCAAGGAAGAGCGTGTCAACTAAAAGACCATAAGATCAAGAGCTAGAATCAAGATATGTAACTGGGGAGAGTTGAGATTCCTAGGGGAACAAGGATGAGATCAAATCCACGTCCACGTGATGACCCTAAACTCAGAGAGCGAGAGAGCCAGTGACCCGGAGACAGGCAGCACAGGGGGTCTCAGCCTAGCGGAAAGAAATAAAGACAAACATAGGGATAATGTGGCTGAAGCTCTGTTTCAGTGGCATTGCACTAATTATGTGACTTTGTCCCAGAGCTGTATAAACCCCACGTCAGAACGCCAAAGCGCATACTCTTTCTGCCTATATTCAGGAGGTAGCGTTATCCCATAAAATGTTTCTGTGAGCTAGTGCCTTGTAGTTCACCGACTGCCATAAAATTGCTGGGACACTTGCTGAAAATCTGAGACAAGAAGAAAGTGTTTGCTAAGGGGAGAGGAAACTGTTCAGTTAAGTCGCTACGTTCACAGAAGTGGAAACTGAGTCCACCCTTCTAATAAGCTCCCTCCGGTGTAACAACTAAGGATTTGATTGGGCAAAATCAGAATATTTTCTGGGACTCTGCTAAAATATATGGCAAAGGAAATAAAAGAAAAAGTGAAACATCTACTAAAATACAGCACGTGACCTTCCAAATCCAACATATGCACCGCCCCCCTGCACACACAAGCGCTCCCTCACTGCCCACAACTGAATAGGAGTCTACGACTCAACACAGACACACAGTGTGCCTCAGAGCTGATCTTTGGCGAATTGATAAAAATATAAAGAAAGTAAATCGAATGGGAAATGTTGTAGATATTTTGCAAATGCAAACGGCGAAGAAATAAAACACCTGACACGCTGCTGGCTCCCGAATCACTCCCGTATGCGAGAAAGAGAGTCGAGGGACCCGTGAGGCTGTGCACCTAGACTACGCGAAGGAACAACGACCTTGAAATGATGCAAAATAGTCAGCCTACTACACTTGTGATGTCTGTTCCTTTACGAAAATTTGTGAGAATTTAGAAAAACATCCCGATGTCCATTTAGCTCAACAATGATGCGATCCAGGTGGTTAATACACAGTGACATTATTGTCCTAGAGAGCTGCACAGATTGTCTTATCTGCTTCTGCAGTCTGAGTTATCTGTTCTCAAAAATACACTCTATGGATATTCTGGCTGAGAGGAAAGTTGCCAGCTTTTAAGGTAAAATTTGATAAACTAATTCATGGAAAATATATACATATTTTTAGGATATTCATTCACTTATCATAAACAAGAAATTGCATGTTTTCAAGAAATAACCATGGAAGGTGAAATGTGTGGGAATGTTGGGAAGCTACTGGCTAGAACCAATGGCGCTGCCGACCTCGATTCTATGGAGCACGAAGTGACCGTCTAGCTCGCCCCTGCCCGCCTACTTGACTGGAGGCAATAGGCTGACACCCACACAGTCACATCTGGAACTCCCACTCTTCTTATTGGCGGCTACGCAGATGCAACTGAGAACCTGCTGACAAGGTTTCTGGGCGCTGCCAAGCTGCACCTTTATATGGCAGACGCAGATGTTGACATGTTTCTCCCATTCACAGACTTTTTCATTCAATTTAGTTTTATGTGCAGAAAGTCACCTGCTGGACGTCGACCACAGAGAACACGTAAAGCTCTGCTGTGATGGGAAAAGCTGCACAGGCCGCAGCGCCAAACGCGGGCCCCTGGCCATGGCTCTGTCGCTTGCCACACACGTGGCCCCAGGCAAGTGCTTAACTTCAGGGAGCTCATCTTCTTCCCAATGAAAGGGCAGGATCACGCACCTTGCAGGGCTGGCTGCAGGGTGGGGTCAGATCCGCGCACGGCAGGTGGTGAGCTGCGCAGCGGCTGGCAGCCTGGAGTGCACGCACAGCCGGAGAACATTCCAGCTGTCCGCCCCGCAGACCCCACGGCCAGGTCCGCCGTCCCGCGAGATGCCAAGGAAGAGTCGCCCTGAACTGACTCCACCTCCTCGGAAGTGGCTATGTGACAAGTCATGGTCTGGCATCCCTGTGCCCGTCGAGGGGCTGTGGCTGACTTCCAGCCGGCCAGCCGCACCCCCAGACTCCGGGGCTCCAGCGCACCCCCCCCGGGCGCCCCGACGCATAACGGTGAACACAACCGCTGCCCCGGACGGGCCATGAATCCCGTGCTAAAGATTCCTCTTCGTTTTAACCTTCATCCAATGAGGCGCCAGAGACCAGGGCGACTCAGCAGAGCCAAGAAGAGGATGAGGGTCCCTTCCCAAATGCTGTGTCAACTTAGAGCCTCGGCCGGAGACCGTGCAACGCGAGAAACCCCAGCCTGCCCAGAAGTCTGGGGACAGGCGGGGAAAGGCCTTTCTTACGATGTCATTCTGGGAATGATACCCATTTGAAATTCAACTCTAGTTTAAACTCTAAAATGAAACATAAAGCATCATCGTGATAGGCCTGTTGTAAGTCAGAAAGAATTTTTTTAACATGTGCTTTGAAAAAATGATCCGTTCGGACTAGATTGGGTTAGGGCAACAGAGCCCCCAGCTTTGCTCTTAAAGAGGCAGACAGGCAAAAGAAGTGCCTTTCAGGTAAATGCCATATTTAGAGAGTATGACTAAAATACCTGAAGATTAAGCATCTTTGGGGGCTTAGGAAGAACTGTATATAAAAACTTTTGTAACATTTAATCCTTTGCCAACTAAGATATCAGATTTCAAAATAAACACATTCAAAATAAAATGGTTCTTTCAAAATAGTGAGAATAAAAAAACAATTTGTATATAATCAAGGCGGGTAACGACGCAAAAAATTGCTCCGCGAGTCAGTCGGCCTCGGTGCCTGCGTCACTGAAGGGCTGTCCCCTGGGCTGTCGCTCCGGCACCGTCGCCAAAGCTCCCCACGCTCCACTTCCATCCGTAAGTTTAGCTGAGCTCAGCACTTCAGGAAAAAAGAAACAAAGGAAAAAGGGAAATCCAGCGCAGACGTCGTTTTCACGGCACCGAACGCAGGGCAGCAGAGCTGCACCATATTAGGCATCACGGCAACCGGCCTACGAAACGTACCGAAGAAACCTGAGCGTTTCTGGTGAACCCCCCCATAACCCAGGCTGTAGAGGCTGGAATACTCATGAGCAATGTGTCAATTTCATGTGCATTCGTGGCTCTGGAGTGGCATCCTTCCTTCTGCAAATGCTCGGAAACGTGGCAGGAGGTGGGGGCGGCGGGGAGGTGATGTACTCATCGGTCATCAAATGCCCAACAATGTGCCCACCGGGCTGTTTGAGTAAAACAAGGACCAGAAGAGCAAGACCAGTCTCTGCCTCAGGGACTTCACCATGATGTCTCTTCCTGTTGTTACTTCCAATCAATAATCAGGATCTATTGACAAAACATACGCACTTGGCTGTAGTACCTTTTCAGGGTCACACACGTAGCTTTGCGGTGACGTGAAAGTCGCCTGGAAAAGCACCGTCTCACGACTAAGCACTTTCCACGGTCATTTGTCAGAATCAAAAGCAAAACATCTCCACTCCCGGAGTCGGCTGAAGGGTGGAGGGGAGCCCCTGCCGAGTCCCAGCCCCCTCCTGAGAGTGCGGCAGGGTCAGGCCACGCCGAGCCGCGTAAGGGATGGGAGACGGGGCGGGTTAGTCACTCTCTGAAGCACAGAAGTAAAACGGACCACGGCGGGCCAGGAACGATGGCCAGGGTTACTCCACAGGGAGGAGGGAGTCCTTAGAGATGGACCCGGCCGCACTGCTCCATGCTCACTTTGCTAAGAATTACACCGAGATAATAAATCTATACTCGACTTTTGTCGTGGTCGTATTAATGTGAATCATAGCACTGCTTTGTCATCTGTCCAAGAAAGGCATGACCACGACCGAAACAACGAATTATATTAATTCCTTCCTCCCTCCCTTCCTCTCTCCCTTTTTCTCCTTCCTTCCTCCCTTTCCTTTTGTTCCTTCCTTCCTTCCACCCCTCCTGCCATCCTTTCTTATTTCCGTTCCTACAACACAGTATTCTCAACCTCAACACTACAGACCTTTTGCGGGGGGGGAGGGGCCGTCCCGCGCACCTAGGAAGTACAGCGGTGTCCCTGGCCACTGGGCGCCAATGGCACCTTCTGAGTTTGACAACACAAATGTCTCCAGATCACGTGAAATACACCAGCCAAAACCACCGCAGCTGAGAAGCGCTGTCGCAGCGTCTGCCACGTACGACCTCTGCTCCAGATTCTTAATTCTACCCCGCGCCCCTCCTCCTCCTTGCCAGTGTGAAATGATGGCACCTCCCACCGTTCTTGGTAGCGACTCCCCAGCCACTGTCCTCCACCCCGTTCACCAGCAGGAGTGGAGACGTAACAGAACTATTAACAGTAAACGTAATGACCAGCCCTTGTTCTAAGCACTTCAAAACACTGTGACATGATCTCATTACACTTCAGTTCATCATCTGTAAAGGGGAGATGATGACAGTGACTCGTGGGGACTGTGGTAGGGACTGAACAAAGGCACCGAGAGCACTCAGTGCGTCTGGCGCCTGGCAAATGCTCTCAGGTGCTGGGGACCCTTCCCGTCACTGGTACTGTAGCATCTTCCCTTAAGCCTCCCAGCCGCCCTGGGAAACTCGGGAGCGGCTGCAAACTCAGATCCATCTAATGTGGACACTGGGCTCAGACACATTAACGTTGTCTTACAAGGAGAGGCACCAAAAACGACGTAAAAGAACTACATCTACGATTTAAAGCTTTTCTAGCATCCAGATTTTAAGGGTTCAAAAGAAACAGGAGAAAGTAATTTTATATTTTATTTTGACCCAAAATGAAAAGATAATGGTTTCAACATGTAATCAATATAAAAATATGAATGAGATCATTTTTTTTTTATACTAAGTCCACAAAATCTGGTGCTTACAGCTCATCTCAGTCTGAATTAGCCACATTTCAAGTGCTCAGTAGCCCTGTGTGGCCGGCTATTAGTAGGCAGAACAGGGCCAGCCGCGGGCAGATCAAGGACACCACACATGTGCCGAGCCCCTCCTGGCCCGGCGTCAGTCACGTGGCTGAAAACCCCGCCTTCCCCGTTAGACCGTGTGTTCCTCAGCGAGGGGCCGTAGCTTGCTAGTCACCGTACACCACACACAACTGGAAATGCTTTATATTTGCCAAACAGAAGCATGAGTGCAAAGTGAATAAAAACCCAATAGCACACTGCATATTTTTTTAACCTCAGAGAAGCAGACAAGTTTGAAAATTCGAAGCCTCTGTGATTCATTCGGCCGCTGGGAGAAGCATGTCAGAGCGTTAACAGATGCACAGCTCAAGTCTCCCGCTGTTGATCTGAGAAAATCCTGAATATTTTCACATTAAAAATGCACATTAATTTTTTATGTATTTACATCCCACCTGTAAAATTACATGATTGCATAATTGTGTAACTCTCTCGAGGATAGAAAATTTTACAGAAACATACATCACAAGAGAATGGGCAATGGATACGAATGCTAAAGCCTGGGCCACATGTAACGCCTCAGAAGTCTCCAGCTCAGCTGACACCGCTAACAGCCGTTGTGAGAGTGTTGCTGGGCTCAGCTATTTTGAGCACTATTCCTGAGAACTCTGGTTTTTGGGGTTGTTTTTTTAACTGTGGAGCCCGAACCAGGCACAGTATTCCAGATAATCTAGCAAGCACAGAAAACAATGAAATTATAAACTCTCTTAGTGGACTTTGCCATTATAAGTCTGTTCATTATACTAAATGTTCGAAGCTCTGTCAACTCACTTCTAGGTCATTTTCACCCAAAGGTCTATGAATCAATCGTTTCTCAGTTTCCACATACACATGTGTACGCAAACACACATGCAGAGAATAATCTTTCACACAGTGTCACTTCTTAAGTTTAGCCCCTATTTCCAGGTTTTTAGGTCAAAATCCATTTTGATTCTGACACCTACCACATTAGCTTACTTTACTAGGTTTATGACAATCGAGTATGGTCAGCCATCCATGTCCTCATCGAAATGTTTACTGAAATAGTAAACAAGCCGAAATTTAGGAGAAAGTTCTAAGGAGTGACACTAAGTGCCATGGTTCTCAAATTTCCTATGCAAAAGAACCGCCCTGGGAGCCTCTTTAAATGTAGGCACGTGGCCCTCTCCTCCAGTAGTTCTGATTCAGTGGGTCTGGAGGAGGGCCTAGGAATATAAATGTTTAAAAAGCACCTGTGGAAATAAATGAAGAATGCTGAGAACAAGCAAAGGCTATTTACCCACGGCTTGCTATAGCAGGGGGGTCAGCCCTACCTCTTGCGCCTGAGACTTACAGACAAGCAGAGCGAAAAGCCTCTACAGTGGGGAAAAAGGGAAGGAAGACTTCAGGCGTTACGGACTAAATGTTTGTGTCCCCCCTCGAAATCCAGATGTGAAATCCCAACCCCACTGTCAGGAGGTGGGGCCTCTGGCAGGTGACGAGATCCTGAGGGTGGAGCCATGTTGGGATCATAGGGAGACCCCCACAGAGCTCCTCGGCCACTTCCGCCCTGTGAGTCACAGCGAGAAGATGGCCGTCTGTGCACCAGGGAGCAGGGCCTCGGCAGACACGGAATCTGCCAGCGCCTTGGTCCTAAGAGCAACCACCCTGAAGTCAGAACGTGAGTCTCAGTCCTGCCATTTCCTTGTGGACACAGAGCTCGCTCACTCTGGGCCTGTTTCCTTGGCTGCCAAGTGCTGAAAATAATCCTTTCCAGACTCGTTCCACAGGGTTGTCATGGGGACTGAATGAGATGTGGAAGCATTAGTGTTTTGTGTTCTCATTACAAACTATACAAGTGAGAGTTGCTATGATGACTGTAACTATTAACAAGAAAATTTTTGACATGAATGAAAAATCAAAGAAAAACTTTTCATAATCATAGAAACGTTACATAATAACTGATTTGCTACATTGATCAAATGAGGTGATTCTGAAAACCATCTATATGACTATTAAAATGTCTTCTTCCAATTATAAAATATTCAATGATAAAGAAAAAGACTAGTAAATTATAGTGCAGTACTCAATTAAATAATTTATAAGTATCAAAAATTATGAGAGAAAATGGAAATCATAATACTCTCCTCTTTTTTACTTTACTTAACTAAAAAATAAACAAAGCAAACAAAGCTCTTCACACAAAGACACTGGAAATTATTCTCCAAGGTCTACCTTTGGAATGTCAGGAGGATATTAAAGCTGGGTATAAAACAAGTGAGTCGTGGTAGAATTCTGTCATCAGGGAAGAACTACGGTCTTTCCAATCACAGCAGGTGGGCAATTCCACATTCTTACCTAAAGCTAGATCTGCTTTTGTCAGATCAATGACAAAACAAGAATTTTTTTTGTTAATCCTGTCCCTTCAGTGGCCCTAGCCTGACTCTGTCACCAGCAGCCCGAGTAGAAGAGAGACCAGACTGTGACCTAAAAGAGATTGCTTGGAGGTTGAAGCTGGAACATCACGGGAAGGAACAAGTTCTGCGTGCCTAGAAGAGCTCCTAAATGCAGGACAAATGTAGCGACTACTGCCACCTTGCACTAAGGACAGTGGGAAGATGGACAGCTGCTTTCCCAGATAGAAGCACAGGCTATGAGCAGGACTGGACTCCAGCTGGGCTCTCCCACAGGGCCCACAGCACGTGCAAGCACCAGATGCTGCTGCCACCTGCGAGGTGCAGGGAGACTGTCAGGGGCCCTGGCCAATCAGCGACATCGATAAAGGCACTGGACTCTGAGATGGCACTGTGTGATCCAGATAATTACAGCCCTGGTCACTACACCAACCCAAGCCAGAGAACAGAGGCAGAAGACTTAGAGATGCTTTATAGAGTTTCAAGCTACACTCTGAACAAAAACGCTGGTCAAGAGACTGCAGAGCGACAGAGGAGGAGCGGCCTCTGCTCCCCTCCTCCATGTGCCTCCTCCTCAAACACACCCCTGGAAACGTCTTGTTGAAATGTGAACGGGCCCCTTAAAAGCTGTGAGGCATGAGTCTGAAGATACCAATGACCACTTTGAGAACAGAAAGTAGGCGGTATGCTCAGGTGGGCTGCACACTAGAAAACGTGGGACAGTCACAGTCCACAAAAGGCACTGAGCCCACGACATACCCCGATGCAGCTGGATGACAAGCGCCATCTGGGAGAGACAGAGCAGGGAGGACCAGCTGGCTGTTCCCTCCCTTCCGCTCGGCCAGTCCTGCTGCTTGAGCCTGTGTAGCCCCACCTGCATCTGGGATGGCAGTGGGGAAAGTTCTGTGGAGTGACACCCAGTGCTCACTCAATGGGGAAAACAATGTCATCCTAACAGTACTCGGAAACCATGCCAACGTCTCTGCCAAGCGATTTCAGGACTGGCACTTGGGGATTCTGGGTAAGGACTGAGAAGTTTGCGGGTGGGACTGGGGGAAGCCTCTGTTTTTCAGAACATCCTCAGCCTTATCTCCTGGGGAGAAGTGTGGCGAGTGCAGCATAGAAACCTGCAGTCAGGAATCCACGGTTTCAGAACGAAGGTTCTTCCTTGGAGACCACGAAGTGAACTATTTTATGTATCTTAGCTGAATTCCCGAATCAATTTTCAATTTCCAGATACAGAAAAACCACTCATTTAGAGTACTAAAACTTCTCGTTTTCTCTCCTTCATACCCTTGTGCCTCTTTAGTTTTACACTCACAGCTAGATCTGCTCAGGTCCTGAGTTCAAACATCCCTGTGGGTTGCCAACCAAAATAATCTTAGAAACATTTGGTTCACTTCATTATTTACATGAAATAAGAATTATTTTATATATTGCTTGCATTGTTTTTTATTATTGATAATAAAAACTAGATTACAAGCAGTGCCGTAGTTATTTCTCACAATTTATATTTACGGTCCTTTTAAGTATTTCCTTCCCAAAGAGCCAGACAGGTATTTTTAAATGATCGTCACTCTGTACACCCTACCGAAAATGGGCTGAAGTAGAAGACGCCAAGAGGCAGGGAATTTCTTTAGCCCACAACGTGCGTCGGGAGTGTGCAGTGTCCTGTGTCACATGCTGCTCTGCATCGCTGTGATCATTAAAGAAAATTTAGTCCTGTGACGTTGCCTCCTCAGTGTTAGCCTATTGAAATCAATAATGTAAAAAAATTACTTCTGTTTAAATAGATTTGACAAAGGAGGCAAACATGGTTTCATTTGAATCAAAAGTTATGAGGTAAAAATTCTTCAGCATTATTTTCTAATTGTCTCATTCTTTTTCTAAGGAGGCTCAAATGCATATGATTCAACAGGAGGACTTAGAAAATGATTGTTAAACGAAACTGTTCACATCTTTTGGATTTTTTTTTGGTAGGCAGAGTCTAGAGTAATAATTGTAATTTACCATGGAAAAGTCCATTATATTTGAAATCAACAAATAAAAAATTTTATATCATTATAAGAGTACAGTTTTCCATACCCATTCTTTTCTTCTTTATTGCTTACCCTATAATGTACCATGAGAACATAGCATTCTTTGGGGAGGAAAAAGGAGAAAAAAAGAATTTCCACGGTCTTACTTCTAACTGTGGCCTTAAGCAATGGAAGATTTTGAATGTGCCAAACAGTTAAAAGTCGCCACTGCACCAAGTGAACTGGCCTAAATGGAATGTCACCTATCATACCTGGTGGGACCATTACATCTCCCTTCCTGAGAATGAGCCCGCTACTGATAATTACACGTAGATTCAAGTTAAATTATACATTAATACTAAAATATATTTCCCTTTAAAATTCATACATTTATGAAATCATCTCTTTCTATGGGGGAATAAAAGGATAATTAAATTGATTCCCACCATTGCTCAATGAACACCGCCAGCTGCAGGCAAAGCCCATTAGAAGGACACCTCCACCAGAACGAACCACAAACCCAGGGAACACGTCCATGCAGCATGCGGAAAGGCAGGCTTCAGGCTGACGGAAGGGGTTCAAACGACTGCCTCTAATTAAATGTTAGGAGCAAAACCGAGCTGATACGCTCTCCAGATGAGCAACTCTCTCTACTGTCATAAACGGTCATACGGTGTGTGTCTTACACATATCTTTTTTAATAAATAAACTGAGTTAACCGTCAATGGCATAGCTCAGCCACTGCATAAGGCAATGAAGACAGCTTGGCCAGACGATGCATAAATATACATATAATGTACATTCTAAAATAGAATACACATAAGAAGACAGGCCGCCGAAGACAGAAACAATGCCATAACAACAAATTTTTGTTCACGGTATTACTCTCAAATAGCAAATAAATCCAAATTTGTTTTCATTGTATTCAAATGGTATAATATTTAACGAAAAGATTGATATAACTGATTTTTAAATTGTGTGTTTATTATATTGGTGGGAGGTATTCAACACAGCTCAAAAAACCACACTTTTATTCATTTTCCATTTTGAACGTTTAACCAAATATCTTCTTCTCTTGTTCTGATATTTCAACAATGTTGAACTCAGTCTGGAGGAAAGAGAAGGTTGAAAGTGGCTGGCTCACACATAAAGAGGGGCCCGGGTGGCAGCTGACCGCATGGGCTCTCATGCAGCATCTTCGCGTCAGCCACAAAGGGAACGGGGGACGGAAGGAGGACAGGGTGGGAGAGATGACACGGCCGTGACCACTGCGGCCGTGACCACTGAGCAGAGGGGCCAGACGAGCGGCGAGAACGAAGACAGGGAGCAGGGACGATGCGAGCAGATGTCGCGCAGAGAGGAGGAGGGGCTGCAGAGTGCGGACGTCGGCCCTCCCGTCCTGGGAACGTGCCACCTGCACAAACGATGTGACGGCGCCACCCCCGACATCCGGGGGTGTTACAGCTCCCGCATCCCGGGGACCGCACCCTTCCGCGGCCCCTCAGTGTCCACTGGGTCGTTCCCTGCCAGCAGCTGTCACGGGGCTCTAGTCACACCCCACCCCGTCCTTCTCCTGCCCGCTGAGCTCTGCCAACACAGGAAAGAAGGCCAGGACCCTCGGGTCCCCGTGGGACAGCTAAGAGGACCATCCTGAGCCTTCATCCGAGCTCAAGAGACATGACTCAGACTACTCAGAGCAGGCCTCCTGGGGAGCGGGGGGCCGCCCGAGGAAGAGGGCCTGTGAGCTTTAGTGTCTACCGTCCCCACGCCGGCCCCCAGACCCCTGCCTGCCCTGCACCCCATTCTCGGCCACAGGAAGTTGACTTATTGCCTGGGCTCCCTCACCCTCCGGCTTCCGTGGCTTCCATTTGGTTTAGCCAGTAAGAGTTATGAGCCGGAAACGGGCGGCGAAAGGTCAGGGACATGCCGGGCACTTCCACCCCTGCCCCTTACTGGGCCACTCTGCTGCCTGCATTTGGTGGCCAGAGCGGTCACGGCCCCCCTCCCCGCACCGGCCCTCCGCCCTCTCTCCAAGCCGGCGGACAGCGGTGGCCCGGAGCCTGCCCTGACCCATCGCGGTCTTCGGCCGTCTGCTGAGCTCCGTCCACACGGCAGTGACTGTTTGCTCAGTAAACCGCCCACCATGCGCCCCCTGTGCCATCGGACCCCGATCTGCTGAGCCTGCCCCACGGGAGCTCACTCAGGAGGGGCAGGGCTGGAGCGGCAGCTCCAGCCACCATCCACCCCTTCCACCCACCAGGACCCACCTGCCAAGGAAGTCAGCACCCCAACACCTGTCCTAGGGGTCACTGATGATGAAGCGGATGTTGCCAATAAGTACGATGTGATGTCGATGAATATTCAACACAAACACAAACGTTACCCCTAATCTTCCTCTGCTCCCATAAAATGCTGGAGAAAAATTTCCTTCACGGCCCTTCTGTGACAGTTCCGCTCGTTTCTGTCGTGGTCCCCTCCCTCGTCTGCACTCCGCTGTGCCGGATCCCCAGTGTCGGAGCGGCGAACACTGTCTGCGAGTCAGTCACCGAGGACAGGCTTTCCTGGGCACCTGCTGTATGCCAGACTCTGCGACGAGAGCTGTCGCAGAGCTCACAGCCTCAGGGAAAACAAAAGTCCATGGCTGCCGCAGGGCGCGATGGACGCCAGGTACTGGCCACCACGAGGACATCACATCCGCGGCCCCGTGTCACCGTCCCCACCCTCTATGAGTCCCGTGTCACTGTGCTTCCCGCTGTGATGGGGAAACATTTCGGGGAAGAGAGCCGACCTGATCAATCTCACACAGCTGGCACGCGGGAGCGAGGACTGGAGCCTTCGTCCTCTGCGCCACCCACTCCGGGTCTCCTGGGAGCTGGACGGCCACCCACGGCGCCTGCGGTTTCCGCGCATCTGCGCCTCTCTCTGCAGGAGCGGTCTGCCACCCCCCTCCACCCGAGACCACCGCTCCCTAGACTGGGTCTCGGCCAACATCGCGTCTCCCCAAGGGAGACCGCCCCTGACTGTCCCACCGACGGACCACCTCGAGGTTCCTTGTCTAACGCACCTCGTTCATTTCCTTCCCGTGTCCTAAGCTGGTGCAGAGCTCTTGGTGTTCGTCAGTCACCGCCTGCCTCCGACACTCGCTCTCTGTCGCTGCAGACCAAAGTTAGCACCGAAACAACAGCCCCCGTTGTGTCACAGGTGCCGAGGGTGTGGCGGCAGCCAGGCCCAGCTCCCTCCTCAGCCGGGCCATGGCTAGGGGCCAGCCGGACCGGGGCCCCTGGAGACCTGACTGGTGTCGCTTCTAAGCTCACCTGCGCTGTGGGCAGAATTCATTCCTGTAAGACTGGAGGCCACGGCCCCTTGCAGTCAACTGCAGATGGCTCCCTGTCACAGGGGCTGCCTCACATGGCCCCTCACTTCTGCAAAGCCAGTATGAGACAGTCTCTAGAATAAGTCCGCTCGCATGATGGGGGTCTACATGACATAACATGACCACAGGAGCATCATCCCATCCCCTTTGCTGGATCCCACTGGCGAGGGGCAGGTCACAGCTCCACCCCCACGCAGGGGAGGGATGCCCTCCAACCAAGGTCTGCTCGAGGACAGAGCCCAAGCCGACCTTGTTCAGGGTTTTACTTCTAAGTGAGCGCGGCGCCTAACTCACAGCAGATGCTTAAGAAATGCCGCTGAGCGGTGAGTGTGACCGGAATCTCAGCGAGCGGACAGCCTGCTCCAGAGCTTTGAGAAGAACCGAGATCCAGAGAATGAGGCCTGAGGCCGAGAAGCAAATAATCAGAACTAGGAAATAGTTTACACATGAAACGAAGAAGGAGGGAGGGAGATGGAGACACAGCAGGACCAGAGTGCGGATCAGACAAGACCAGAAACAAAGAGGGTGCCTCTGCGCCAGGCACTGACGTTAATAAACGCTCCGCGGGCCTATTGTAATGCTAAAAATCATGGCAGCAGGGCTGCCACTGAGCAAGCCACTGTCACTGCCTTCGAAGAACTTTCTGCCCAGTGAAGAGATCCAACACGAGACAGCAGATGTTGAAACGAGTAAACAGAGGGTTAACGAAAACACATGGCATAAATGACTGCTTTGGGGCCATTACAGTGAAGACCACAGGCCCACAATGGCGTCGCTTGTGCTAAAGCCCACGAGGCCAAACCCAGATTTAATACCGACCTGACTGCGGTTTCAGTCTCTCCCTGCCAGAAACTGCTCCTGACCACCACCTGGGGTTTCCTGGTCCAGCGTGGGAAGGTGGCTTGGCCCTTGGGCCACCCCCCACTCCCGCCCCTCCGCCCCACAGAATGGGAGGCCTCCCACGGGATGACACCCCCCGGCTGTTCCCCTCCCCGGGAGGAAGACATCTGGTCCCAAAGTCCCTCCTTTGGCCCCGCGGACGCCTGCCCTGCCCCACACTCCCTCTCAGAGCCTTCCCTGTGCAGACCCCTCGGAGCCCCCGGAGCCCGACTCCTGCCCCGTGGGCCGCGGCCAGGTCATGAACCGCTGAACAAGACAATGAGATCGCGGATTTACTGGGTCGAATTCTGTTCTTTATCAGGGTGTTATCAGAGAAACCGTCCCAGGAAATACACTGCTAGCGGCAGTCTCGACGACAAGGAGGCGCTAACAGCCACCCTGGCTGTGCTGGGGAGGGGAAGGGAAGCTCTGTTCCAGAAAGAGAGGTGACAATGCGCAACCCGCTGCAGCTGCAAGGAGCAGGCGTGAACTCAGAGGGCCGGGCTGTCGCCGGGGGAGGGGAAGTGCTGGACAGTGAGGCTGGACGCTTGATGAAAGGGGACCGGATCACAATATGAAGTTTTGAGGACAGCGGCGAGCCACTAAGGAGTTTTGCATAAGAAAATAAGAGATCGGATTTATGTTTTAGAAAGGCCACTCTGACTTCAATGGGGAAAATCAGCCGAGCGGGAAAGACCTCAAGACAGAGGCCAGCTGGGGACGGAGGAGTGGGGGTCAGTCACGGCGGGAGGTCGGGATGGACCCCAGCTCTCTGTCTACGGGAGCTGGGTGGATGTGGCACCACCTGCTGAATAAACCAAGAGACACGCTAGGGGCTGGACGAGGGAGCCAGGCAGAACATCTTCGTTCTGAAAAGCGGTTCCAGAGGTCACGAGGAAGATGCGAGGGCTCTGGGCCCGCGTGCCGGGGACTTCCCTGGCTGGGGAGAGAGTGGCCGCAGAGCCCAAGGGCTAACGAACGGCCGGTGCCAGAAGAGTGAGTGATGAACACCACCCGCCACATGACTCAGGGACCTGAGACAGGGAAGCCAGCAAGTGCTCCCCCCGTCTGTCCCCCAGCTCCTCATCTAACCCTCAGCACCTCTGTATGCAGAGAGGACGTCAGCGCAGACTTCTAGCCAGACGCTTCTCGACCCCCAGTGCCAATGACGGAGAAATGGCAACCCCGTACAGGAAAGAGGTGTGAATCCTAAGAACACGGGAAAAGCAAGGGAGACCAGAAAGTCACGTTAACAAACGTTGACATGTAGAGAGGAGATCTGCGGGTGGCCACCGACTCGGGGAAAGACAGCCAACGCTGGGGGCTTCCAGCAGGACGCGGTGCTGAAGGGCGGGCTTGCCCGAGGACCCCTGCGGGTGGGGACCTGAGGCACTTGGTGGCTGCCCGGCCACAGGGAGGCGCGGAGCCGACATCACTGAAGGATGCACATGTAGCGGAATGAGACGTCCTTCTTCCTGTCCCCGCCCCCACTGCAAGCCTGGTCACGCCGCTTTCTAAGTCCCCGGAACACCAGAAGTTTAGTGTCTAAGAACTGTCCCTGGGGACTGAGCCTGCCAGAGTGAAAAGAGGGTTGCGTGCGAACATGTATTAGTGACTAGTAATTTGCTACAAGCTTTCCAGCATTCTTCTATTTTTTAAGTATTACAGAGGTAATAATTCCACGGAAGTTTTAATTTGCCTAATAAAGATGATCAAGTCATTCAGGAAGCCATCTTCGTGCGACTTTTTTTCTTATATTGTGAAGGGAGAAACGTGCAGATCCGCCCAGGGTTGCAGGCAGCACTCCCCCCAGCGGCGCGGGAAGGAGGCGCTGAGGCCGGAACCCACGTCTCCGCAGCAGGGGTGACCAGGATCCGCAGGCACCCGAGTGCCAAGTCCCCGATGTCATGGATCTTCCTGGAGTCCTTAGCCTCTGTGGACGGCTCTCCCACGCCAGGGCCTGAGGGGGTGGGTGAGGACGACGGGGGCAGCGGGGTGCGGGTCCTGCTCGTCCATGAGGACTGTGCATCCCTCTCAGCTGCACGCCAGCCCTGGGCTGTCACCGCAGGACACAGGTAGTGCTGCCAGCCACCCTGCCATCCAAGGCTGGCCACCCCGTTTCCGTGTGTCCTGGGACCCCAGGTATGAACAATGGCGGCTCTTTGCCTTCACCGGCCTTCCTGGAATCCAGATCCCCAAGGGCGCTGTCCGAATCAAGTGCCACCCCACTCCTGACCCAGACAGCAGTCCCAAGGTCGTGCGACTTTGCTCAGCATCAGGGGACAGAGATGACCCTCCGCTTTTAGCTCCGTGGTCTCGAGCAAGGCGGCCACCGTGCGTACCTTCCTGCTGTACCCGGCGTCACGATGGAGAACCCGTACCGGTGCCCGCACGCCAAGCTCCCCTTCTGAGTCCCTGTTCCCTCAGCACCCAGTTAACTCTCCGTCTCTCCCCAGATTTGCCCGCTGCTGCCTTGGCCCCGTCGGCCCCTTCCGCGGCTCCTTCCTGTGTCTTCTTACCCCTAATCGCAGGCTCTGAAATCACATGCTCATGAAAACACACGCCCAGAAGCGCTTGTTCCCCGCGGCAGTGGCACCGTTACCATAGAGACATATCAGTTTCCTATCAAGTGAGGGAGATGAATCATGGCTCATGAATATTTATTTCATTTTATATTTGATTATTCCATTTTTAACATCTGTGGCAAAAATGGATATTTTGTTTTCCACATCTTCTCAGCTCAACTTTTTCCTTTTACAGATGGCACTTCCTTCTCACTCAAAAAAAAAAGGCAACAAAACTGGCTAACGCTATGTGGGCCATTGTACTAATCAGTTAATTTCTCGATAAGTCGATAGAGAGTTAATATGCACAGGTTTTTGGCACACCGTCGAGTATGACTCGACATTATGCATTTGTTACCCAAGACGCTCGCCCACAGAATTATACGTTACTATTAAGGACTTTTCTAATTAAGGACAAGAAGTGTGTGCCTCTTACTTGCCTAATGATTCCTGAGATTGGCGTGCATGAAGAAATTTAGAAAACACCCCTAAATCAGAGCACGCCAACCACGCTCACCAAGTCTTGGGGGCGATGCATGGCTTTCACATTCTTTCGATTTCTGGACCACTTTTCCATTCGCGAACCCTTTCACATATGTGACAGGGTATGAGCATTCGATCTGCTTCGTTACAGAAATGACTGCTTGCTCGTCCTTCTTTCTGTGCTGCATTAGAAAGACAGAGCGCACGTATTCCCCCACACTTCCCAAGAGTGTTTGAAGTTGAGCTTTCATTGACTTCGAAGAAATAAAACCAGGTTTTTGTTTGATGCTAATTCTGGCTTAATGGACCAGCGAAGACTTTGAGAGAACAAATGAGCATCGAGGGTTTGGGAGGGGAGAGGTGTTCATGCGTCAAAGCAGAGTCCGGCGAGGGAATGAGGCAGAGGAACAAGGTTCTCCCATGCCCTTTTGGGTCCCCGAGAGTCCGAGGAGGGAGAAAGGCCTTGGCCTGAAACAGAGCAGGTGAGTGCGCCCAGCCAAGGACCCCAGCCACGGTCCCATTCACTGTCGGAAGTGATGTGTGACTGCGACTCACATGGCCCTAGAACGTGGGAAACCCAGCGCCTGGGACGCCCAGAAACGCGCAGGAGGGCCTGGGGTCACTCTCTGCCAGTACTCCAGGGGCCAAACTGAATAATCTTCAGGAACCCGAGGTTTGGGGCCCCTCAGCGAGCTTCTCGAGAGCACAGCAGGTGGGCTGTGCAGACCCTGTGTCCCCCGTTCCACAGAGGGGGCGAGAAAGAAGCCTGCTCAGTGTATGCTGCCAGGACGCGAAAAAGTTACTCCTTATAATGCCTCGCACTGATCACAAAAATAAAAAGATCACATCCAGGTGGACCGTAGGTTTATATGTGAAAGGAAGGACAATAAAATTTATAGAAGATAATTTGAGAAGATCTTCACAATTTGGGGTAAGAAAACTCTCCCTGAACAGAACATAAAAGTGCCAATCATAAAGGGAAAGATTACTCATTTGGACTACATCAAGAGACACCGTTAAGAAAGGAAAAAGACTAACTACTGAGTAGAAAAACATGGTTTCAAAACATACGGCACCAATAGAAGGTCTGTATCTAGAATATGTGAAGACTCCTACATGACTAAGGGGGAAAAAAGACAACCCAATTAAAACATTTGGCAGAAAACTCGATCAGCACTTCATAGAAGAGGACACCCAAATGGTCAGTTACCAAAAATGGCTTTAACGTTATCGGTCACAGGGAAATGCAAACTGAAACCACAGAGAAGTAATACTACACCCCCAGCAGAATGGCTAAATTTAACGGCTGAAATACAAAGTGTGGACGAGTGTACAGGACAATGGCAAGACTTACACTGCTGATGGGCGTGGAAATCTGTACAATCGCTTGAGGAGCAGTTCGGAATTTTCTACTAAAGTTCAAAATACACGCACCTCATGACCCAACAATCCCACTCCTAGGCACACACCCAACAGAAGGATAGCGCACGCGCAGCACGAGCACCTGCAGGGACACCGATGGCAGCCTTCGCTCTCAGAGTCAAAAGAACAGTGAATTATCGATACTCGTGAAAATTTTGAGAGAAAAACCTTATTTTAAGAAATATCCAAGCTGTTTGACCACGCAGCAAAATTCTCTCTTGTAATACTTGCTAAACTCTACATGCTAAAATTGAAGAATTTACAATAGTCGAATAACTCTTTAATTGTAAGAAATTGCCTCACTGACGAAGATTTCATTTGTAAGAATCAGAAATTTTCTAGGAAGGGAAAAAATCTCATGTCACATCTGGTCAATTATAAGGGCTATGTTTCATCCTGAAGAAGACACAGAAATGACTGTTTTTAAGTAAGGAAGCTACCCAGGTTGTTACAGCATTTAAGTGACATATACTAGCTGGCATATAAACACTAGATGCCAGGCTAGTCACCAAAATGAGTCTGACATTTTCCAAATGAAGAAATGAGCTTGGTGGCTTGCAACACTGTTATCTACCTATAATTTCATTTTTTATTGGCATATTGCACTTACCTGTATTTTAAACAGAAACATAGAAGACCACTTTTGTAGGAAGAAATGTGTGGAAGTCAGTAAAGTAGTAAAGACTCGTCACCCTTTCTAAATGCTTGTTGCTTCAGAGGAAAAGACAGCTCTAAATCTATTTAAAGACACATCCATGGCCACTGCTGCTGAAAACAGGAAAGTGGACAATCAAAATCCACCACAGTGGAAGGGAGCCTCTTCGCCCTACTGAGATACTGTTGGTTAGGCTTAAATATTTTAAGAGAAAGAACAGAAAGAGAGTGCTTTCGTGTTCGATGCCTAAATGTTTGTCAAATATATTAAGAGAAAGCAAGAAGAAGTAAAAATAACGTGCTAAAAATCCCAAAGATAAGGAGTCGGGAAAATGCTAAGTCTTCTTTCTGATCCCTCATCAACTGACTCACTGCCTGGGGTTTGTAATGCGACCCCCTGAGAGAGCCACCCACCGAGAATGTATAAGTTAGTAATGAGTGAAGAATCAGCAGATGGAAAAAAATCATGGAAAAGGAAGTAAGAAGTATCACTTTGCAAGATTACAAAACAGAAAGTTAGATATTTTCCCAAGAGACAGCAAGAGTGGAACTGGCTGTAGGAGCAGACATTGTTATCTAACAAAACATGAAATCGGAACACTGAGCGTCTCTCATGATGTCAGTATCGGGTCACGCTTCAGGCAGCCCAGAGGTCTGGTTAAATTGGGAAAAGCGTCATGACTTTGCGACATGCTTGAGCCTAGCAACGCTCTGTCTATAGCCAAAACGGGCACCTTAATGCAAAGAAATGAAAGCCGTCTTGGAAACACAAGACATACGAACGTGGTTGGCCATGACTGAATGAGTTTATCAAAAGACACAAAACTCCATCAGAATCATTACGAGCAGCGCCTTCACCAAAAAGACCTCGTTCATTAACACATTAGGAAATACAGGTAGAGCATCACAACCACTGGACACGCTACAGCTGGTGGAAGCCTGTTCACAGATAACTAGCTTCACTTTGGCCATTAGCAATAAACTAACTAAGGAGAGCTGAGAAGAATTAGGAGAGAGCGAAAAGTCCCAAAGGATAAAATTGATGGGCAGTGAAATGAAGCATTTTTAGGATAACACCAAGAAACCAAGTCGAAACTCTAAAATTAACCCACAAGGGACAAACAAGCAAGGGGCGAGGTTCTGATACAAAGTTTCCCAAAGCAAAATAAATAAAGCCAAAGATAGCCTGAAATACCGCGATTTGAGAATAACGCTACCTCCTCCTTAACATAGAGTTGGTAAACTATTCTGAAATACAAATCTCAGGTAAAATCTCGTAAGACACATAGGAACCTGAGAAATTACTTTATCCAATGAAATTAGTATCTAAAGCATGTTCTGATTAAATAGATAGCCTAAAATATTTTAACTGAACAATTCCAGCAGCTCCAGCCATGACAGAACAATTGGCATTAGGCCAACTATCCCACCTTCAACAATTATAAATATGTAAATCAGTCATTTAAATAGTTAAGACAACAGACGTCCCAGGTCTGTGTTCCTTAAAGGAAGTACACAGGTGAGATGAGTTGCAAACGGCAGCACAGAAAAGTAGCTTGAACAAAAAAGCACTGTTCTTGCTGGGCCAGGGAAATACATCCCCGAGTTAAGGCTGCTGAGACTACAGAAAGTTCTGGATAAGATACTAGAGAAAAGTAAGCTATGCAGAAAAGGATCTCCAGACATCTGCATAGATGTCCGGTTGGACCTTTGGGTCAAAACTAACGGGCATATGTTCAGGGCAAGGCTCCATTCAGCCACGGAGGACCGTGAGCTGAATGAAGGACCCAGAGATCCCACAACGCTGAAGGCACCGAAGTTCTAATCTTCTAGAATAAGTGGCTTCACCGAACTCCTCATGCATGCAGTTGAGACTCCAGAAAGACCAGACATTACAGGCAGTATTATTTTGGCTCTAGATTAAGAACTACTCTAGACCTAACCAAACACAAGCCTCACAGGATAAAACGTATCAGCCAGGAAATTGCTGCCAAAAGAACCCTCAACACTCTAATAAAAGTCACAAAATACAGGCTCTCAACAATGTAGCATTCATAATGCCCAGAATAAAATCAAAATTACTCAGCACGCAAAGAAACAAGAAAACATGACACATAATCGAGAAAAAACGTTTGTTGAAAAATAACCAAAGAGGATATAGATATCGGAATTAACAAATACTTTAAGGTATTAGAAATGTAGTCAAGGATTTTAAAAAGTATGAATATAATAAATAAATGGATGGAAAATCTCAAAAGAAATAAAGGTTTATGTAGATCCCAATGGCAATTTTCTATATTTGAAAATTCCAATATTTTAAATGAAAAAATATTCCTTGATCTGGCTACTAGCAAATTGGACAGAAGAAAAGAAAGTAAGATAGAGCCTCGGTGACATCTGAACTATATCAAGGGGCCTCACATACCTGTGATTGGAGTCCCAGAAACAGAAGTGAGGAAACGGAGCAGGAAAATACTTTAAAAATTCATCTTTGATAAATTTCCAAATTCGATGAAGATTATAAATGCACAAATCCAAGAAGCTCAATGAAACACAAGCAAAATAAACAGAAATGAAGCACCACCAAGGCCTGTCAACCAAACTGCTGAAAACCAGTGATAAGGAGAGAATTTTAAAGGGAGGAAAAATTACATTACATAGAGGGAGAAAATGATGAGCTAGTTACCTTTTACTTCCTATCCGAAACGGTACACAGCAAAAGTCAATGAAATGACAAAAATAAAATACTGAAAGAAAATGAATGTCAGCATTGATGTCTACACCCAGCAGAAACATTTTTCAAAAATGAAGGTAAAATGAAGACTTTTCAGACAAAAATAGAGTGAATTTGTTGCCAGCGGACCCGCACATCAATAAATGTTGAGAGAAATTCTTCAGGGAGAATGAAAGTAACAGCAGATGAAAAATCAGATCTATACAAAAGAAGGAAAAACGCTAGAAAGAGCAACTATGAAAGTCAATAGAAAAGACTTTTTTTTTTTTCATTTGTAAATTTTCTTAAATTATAATCCATTGCTTAAATCAAAACTAGTAACAATGCATTTAGGGAGTTATGACATACGTAGAAGTAAAATGTTTGGCAATAATAGCACAATAAACAGTAAAAATAATCGGAGTTTGTAGTAGGCAGAATTATAACTATGTAGATTTCCTGTGCTAACCCCCAGGACAGCGTTGTGAAGATGACGTCACAGCCATGAGTCGCCTGTGTTACATGGCAAAAGGTGTTCTGTGGGTGTGACTGTGGTTACTAACCCACTGACCCTGAAATAACAAAACCATCTGCGTGAGCCGACGTAAACCACATGAGCCCCTTCGAAGCAGTTTTCTCAGACTTCTTCAGGGCAGGGGGTCAAAGACGTTGGAAGCTTACGGAGTATTAGTCGGTTCATTGCTGACTACAAGATGGAGGCAGTCGCGCTACAAGGAAGGTGGGAGGGCGTGGCCGCCGAGCTGACAGGCAGGAAGGAAACAGGCCTCAGAGCACAGAACCGACTTTGGCCAACAACCCGGACGAGCTCGAACGCCAGTCTTCCCCAGAGCTTCCAGAGAGAAGCAGCTCAGCCGGGCTGACACCTAGGTTCCAGCTGCGTGACAGCCAAGCCCGGATCCCAGGCAAACCACCTTGGACGTCTGATCTACAGAACTGTGTGCTAACACATGGGTGTGGTTTCAAGCCACTGAGTCGTGGCCATTAGTTAGGCAGCTATCGAAAACTGACAGAGAGTGTGCTTTGTCATGTTCTTTCACTGCACTTGAAACAACAATATAAGATTATTTAAATAACATTCATGATAAGTTAAATGTACGTCGTAAACCTTACAACAATCTCATTCAAAAATAGAGTGGTATGGTTAGCAATACAGTAGTTGAGATAAAATGGAATATTAAATATCCTCAATGAATTCAAAAGAATGCTTTGAGCCTTCTCAGATGGGAGTAGGCACTTTGCATCACTTAGTTTAGGACAGAACAGTGCCTGGCATATAGCAGGCAGTCTCTAAATCTCTCTGGAACGAATAAATGAATCCATAAAGAATGGTCGAATCCATGAGCTAAGTAATAAAAATCCATTAGTTTTGGTTCTAGAACCACAAATACCCAGACGAAGGCACGTTTTAGCCCATAAGCAATATAAAGAATAATCAGAATGGAAATCACCACTGAAGCAGAGAAAACAGCAAAGACTTGAGCTTTTACTATTTGTACTGAATTTGGATCTAAAATGGATTTAAGGTCCCTGAGAGTAGTTAAAAGGCTGCACCAATAATCCATAGGCGTAATAGCTGTGGAAATAAAGATAGAAAATCAGTCTCATATTTAACCATAGAAGAATCCACTATAAATAAAAAGAAAACACACAGAGACACCCTTTTATAGACAGGAAATAAATGTGTTCTGGGCCCAGCTCTCTCCACGCTGCTTTTTCGTCATCATGCTACACACATGAAGAACATTTGCGAAAGCTGCAAATCTAATTATGGTACGCAAGGTCAATAGCGGCCCAGGAAAAAGCTTAGAAGGAAGCACTTGTATCTTCACGTACACAGCCCAGAGGATGAAGCAGCCTTTGGCAGAATCAGCCAGGGTTGTGTGAACGCCACGTTGCTTAGGCGGCCACGTGTGACTTTCCACACGCCACAATCTCTAGCAGATGGAGAGGCGAAGGGTGAGAGTGAAGAAACAAAGCCACCTCGTGTGCGTCCTTGGACAGGAGAGGACTCGCGAGAGGCCTCGCTGAAGAGTCGCGTGTGCATCCTGTCCCCTCTGGGAGAAGGCCTGCTCACAGGGCGTTGGCCGAGCCCCAGTCTGCTCTGGGCACGGGATGCTCAGTTACTCTGGGATCCAGACCCTAGGCCTGGCACCACGGTGGAGCTGTGTGGCCGTCCCCACATCCACGTGTCCCAGGCAAGAGTCCACAGGGCCTCAAGTTAACAGGCTTAGGACACCCAGTCTCCACCACCAGATGACGTGCACAAAGGCCTCGGAACCCGGCAAATTCTCGGCCCACATCAGGAAGAGCAGAAGGAAGAAGCAGGCAGAACCCCTGCTGTTCTACCGCCTTCTAGATTCCAGGTGGAAAAAGGACGGAGGGATTTGGGATGCCCGATTCTGACGGAAACATGATGCGCTCGGTTAGCGAGCTCAAGGCTTCAGGCGTGGGCACTCTTCAAGACGCAAAACACAGCGGGAGGGCTACGCATCGACACAAAGAAAATAATGACAAGAGAAAAAAATCAAGCACAATGAGGCAAACTCTTTTAAAATTTAGACCAGAAAAAGCAGATTTTCAAAGAATGCCAAAACAGCATACAAAGAGGAAAAAAGCTCATTTAAATGTGACTAGTGGAATGACAATAAGGAAATATCTAAAAGTGAAGATTTATCTGTTATAAAATAGGGCAAGAAACTCAGAAGTTGTCAGAAAAATTTGGCCGAATTATGAAAGAGAATGTTTTAAAAAGAGAAAGCAGGCAGCTCTTGGTGATATAGTGAAATGTCCTCAAACCCGAGGTTACAGGTGGTTGGTAGCCTTGTGACAGGGTCACCGCAAACGCAGCAGCCGGCATGGTAATGACGGCTGCCTGGAGAGGACCACCCCGCTGAAGCCCCTCTTTCTGACTCACTGGTCGTGGCTTCTAATAACACCGGAGAGGAGGGGCAGGTGAGCGGTGCTGTGAGGCAGAGGTGACTAAGTTATCTTCGAGACAGGTGCACTGGAAGGAGCGAACTGTGGCAGAGGGTCAGCTGTCTTAAGAGCAACGCAAAGCCTTAAAAAGCCTGATGCTGCTCAGGCACTGTTCCGCTAACTTTGTGTCGTAAAGGTAACTTTCCCAGCGAAAGAGTCGCTCCTCAGGCGCCGGGACGCCGGGCACGCGCCCCCAGCCACGCGGAGCTGCACTCTGCCCCTCCTTCTCTGCGATTTCAGCCAGGGGCTTTGCTTTATGCACATTCAAAACCTTGCTTTGTGACAGCGTTTGGTAATTGTGATAGACACGTACAGGCAAACGAGATGCCAGTGGAAGCTTCACAGCGAGTTCCTCTCACTAACAGTACATGTTGTTTTGCCTCTTGAGAGAGAGTTCACGTGTTAGGGTTCTGTATCTTCAACACATTCCTGTCAAAATAGCATAGTATCTAACAAGTGCTTAAAAGTTCGTAATCACAGCCTAATACAATGGGCTGGACCTGGGACTGTCCACGCAGATTTTAACTGGCCAAGGTCATAGGTTTCTGCCTTAGGTGGAAGCTGGTCAGTAAAAGCCCATTTACGTCACGGCAAATCATTCTGCCTACCGCCTACCTAACGGCAGGTTCCGACCACACCAAAAGAATTTCCAACCTCAGCCTTCGCTTTACGATTCCTGACAAGATGGAACTCACACACATTCGTACAGAGCCGCCCACGAATACATCCGCATACAGAGCCCAACCACTTGCCCAAGGCCAGGGAAAACTGTGTCAGAGCTTCATGTCAGCTAGGGTCTGAAATGACAAAGCTAAGTCCAAAATAAAATGTATTGAGTTGCAAAGCAAAGTTAACTGTATTTCACTATATTTTTAATTCCATGAAAGCTTTAAAAAATAATTTGTTTTATAACACACCATCTGTTAACTCATTGAAAGCAGGGTTTTAGAAATATTTTGAAATTGCTTTAGAATTGGTTATCTTTTTAAACAAATGAGGGAAAATTGATTTTATTACATTTTCCACTCGGAGTCTAGCTTTCTTATGCCCCTGCACTATTAAATGTGCTTATTTACATAAGACAATTTAGTGGTTACACATTTAAGTCCGTGCCCTAATTATGAGCCAGGAATTTAACAGAAAAGCCACTGTTAAACTGGTGTCCAGAGAATATTTGCACCTGGGCAGAGAAAACCTAGGAAAGACAGAGAGGCCGACCAGCACTTGGACGCAGCTTGCGCTGTGGTCCTACCACAGGCTGAGGACAAGGGAGGGGTCTGTGCAGTAAATGTGCCACTTCCTCGTTCATCAGTTCACTCCTTTATTTTAGGATAAAGTACTCTGCTGTGGGGCGTGAAGGACATACCACCGCGTGGAAGAACCCATCAGTGTAACAGGGCAATGAATGAACAGGTGAAAAGCTCAAAATCTGATACTATGATGCTTGACGACTGGTTTCTGTTTTACCGTCTCATTTTAATTAACTTTTTTAACTATGTAGAAAATAAATTTATGTCTAAAAAGTGTTAATTGTTCAAACAAATTTAAAGTTTCTAATAAAAAAATGATAATACTTTTCCATAAGCAATAAACTTTCACTTGGCAGTACACAAATGTTATTTTGAAATAAGAAAATTTGAAAAAGACAGAAATGTATTTCTCTAAGCTTTCAAATATATGGTCTCTTTAATCAGCTTAAATTTTTCCTAGTAAATGTGCCCCCTTAATGAGCCTTAGAAGTTAGTGTTCACATACGAAAGCACAGCTCCGCGCATCTGGCAATTATCCTCCTCGTGTGAAAAGGAATTTCTCAAGTTCCTAACACTTGCGCCTTCTCTCCCATTAGGCACTTTCTTCTAAAGGCTGTTCATGTGGTTAATTTGCTTGGCCCTGCTTTTGTAAAAATGCTCAGATGAACTTTCATACTGTCAAAAATACAGACCTCTGATTCCAAATCCTCATTAGCATACGATGTCCTAGTCTGAGTCTGGAATCTTATTCTGCATTTCATACAATTCAGTTCTGCATTTAGAAGATATTATTATTATACCATTCAGTGTCCTGGATATAAAGCCCCGCATGAGAAATTTATTTTAGACTGGGGGAGAGTCTCCCCAAAAGAACTGAAATGTTTCCTCTCTTCCAATAACAAGGGACATTTCTCTTTTTGCTCTGATGACCAGGACTCTCAGAGCCCAGTTTGAAGTACAATCGCAAAGATATCATGTGCCTGATGGTTACACTATCTGCACCTTCCATTTTTTATCAGCTTGACTTTCCACGTTAATCTCTATTTTGTTTGTGGGGAGAGAAGGAAGCATAAATATATTTGATATATTAAAATACAAAGAATAAGTATACTATATACACCACCAAAGTCATACAGGTTCAAAAAATCTGTATATAAGTGCTGCCTACTTTTGAAATAAATGATTAATATATGAAATCATTTGCAAGCCATGTCAAGTGGACATAAACACCTCATTTTATTTCTACATAACATTGTTGAAGCAGAAACCTGGGGTCTTTAAAGTGGGTCTCATTTAGTTGATTTCAGTTAATATTTTTTACCCTAGCACTACTGGAAACCACCATCCTCATTACGAATCATGAGACCAGCTGACCACGTGTTAGGAAAAGAAGGTTAAATAGAAAGAAGAATAATCCCTTTAACAAATAAAAAATTGAACGGTTTGCACCAAAGCGAGAATGCTGACCAACACGTCTTTCTGAAATAATTGAAAGAAGCAGTCACAAGCTCACATTTCTTAGTTGATTGGACCTAATAAGGGCTTTTTTAAGGAATAAATAATGAATGCTTAAAGTAAACGGAATTGAGTCAATATTAATATAAGCGATTTTTATTTTTGTTGTGCCTTTCCCTCATTCTTATGAATGACAACAATATAATAATAATGCAAGTAATAACTTCAAACAGACTAAGTTAGCTATTCCAATAACACTTGCTTTTAAGGAAAAATAGTATGGTTTGCAATTTTTGCTGCAAAAACAGTGAAGAGGAAATAGGTTAGGAGGAAACGAGATAGGTTACCTGCTCAACGACTTCCCCACCCCTCAGACTGCAGAAGGGTGGAGACGAGCAGTGGGGGAGGCCGGGAGAAAGTCGCCTCCGTCTCTCCGTCCTCCCCCTCTGCTCTCGCAAACATTTACGGGCTGGGCTTCTTCCTGGGGCCACTTAGGGCACCGCCTTCCTTCCTCCTTCCTGTTTGTCTCCCTAGACAATGCCGCTCCCCGCTGTTCACCATGTGCCAAGCAGTGCTACCTGCTAAGCACCGAGAAAACAAAGCTGATTCAACCCGGACGAAGCTCTCTGCTCCCAGCCGGAGTCAGACACGAATCGCACGGACGGAGCGAGGAACACACGTCTTTTCAAACTCCAGGCAGGACGAGGTCATCCCTGTACCCCACACCCTCCCGTGCCGTGCAATCTCCTTTGAGACAACATCCAAAGTCCTGGCCCCTTGGGCCTCGGTGGCCTCATTCCCACCCCCTGCTCCCTGCTGCAGCAGCTGGCACCCACCTCAGGGCCTCTGCACCCACCTCCTTGCTGAGAAGGCTCCCCGTGGGGCCGGCCCTGTCATCTCCTTCAGACCCGTCCAAACACCTCCCTGCAGGTGTAGGCTTCATGGCTGCCCCTAGATACCACGGCGCCCCGTCACCCTCTGCCCCTTCCTGCTCTGTCTACTTCCACCCGGCTGAGGACACGTTTGTAACTCTCGTCCTCTTCTTTTCCACTGCTGAGTTCCCAACGTCTGGAATGCGTAGCACAACGTACGCGCGCAAGGAGTACGCACCGAACGGCGAGCAGTCGCCGGCTGCCTCGCGTGGGGAACTCTCAGGGGTTCCTCTGTGATCTGTGTGAGGCTGCCGACACTGCTCCTCAGGCCCTGAATTTAGGACCCCGTATTTCTGCTGGGCACCCCTTCATCTCTGGGGTCAGTCCTCTTAGATGGAGTCTGAGACTGGCTCCCTTTCAAACGGGTTTCGTATCTGGTCCCCAGAAAACACAGACCTTCACCCCCTTGATAGACGGAGTTCAGCCCTTGAGTATGCCGGCCTGGTTCTAGGCACCCATGGTAGCTGCTTTGAGATCAGCATTTCCCGCCACCTCCCTTGGGGTGTGCTGCGCCTCGCGTGGTAATCATTCTACGACACCTCGCCACGGTCCCTGGTATCTACTGAGCAGCGAACTCCGTGCTGTGCATTGAGTGTGAACTGTTACACGCTCTTCACAACTGTCCCACACGGACACCGGTCACGGGCTGCAAAACACAAGCAACCACCCAGCAGCGGGTCTGAGGGCGATTCTAAAATGGATGCTAGCCATCACTCGAGGTTCTGTTGTCCTCTGTGTATTCGGCTCACAGATACAGGAAAAAGACAAAATTATAAGCATTTGTTCACCTTAAGGATACTGCACAGACCGATACTCATTTCAGTTCTAACGCTGATTTCAGAGACAGTGTCTGTTTCTGGAGATCACTCCCCTGTGTCCCTTTGGGAGGGAAACAAAAGCCATTCTAACCACTGGGTGTAGGGAGAGGTTTAAACAGGACTTAACGCAGAACCCTTGGGAAGTGGCAGGAGAGAGTGTCGGGAGGGTTCTCCCAGGCAGAGGTCAAGGGCTGAGGTCAGCATCCTCCAAAGGTCTTGGCTGCTTGCAGACCAAAGGGACAGGCCCTCAGGATGACAACCAAGAGTCACAGCCCGAATGTGACGGTGCCCCAGGCCTGCCCACACTGCAACCGACACTAGTAGCTGCTGCTCCTGCGTCCCAGACCTGTGCCTGAGCCTCTGACGGGCAGACTCTCACTGGCGCTTGCTGACAAAGGGATGTCGTTCCCAGCCTTGTCCTGCTCCCGCAGAAGCAGAGCTGACAATGTCAGGGAGGAATCCAAGACTCAGCGACAGTCAGGTGAACTCCCTGCTGTGGCGATTCAATGTCCAGCCACAGTCTCTGGCCCATCGTTGACCTTCCAAACAATAATAACATCAAAGACATGCTCCCTGCTAACAGAAATACAACCATCTCTTTTACTAACAAAGACACACTCAATCTTTCTCCCAAAAAAAGAAGCCAGAAAGTCCCCAAAATTATTGAATCACTGTCTAGATAAGGTTCTTTTGTTTTCTAGGTCAGGAACAACCTTTTGATAGATGGCTTGTAACGTTAGCAACAAATAATAACGGTAATCACAACCAGTACACACAGAAAGGTAGAGAAGGGGAGAGCCCATTACTACGTTCGCACATGCCGTGGCGCGGGAGGGTAACCGTACGCGCATACTGACCGCTGCCCTTGGTGCTGAAACTTCCTTCTTCCGCAGTCCCTTTTGTCTTTGCCCTTAGCCCACACCTAAGCTGGTCGCTGGGAGACGGGGCCATGGACTTCTCGAGCTGGGGCACGTCCTGCAAGCAGAGGCCTGACAGCCCTAGTTCCAGGACTGTAGTTCTAAGGAGAGCTGCAGAACCCTGGTGCTCTTCAGTCCAGTCCTCCGTGTGACCTTTCCAGATGTCCCTTCCGCATCCCCAGATATCACAGTTACTTCTGCTGGGTCCTTAGGCCCACGCGCTGGGCACCTCCATTGCCCGTGGGCCCTTCTTGTGCTCTGGGCAGAGATCAGAGCTGGAAGCCTGCCTGGTCACCCACTCAGTACATCGGAGCAGCACGGTTCAATGTTCCCCAGTGTGGTGCATGTCGACCTAGAGACTCTGTCAGTTACGTCACAAACCAAATAAAGTTGTGCATGCGTAACTCCAAAGACAGTGTCTACCTCCGTTGTGCCAGAGGCTCTGTGCGCCGCATCAGCGCAGGCCGGGTGGGCCTGTGGCTACTCCCCCGAGGAGGGCACCAACCATGCCAACTCCCACGTGTTCAGTGTTCTGAGGAGTTACGGGAGACTGCTGGAGTTTCTAGCAGAACACACACAGAATAAAAGGGAACTGTTTACTCTTTGGGGCACATTGGTTAAGTTGTACTGAAGCACCCTATGACTGAAACATTTGTCTTCTGTCCTTATACCAGAAAGGACAAAAATAGAAGCCTTAATGCACAAACCATTCTGAGGTCATCAGGTCTTGATCATAAGCGCTGAAGCCTCCATGCGCATGCACGGCCCACTGAGGATCTAATGCTTCGTTGCCTGAAACCCTCGTTCTGCACCTCACATGATGCCGGGATAACTGGCTCGAGATGGCAGCACTGGTGACAGCTAGGAAGCGCCGCAGCACTGCACCCTCTCTCACACTGTCACACGACGACCTTATCTTGGAACCGGTGTCCTTCCTCAGGAGAGCGGAGGGCTGTTGGTGCCCCGCGGCCTGAGGCTGCGAAATAAACCATCGTGTTCATTCCTGAGCCCTTGCTTTGCACTCAGAAAACAAAGTCGGTCATCTTCACCTGCGACCTGGGAAATCTCCCAAAACGAAC
The DNA here is from genome assembly GCF_902729225.1 of Pteropus medius. Lineage (NCBI taxonomy): Eukaryota > Metazoa > Chordata > Mammalia > Chiroptera > Pteropodidae > Pteropus > Pteropus medius. The sequence continues at coordinate 459,183 of NW_024347730.1, forward strand.
CATGCCGTGATCACACCAGAGAAACAGCATGAGGCGCTGGTGGTGTCCGAGTGATTTTCAAAAAAATGTCAACATGAGAAGTAGCTTTCTGAGAAGTGACACAAATACGACATCTTCCTTTGTATATCACAAAACAGAGGTCTTTTTTTTTCAAGATGTCTTCAGGCAGTGGTTACTTTCATTCTAACCTATTAGCTACTGATTACATAGTAATGAATACTGATCAGCTAAGTAAGCAGGGACCAAATTTCCCAAATTTAATCACTCTGACTAGCCGAATCATGTTTTGGAAGGAACGTCACTCACAAGTTGACCCTCCCAGGCAGTGCTGTTTACAGACCATGGCCACCTTTGGAATAGGCATATAAAATAACTCATTCTTAAATTGTCTCGTGTCAGTGAAGAACGAGCAAAGTGTTTCTGCAGAGAGGGTAGATTTTTAAAGACTTCATGATGGATTATTGAGTTACAGTATCTATCTTTACAAATGAGAAAGATAAGTCACAGATGGCTTGGCCATGAAGATAAATGCTATAATGGTTCATTTCATATAGATTATTGAGCCTAATATTCTATTGCATTCTTCATTCTTTAAAATTCATTTACATTGAAAAATTTCCCCTTTAAGCACCAAGATATTAAAACAAACAACAACCGCCACACGTCAGAGGAAAGCGTGCTAACAAAGCAAATCTAAAGTGAGGGGAAAAAGCTCTGCGGTCGCTCCTAACACCCTGCCCTCCTGCCGACCTCGTCATGACTTACAGTAAAGACAAAGCGGTCGGTCCTCTCGGAGTCGATGTTCCTGCCTCTCGAAATTGAAAGTAATGAAATTATATTTTTAAAACCTATTCTGCTCATGAGTTTCCAAAGGTTTACTTGAAATAGATTGTGTCCTAAAACACGAAGCTTCTTTTCCAGCAACTGTGTTAATAAAAACACAACGAGGGAGACATCCCTGAGCAGCTCCCTTAAACAACATTGTGCAGATAAGAGTTTGAAGTCGGGATAATTTGCCATGTGTTTTAAAGTCGTTACTACTAAATAAACATGAATTCAAAATCAGAAATTTCCCAAACAGCGGGCTCAGTTCAAATTTCGGTAAGGGTCCCATCGTCGCCTTTGTTTGCGTGAATCGCGTGTCTAAGGAAGTCTTCCTCATTTTAATGCCTAGGTTTGAAGAAGAAAGCATATACCGTGGAAAACGCACATCCAGACTGCATCCACTCGTTTACACAGCGCCATGTCTCCAGGACCTCTCAGCGCGTGGTCCCTGGGACCCTAACGTCTGGAGAGTGCCTGGGGCGGAGCTTCCCTATGCTTCGGCCCTCTCTCCATCGCACAGAACAGGCCTCCTCGCTCAGTTCCAACGCGACAGGATCCGAGGCATGTCCCCGCATGCATATCGACCGCTGGGCGTGTAGCGCAGGAAGCCAGTCTGAGCATCACCCGAATGCACGCGCTCCCAAATGCCCACTCTCAAACACAGGAAACAGCCAGACCTGGTTGAATAGAAAGATTCACTTTTAAACCCCAAGCGCTTTTAAACTCTTTCTAAATTTTATTGGTAAACTTAACTTTCTCATCGCAGTAAGGTCACTCCTATAACATAATGGATAATTAAGGTCCCTGGGACCTCTAGGGAGTATGACGACACACATCAGAACTTGGTGAAAAGGTCCATACATGCAGAGGTAGACACAGGTAAAGACGGGTCCAAGTCACGCTCCACGACGAACACTGAATGTCTCCTACAAACAATTTCACCGATCTGAACTTACTTCTCCTTCCTGCCTACTTTCAACAATAAAATTGCTCTGTCCGAAACGCGTTAGACTGAGGAGTTGGTGACGCGGCCCGAGCTCTGACTGACGATGGCTCTACCACAGCCACGGCTCCAAGGCGCTTATGTCACCTCCCTTCATGGGGACCCTGGCAACAGGAACCAGCATCCCAGCTTCACAGCGATGGGGAGGGAGGCTCGGGAAGTCCAGCGACCTTGCCTAGGTCCACAGCCAACAGATGAAAGAAGCAGTCTGGTTCCGAAGCCTGTTATTTCCAGCACACATTGTCGCTCCGGGATCTAGTTAGCCCACCCGGCTACTGGAAGGTTTTGGGCATTATGAAAATATTATTTGCAACTGACCTTTGCAGGTTATTTCAATAATTTTATTCATTTTTCTAACGTTATTTACTGAGAAGTTTGTACCAACTTTGTCTCAGTTACCATGCTCGGCACAATAAATACAACAGTGGGCAAGACATGATCTCTGCTCTCGTGAAACTTGTCACTTAGATTAACAGGAAAAAGGAAAGAAGAAAGACCAAATGATCGCACACTGTAATAACCCCTGGGAAGCAGACAAGCAGGAACGTAAGAGGGAGTAATGGAGACCTACACCGTATGGGGGTCAGGAAACAGCTAGGGGTCAAGGTCCCAACAGTGCCAGAACTTCAGGACTCAGACTGATAGGACAGGCAAGGGACAGAGCTGAGACCTATAAAGCAGAAAGCAGATCGGCAGCTGCAAAGCCCAGCCGGAGAGAAGGGAAATGCGGGCGGCCTCTACACTTGGGATCCGGAAAATCCAGGAAGCCTGTCTTGAGGGAAAACGGAAGGGACCGCGGTCTAAAACTCCCAGAAGAGCGAGCCGGGTCGGGGCAGGGGCTGTCGTCAAGGCTTCAGACTTCAAGAGAAACTGAGGCTCAAGTGAGGCCACGGTGCGGAGGACGGGGCCAAGGCGCGAGCCGGCGGAAGGCACGGGATGCAGCGGGCCTGAGGCCGAGGCCCGGGCGCGGACGGAACAGCCTCGGGCCCGGGCTGGTCGGGACTCTGCAGCCGGCCCCGCGGTGTCTCTGGCGAGAATACAACTGTTCAGGATGGAGCCGAGGCCCTGGCGGAGACCAGGCCCCACCTCAGCAGTTTTGCTGCGATTGGTCTCGCGTGGGGCCCCAGCAGAGCTCTTTTTAATTACGCTTCTTATTTTGAGATAGTGGAAGATCTCCATGCAGCCGCAACAGGATCCTGTGTCTATTTTACTTAGTTTTCCTCAATGACAATATGTTATGACACGAAAGCACATATCACCAGGACACTGACGTAGCCACGGCCGGGTCCCGGACGTTTCCATCAGCTCCCGTCCTGTCGTCCATTTATAGGCGTGCCCTCTTCCCTCGCACCCCCCGCCCCCGCGATGCCTGGCAACTAATCTCTTCACCACTTCGACAATGTTTTTATTTCGAAACGTTATATAAGCGTGTCGCTGCGTGGGTGTGGCTTGTCCACTCGGCACGGCTGTCCGGTGATCCTGCGAAGTCACTGCGAGCATCACTGACCTGTCCCCCTTCACGGCCGAGCACCTTCCCCGGTGCAGATGGGCCGCCGCGCACTCGCCCCGCGGCCGCTCGCGGACAGCTGCTGCCTTCCTGACTCAGGGTCGTGAATAGAGCTGCCATCAGCGTCCGTGCGCACGTGTTTGTGTGAACGTCGGATGAGCGCCTGGAGCACAACTGCCGGACGGTGTGGTAGTTGCTTATTTCGTTTTATAAGAAGCGGCCACACATTCTCCACAGAGGCTGCACCATTTCCGTTCCCCAGCACTGCGTGAAGGACCCGGTTCCCCCATAGCCTCTCCAGTACTGGGGGACAGGGAGCCAGTACCCGCCGACCGAGGGTTACTGGAATGTCGCGCGTTCGTTTCAGGTCAGGGCTCCTTAACACTGCCGAATCTATTTTCACTTACTTATTATCACTTAAATATGAATGTGCAGTCATGTTGAGTATACTGTTTTGGAATGATCTAATAAAACTGGAATAATAAATAAGCCAAATGTGGTTTTTAATTTACTATCCACCATCTGTCATTCTTTAATTATCCTGCCATTTTCTAGAAATGAATGGTTAGAAAAAGTCGTTAAACCTGTGATTCATTTCACCTTAGGAATTCTTATGGGGCCTAAAGCAGCAGACGAATCTCTTAAGCATTTGATGTATAACAGAGTATTGTGTCTAAAACTCGGGACAAAGATTTTGAGGTGGCGAGAACACAAACTAGAAAAAAAGATGTCATTTAAGAGCTGCAACGTTTCCATCTCAAAGTCAAATACTCGTTTCCTTTGAGGGACACTTTCATCGTCCCAAGAAAACCAGCGAATAGGCTCTGAAGTTACTCAAGGTGAAAGCAAGCATCTGCTGCTTTCGCCAGCGGTATCCGCGGGCAAGCTGGGCTCTGCTTGGCCTGGTCATTGCAGGGAGTGGCCGTCCCAGGCCCTGGCCCCACGGCTTCGAGCACTCTGGCGGGGAGAGTGGCGACATTTCTGTGTGGATTCAGAGGAAAGAAACTCCTCTCTCTGGACCTCGGCAGGTGAGTGTGGGGGGCGGCACCCCGGGTGGGGGACGGGGTGGCCTGCGACAGCGCCGGAGGCCTAGGACATGGTGGGCCTAGTGCCCTGCAGCCTGAGCCCTGCAAGTCTCCGAGCAAGCAGGGCTCACAGCCCCAAGGGGAAGGGAGGGCCGGACCCTGGCTGTGAACGTGGGGCCCGGGCGGAGGGCACGCGGGGTCTGCTTTCCAGCACGGGGACCCCTCAGGAGCACGACGAAGGGACTCCTGCACACTGAGGCAGAGCCTGTTGCCTGCCGCGGGCCGGGCTCGTGGCTGACCGCACAGCCCCGCACTGCCCCGCAGGCCCGGCCGCCACTCCAGCTGCCCCCTTGAGCTCGGCCTGCGGGCCACAGACCCGCACCACAACCAACCCGACTCGCCGCTGTCAGGCACCAATGCGAGACCAGGGAGAAAAGGTCAGGTTGCTTCTGCTGCTGCATCTAAGAACTGGGACAGCAGTCAGGACCCAGAGCTGTCATTTTGGAAAAATTATCTTTTACAAAACACTAGAAGCAGTTATCATAACAAATTCTTAAGTGTCGATAAAATATGTTGTTTTATATTTTAAAATCAATAATTTTATTTTCTCCACCAAAAAAGAAAAAGTGTGTTGAATGCCAACTATGCCTGAGAAATAAAACGATGTACGAAACTCAAGGTGAATTCACGAGAACGAGCTTGTTCCAGGTACCTCCACATCGGTGGGTTTTGAGATTGGTTACTGGGACTAAAGTATCTACCAGATAGTCTTACGCACAATATCTGTCTGATTCCATGGATTTAGAAATAAAAGTCTTCTTAAATAATAATTACGCACGTAATTCCTACTCTCGTCTGCTGCAATTGGACTGTAAATCCTTAATTTATACATTTCTATAAATCTTTCCTAATTGTTATTTTATTAACCTCCCTATTTACTTTGAAATTTTATAATTTGTAGATGTTTATCTCAGAATTTTTATTCAATAACACTGCATGATTCTCAAAAATTACAGTTTATTTTGACTTTTACTTACTTAGCTAAACCAAGTTATTTTTAAGGGCGGGGAGTGCTACTTGTTACATGGGACGTTTGATTCTCTGCTAAAACATATAATGTTCCAAGTCATCAGAGCTAGTTTTTAAAAATTCACTTCCACATGTCAACGCGACAGAAATGTTTTCGATAGCTTCGAGCCCCTTTCTTATTATCGCAGTACAAGGATTTCAAGGAACAATTAGCTTTAATCTCAGAGTTCGCAATTACAATCAATTTTACAAAAACATTTCTGAAATATGCTTCTCTGTTTTGACTTAGAGTAAGATATTATTTATGAGCTTTTAAGGTTTGGTGAGTTCTCAGCTGTGAATACTAGACCAATATTTAAAAGGAACATTTAACTAAACTTTTAAAGTAAGTGATTCACAAAATTGCTTAATATAAGCTCTCAGGATTTTTTCCTTTTCACTTTAACTAATGGCACTGTAAATTGCAAAATTCTGTCACTGGCATGAGAGTAATTGCTGATCGGATCAGGAGCCACGTTGAACTGTGAGGAAGAAGCACCAGATGAAAGCTACGATTTCGGACCTGACCGGTCTCGATGGAGCTAAGTGAAAGGAGGAGGCAGGTCGCCCGGTCAACCGCAGTGGAGAGAGAGGTGTGCTTAGAGCTAATGAGAGAGCGTGGCTAGTAGAAACCAGAGCTGAGGGCATCAGAAGTAACCCATTAGCAGAATGACAAGTCACGTTGATGTGAACATCCAGGAGGCTTTTCTAAGAACCGTTTATCTTTTGAAATAGTTTCACCTTCAAAGTGTTGTATTACACCAAGTGTCAGCAGAAATTCTTAGTCTTTCCTTTTGGAGCTCTGAATTTTTGGCTTGGTTTGGATTCAACTGGCCCATTAAGAAAAACTGGTACGTGTTGTTTACCAACAACCCTGTCACCGTTTAAGCTACCTTATGACAACAAAAGGCTGCGGAGAGATTCTATATCCAGTGCCTGGGGTCATGGTGTTTAGAAGACTAGCAGAAACCCGCAGCTTCACAGGACGCTACTTACAAGGCAGAGACTGGCGCGTGAGGCCGCAGGGCTCTGTGCTTCTGCCTTTCTCTTGAATGTTCGTCAGGCTGCACTCAGGCATAAAACTATTCTAATGAGTCAAAACAGAAGTAAAGTCTCATGGTACATGACCGATAAATCCCATGCCACACACGAAAATATGGACTGTCCACGTTCAAAACTTAGAAATCCTTTCCCAACGTGCTCAGGATCGGTTATGATTCACCTCGATGCGACAGGGTCTTTGCATCTGTACTGCTACTCTATTCGAAATACTGCATCCCCATCCCGAAAAGATGAACTATGGGATGAGTGAACGAAACACAAGGTGTCGCGTGGTGACTGTGTCCTGAGGGGGTGCATCGGTCACAGGCTACATCTTTGCTTCAGCCTGGCAATGACGGCATCGCCAGCTCTCCCTTCTCCGGCCTTCACCTTTCCTTCACCCCCCACGACACTCCCACCCCCGGGGCCGTGCCGCTCCCTCCAGTCCCCCTGTGTGCCCAGCCTCCGGCCTCCACTTACGCGGGCACTGCTAGGCGGGAGGGAGCAAGCACATGGGGGCACTCGGCCCCATTTCCCCTTCTTTTCTAACACTGTTTCACATGGGTGGGCTCCTGCTGCGTGGAAGTGCCTCCCCCACGTCTCTGGTGTGGCCGGAGGTGACCGTGAGACTCCATCCTGTCGAGGAGCTGCAGGCTCCTGATCGGTGAGTTTCACAAAACTGCCCGGAAGCGCTGGCAGCCCCTTTTCCTTTCCATCTCCCCTCCTCCTGCCTGAAACTCGGACAGTGCCCAGAGGCAGAGTGGCCATCTTTCAGACAAGGACCAAAGCCACATGCCAAGGACAGCAGAGCAAACACAAACGCAGCCTGCAAAGTTGTGACTGTCCTTAATGGCTGCGAGAGCTGGGGCCTACGTACCTCTGGACTTCTCGCCACATCGGAAAAATGCAACTGCTGTTTGCTTAAATCACTGCAAACAGGTTTCCTTTGTGTGGAATCGAAACAAACAGGAAATAAGTGACTTTCTCCTTACATTAATGTGCGTATAAATATTTACACTAAAATTCTTTTATCATACCTTACTAAAATATTTAAAACAATGAAATAAATATTGTCATTGAAAAAAATTTTATGTATACACAAGGATTCTCTTCTGTTTTGTTGATTTTGTCGTTTCTTGCTTTTTGCACCTAGACAATTTTTTACTATTACATGCAATAAAAACAAACGCCTGGTTGTGGTGATTTTTTAAAAGTGGTTGCTAAGTTTTTGATGCTTTTCCCTCAAAGGCAGACTCTCGGTCCCTTCCCCTGTGAACCTGAGCCGCCCTGCGCCTTGCTTGTAACTGACAGAATTCAGTGAAAATGACCGTGTGATGTCGCCAGGGCAAGGCGGCCTGATGTCATTGCTTGAACACTTTTGCTTGGTGCCCTGAGCCCCTGTGTAAGGAGGACACTGCTCTAAGCCATGTCCTGCCACACAGGGAGGCAGGTGCTCCTGCGGAGCCTGAGCCTTCGCATTCTCCCACCCCGGGCCAGGCACAGGAGTGAGCGACGCTCAGCCCCAGCATCTAGCAGGGGTGAGGATGAGGGGGCGTGAGGCTCCTCAGCAGAGACCAGACACCCTGGCGCAGAGGCAAGCTGTCCCCACACAGACTTGTCCAACTCCGGACCTACAGAATTTCTGAGCAAAATAAAGCAGCTGCTTTATGCTATTAAGTTTGGGTTGTTTTTTTTGTTTTGTTTTGTTTTGTTTCATTTTTGCAGAAATCGTGGCCACGACACTGAAGGAAGCTATTGCCCCGCATTTAGGAATACATGAAAAGTGACAAGTTTCTCAAAATGAACACAGTGACACATGGTAATGACAGAAATTGTACAACAATACAAACAATGTTTCACATTGAAATCCTTCTCTGAGACCAGGGCGTTCGGGACCCGTTCGAACTTACCTCCCTCACAGCAAAATACACAGAAACCCTGCTGCGTGTCAAGAGGAAGCTCAAATAATCAGAAATAAGAAGCTGGAATCACCGGCTAATGCTCGACTTTCAAAATACACTCAAATTTGAGGTGGCAAACTGTGCTCCTTCTCAGGACACCTGGTACTCGCACTCCCCTCACTCCTCCCATCGTGAAACAGGGGCAGCATTGTCAGGTCGCCTTCATTGCAGCCCTAACCCAAATGCTGGAGGCACAGACAGCGAAGCGTCACAGACTCTCACGTCTGGCGCGCGTTTCTTTGACTTTACATATTTAAGGACATTCGTTTTCATCTCCCTTTTGAGATCTTCAGTGTAGCGAAAGCAGAGCCAGAGTATGAGAACTGGGTCCCTAAGACTCTCACGCGTAGTGAGATACAGGGACCCTTATGAAACTGTAATCGCTTGTCTGAACCAGTTTCACTCTTCCTACTAAAAGGTTAAGGCATACTGTCTCAATATCTTATTCCCCGGAAGATTTTCCTATGTGTTTTATTTTTATAAAAATGGCAGCATTTCTACTAGATACTTGCAAATGACTTTGTGTATTTTAGTCTGCGATTATCTTCCTCTTCAGGACGGCTTGTCCAGAGAGGCATGCAGACATAGATGGGGCTTTGAAAACAACTGTCACGGAGACCGGACTCACTGACAGTCAGCCAAGGGTTTCCCTTTGCATTCCTCCTTTGAAACAAAGTTGAAAATTATGAACTTTTTCTCTAAAAATCCTGGCATCATTTTCCTCAAAAGCCCCCACTTACATCCTTCTGAGGGTTTTGTTTACTGTCCTGTGCAGACAGCCTACATCCCCTCTGAGGCCCGAATTGCTTGAATTACTGTCAAAATCCACGCAATCTGGTACTGTCTAGCTGTACCTGTCCTATAATTGTGAAGGTAACCACCCCAAGTTTTCTATGAAAAACTGAAATGGGGCTCTCTGCTTTGCACTGACCATGTAAAGTGACAAATCTCTAAAATCTGAGTATAGATTTTTAAAGTGATAGATAATCGTAAAAAATTACAATAAAGTCTGGCAAAATATTCATGTTTGTAAAAATGTACACAGTGTTTTTTTCCCAGTTTCCACCACAGCGTTTTATAGTTTGTGATGGCACACAAATATTGCCAAGCTCGATGTGTTACATCATTGTTCGAGGTTCAGACTTCCTATCTATAATATAGTTTTAATCATATATATTTATTTTTGACATATTTTAATAATTAGTCACTACCTATTTTGTTTTTTTCTTACACACTTTGAATTTTTCCAAGATCTTTAAAAGAGTTGCCTTCTCAATACAGCAGGAAGAACTTTTACTTTTAAAATATTTCCTCAAAAAAATTAATTATTCACAAACATAATTTATATGGAACACGTTCCCTTTGAGCTGAGTGGGGTTTTTAGCCATGGTTTGTATCTAAATTGATTTCCAAAGTAGCGAATGTCTTGTCGTTTACATTGTTGCCTTTCCATTAAGTTCGTTTATTGGCATGACACTTGAATTTAGAAAATATAACAAAGTGTATCGCTACATTTCATGAGTTGATATCTTCAGAAAGCAAAATGCTAAGTACGGAGGGTGTGCACAGGCATTTGGAAGATCACTCAATTTCCCGGCAGCTCTGTCATAATGCCGATGTGGTCGGCACGCTTGCGAGCTGAGTGCAGTGTACTGGAAACGTGTCCTTCGAGGTGCTGTTGTGTGCCTTCCAGAGCCTTGTAAGGAACGGTGTGCTACTCTAACTAGACAGTGCCTAAAACAATATGATAACATTCTCTAGTAATAAATGCCCTGGCTGCCAAATGTGACTACTAACGAATTTCCAGATTCTGCCCAAAAATCTCATCAGAAACCTAACACGAACGAGCCCATGCACAATAAGAACATTAAAATGGTGGCCCCTGTTACTGAAGCCTGGGGCTGTAAGCTTTTTCCGATATTCTTCTCAGGACCCTACCCCGCCCACCCTCCTGCCCAGGACCCGATTTTATTTACGCGACCTGTTCCTGCAGACCGTAGGACTAGTCTCATTGGATTACCGTCCACTGAATGCACTGTCTGCGGTGCCGGTAAGATCCGGGGTTATCAAGGGTGGGACAATGTTTTTCATCTCTGCTCTCATACCAGCTAACAGAGTGTCTGAAACAGAGAAAGTACTAACATAGCGACTGGGAGGAAATGGAGTAAAATTCTTACACTAAGGGACATGAAAAATAGTCTGCATGAAAGGATATTATTGTCATGACCACGAGTGTCTCCAAACACCCACTACAGAGTTTCTCAGTGTTTCCAGCTTCACCAAAAATCCCCAGATTGGTAAATTGGGGATAATTGAGAGCACGATTATTTCTAGCGCCATTCGGTGTTCAGCAAGATTCCGCAGGAAGCAGCAGGTCCTGCGGGACCTCTGAGGAGACACGGTGACCAACGAGAAGACATCCGTGACGCCTGGCTGTCCCGCTTCCTACCCGACAGAGCGCGTGCCCTCCTCTGGTGCTGACACCGACCCGGCGGGGCCGCCCAGAGAGCTCGGCCCGGAGACGCCGGGGAGGTCGCCGTGAACGCGCGTGCGCGCCAGCTGCGAGCCGCCAGCCGGCGACCGCGACCGAAACGCCCTCCGCTGCACCCTCACCCAGCCGCTGGCGGTTCCTGAACGCAGCGCCTTCTGGGGAACATGAGTCACCGTGCGCCACACAGCGCTGCGGCTCAGCCAGCGCTTCCGCGCCCCCGACGGCGGCCTGCGTGTGGACCGGGGGAGCAGCCGGCCAGCCAGCCAGCAGGTGACGGGGCCGAGACCTGAGTCCAGCACCCCTGGACTTTACTCCTCTGCTGTGTCATGCAGAAGGCAGTAGACACAGAGCACAAGCCCCTTGAGAAGCAGCCGATCCACACGAGGGACCGACACTCAAGATATCTGGCCTGAGCGAAGGGCCGCGTCATTCCTGAGTGCAGAAGAAACGTGCTCCCGTGCCCTCGTCACCGCCTGTCCCCCGGCCCCCTGTCCTGCTGGTAAACGTTTCGTCCAGGAAGCTCCCTCGCTCTGAGCCCCAGCCCTGTCCCCACAACTGCTCTGCCTTCCCTCACTCCAGTGCCTCACGTGCACCAGAACAGACGGTGGGCGAGGGACTGGTCCCCTTCACTGTCGCGCCCCCCCCTTCTGGGACAGTGCCTGGCACATGCGGAACAGATGGGGAGCACCCCCACGCCTGTGACCTGTCAGAGCCTGGGTCACCAGCTCGCATTCCTTGAGCACATGGGTTCTCCCCTACCTGTGGCCTCAGGTATAGATTCTGGCGCATTCTACCATTTGTTAAATGAGCCACACGTAGCGCCAGGCACTGGTCCTTCGTGGACATTCCCACATACAGTCCCCATCGCACCCCAGTAGGCAGGTACTGTCACCCCAGGCACGGGACACACCAAATTCAGCAGCTGCGCATGGTCACGCTGGGGGGTGGTACTGCAGTCCTGGCAGCCAGGCCCACGTTCCCGACCTTCACGTGGGCCAACGAAGCAGCCATAGAAGACACTGACAGAAACAGTCATGACGGAGGACGGTAGCAGAGCTGTGGCACAGCCTGGGGCCAGCGGGAGCCTCCCCCTCACAGGGCGACGCCCACCGAGCAGCCATGCACGGATTCCCGCCCCTCCTCTTCCTCCATGACAAGCAGCACCATCGCCATCTGAGAGCGGACGTCCTGCCGGTGCTCCATGCAGCGACAGTCCCACCTTCACGCATCAGCTCCCGGATCCTGGTCCCTCCTCCTACGAGGCGCCCCTCGCACTTCTGTTTTCTTTGATCGAGACAATCGCTTGGGAAACACAGGCTTTTTTTATTGGGAGGTAGGTTCTTGCTGAAATGAGCTAGGACTGCGCAGGAAAATATGAAGTAATTTTTCTTCTCTTTTTGTAAGATTTGCTTTGGCTTTCATCTCAGGGGAGCCTGACACTGTAAACTGATCGCTCCAGGGATCGGCAATCACGTCTGGATTCGCTTAGCTGGCGAGTGCAAAGGAGCCAAGAAACCATCGCGAAACACATCTGCAAGACCGTTCCTCAAAAAGGCCTCGAGACAAGTCAGCCCCAAACGTTTGCGAGTCAGGACCAAGTGGACAGACACACCCGATGAGCCTTTGCCCAGCTTCTGAACTGCCAGAGGAGGGGGCTGCGCCCCGGCCTCGCACCTCCAGATCACCGGCTCCAGAGATCACCGCGTCGGGGGCTTCTGACAGAGGAGCTCCAGGCCAGACGCGAAGACACGACACAGCTCCCGCACTCTGGCCGACAGCCCGGTGTGGCTGCTGCCGCCCACCGCGCTGCGCTGCCGCGGCATCCGCCCCCCATCCCCCGCGGACACAGCAGACGACGCCCCACCGTCGCTGACCACGACTCCGCAGGCACGAGCGAGGCAAGGCCTCGCCAGCAGAGCACAGGCGACACCATGGGCTGTGTGCGACGTCACGTCATGAGGACAGTTCTCACGAGGGACAGGAGATAACCGCTGAGCCACTGTGCAAACGCCAGCACTCTGTCCTCCCGCTGCTGGATGTTGCTCCACCTGGCAAAACGTGAAAATTCTGCAACGAGGAAAAGTTCGATTAAACGAGCGAAGCAGACTGTCCTCCGACCATCAGGACTCTGAAAACAAGCCATGATCACAGCAAGAAGTCACGTCGCCCTGTCGGAGTCACATCCACGGCATCGGACGTCATGGGTTTCATCCTCAAAACACTCCAGGCCCAAAGAGAGCTCCTCGGAATGCACAGGGAACTTTTTAAAAAATCAGACCCGTGACCTTGGATTGTCGATTCCGCAAGAATATAAACGACATTAAATAAACCCACACAAACCGGTGGCAAATGTTAATTACTGAGACCCCAGTGGGAAATAAAACAAAACTCCACCACTCAGAGGAACATAAAATGTTCTAATTTTTAAACAGATATAATAGCGGGACTCTGGAAGAAGTTTTCCATTTTAAAGTTTTTATTTTATTGTTCTACCTACGGTTTTAGGTACTGGCTCTTGTCAGGTACTGTCACACAGTCTAGAGACCTAGAGAAGAGAGAGTAAACCAAAACAAAACTAAACTGCTGAGTTCAGAAATGACTATTTTAGTATGTTAATTATCCTAAAGCGAGGGAAAGCAGGGATTTCGCTAATATTCAACTAGTAAAAACCTAAAGAGTTCAAGACCGTCGTTTTTCAAGTAGACGCCAACCCACACGTCCTTCTGACGAGAATAACAACAACCTGCGATGCTTTACCCTCCTCAGAAAGGCCTCATCTCACTCAAGTCCACAAGACAGCGTAAGTCCCCTGTGACTCACTCGCGACAGTGACTTAGTTAGAACCATCCATTTGTTCTTTTATGCAGCCAAGATTAAGGAAGCACCAACTACGTTCCCAGTAACACCTGGCACAGGTCCTCTCTTGCATAGAGCGGAACGTCTAAGGAAGGGGACAGACAATCAAAAGCAAACAAGTATTGAGACGAGTTCGTCTCACACGACAATAGTGCATTAAAGACAGCAGGACGGTGGCATGAGAAAGCAGCTGACATGCAGTGCAGTGCAATGTTAAGGGGCGACACTGGTGTCACAGAACATCTGTCTGGGGTGACATTTGCGCTGAGACCTGAGAGAAGAAAAACAGCCCCAGCTGTGAAGACCTGGGGAAGAGGCTTCCAGCAGAAGGAGCGGCAAATTCACGCAACTCATAAATCCCAGAGCAGAAAATTAACTCAGCCTTCTGCTCCTTCCGCGACATCTCATTCTCCCCTTTTACCTGAGAAATAAGCAACTGTGACCAATGAGTAGAAATGCACTCCCGAGGTCATGTTAAGACTATCGCAATAAAATAGTTATTTGCAAACTTAAACTTAAAAAAAAAAATCACCTTCAAAATAGTTCATGTGTTCCTTGCAAGATCTAAAGATTTTAATTTTAATAAATATAAAATCGTTACAGTAGAACGTAACATCAGTGTCATTCATTAGTAAGGCCTGTATTTGATATTTAAAGTGCAATTTTCATTCCCTAAAGTGTTTTTATCAGCTTATCATTTTGTATTTCGGTAACCTAAGAATGAGTATACAAACCCCGGGTAAAAAGATAGCTTCCTTGCTGTGAACCTAAAACCACTCTAAAAAAAAAAATTTACTTTAAAAACTAATCAACACATATAGCATTACCAATAAAATAAAATATTGTCTCAGAAAAACCTTAATGAGATTTTAGAGTCTAGAATTCTGTAGTCTAAAGTTTCACCCAACTGCTAAAATTAAAGGGTGAGACAAACACCTAGAGAAGAAATCCCAAACATGAACATTATCTTCATCCTTTACTTTGCTATAATTTCATAAATCTTTAGACTAAAGAATATATAATTTCGGTAAAAGTAATCTGGTACATCATTCCCCAACGTGAATTCTTTAGGTTCAGATCAGAATTTACTCTCAAAGAGAAGAGAAAATTCAACATACATGATTATATGCAAAACCAAAAGTACCAAGAACACACAGCAGGAGCATCAAAACCAGAGGCTCCAGCGGGACGGCCGTGCGACACAAGAGCTCTGGACGGGCAGTGAGTGGAGCTGGCATCTCGTTTGACCTTGTGAGTAGCTAGCCTTATGACCTTGGAAAATTGATTAACCTCCTGGAATCTCAGTTTTCTTACCTGTAAAATGGGCACTCACATCTTTGTTCTACCTTCTAGGGTTGTTGTCGTGTGGACCAAGAGCAGTAATGTAAATCGAAGGGTTTTCAAAACGTAGTATCGCCTAGTTTAAATCAGGAAGAACTGCTAACCCCCCACCCACACATACACCCTCCTGCTAAAAGCACTACCTGAAATCTCTAGTGCTAGACCCACAGCCGATTGAAAAGCAAAATGTGTTGACATGTTTTTTTCAAGTTCATCTACAAAAATCAGGAGTTGCACAGTAATCTATAAAGTTTATGCATTTTATTTCGTGATATGTGTCTAAAGCTCCTCACTAATTACAGCGGAATAATTAGAGAATTAAATTCATTTGCAATTCTAGACCGCTGGTTCTTTAAACACTTAAAAGATTTTCAACTCTCCGTCCTCAACATTTCAGTAAAAGGATTTGCTTATTTGCTGTGCGCATCTGTGACCGACAGAACCTGCTTGATTTTTTGCAGGCTCTCCTCACTGCGGCCGCTATGCACTAATCAGTCACTCCGATGCCTCAACACCTGGGAAGAGGAGCCTCGGGTTACACGGCCTGGGAGCTCAGGGGACAACAGGGAGCCTGACTCCGACCAGCGGGGAGTCGCTGGTCTCTCCTTCCATATGGGAACAGGGCTATGTTCGGGAAGCTGGACCACACTGCCAGTTGTCATCGGTCCCCCGTGGACAACATGCAAAACCAAACTAGAATTTGTCCTTGCCTCACCAGTCTTCTTTTTATTCTAGAAATGTCATTTAAGAAAATGATGTTCACAGAAACTCTCTATTTTGAAACGTCGGTAGCAGTAGGCTGTTGTGCAGAAGCGGCTGCTTAGCAGTTGACTCGCATGGCTTTGCCTGCAGGTGACTTTTACCCTTGAACCCTTTGAATCTTCAGTCCTAAGTATCATCTGGATAGACTATGGGGCTCTTTGAGGCAAAAAATGGATATATTTTATTCAAGTTTGTATCCTCAACACGTCACCCAGTGCTTGTCACATCAGCAGGCATCCTTGTTCAATCAGAGATTTTAGGAAGCGGAATGTTAATTACTGAAGTGACCTACAGTCAAAGCTTCTGGAATATTCTGCCTTCTCAGATTTGGAGTAACATATTTCAAGAACTGGATTCCTCACTGTCAATTCTCGCTAAACCTAAACAGTTACCATGTACATAATTACAAGTTAAAAAAAAAATTGTCTAAATGAGGCTGAAATTTCCAGTTAATGGGTGTGCTAGGGGTGAATATATAAATTTGTTGTATTGAACCATTTCACTGTGAGAAATTTTAAGAAAATGTGGCTCTATCTTTAATCAGTGTAAATTTCCTAAAGAAGATATCTATATAGTTTCAAGTATCGATCTTTTCTGGGGTAAAAAGCCTATTCATTTTAGTCGATGCTTTATCACTTACATCAGCTACTGTTTTTTTGCTTTACATACATGGGTTTTCAGGTCTCCATCTTGATTTTATTTTATTTTATTATTTATTTATTTTTTAACGCCTACAGCACCTGGTCTTCCTAGGCAGTCTCCCATCCAAGTACTAACCAGGCCCGACCCTGCTTAGCTTCCAGATCAGACGGGATCGGGCGCGTTCAGGGTGGCATGGCCGTAGACTCCATCTTGCTTTTAAAGTGGGTATTATGTTAACTTAAAGAGGGACTGTGACCCCACTGTCCTGGTAACACGGAGTAACAGGAGCCTGAGGCCACGCGCAGTGTGAGACTTTCTGCCACCACCCCCTCGGTCCCCAGACCCCTTCCCCTCACGTCCAGGAGAGCACTGCGGTGACGTCAGTTCTCATGTTTGACCGCTGACAGCTGCAGCCACGCGCTCCCCGTCCCCTCTGCCCCCGCACATCTGATAAGGGCAAGCAGATAAGAAAGCACAGGCTCACCTTCCGTGCTTTCTGAATGCACGCGTGGATAGCGTCACTCTCGACATCTGCACCAAATGTTGGGCGGAGGATCCATTTCATTTTAGTGAGGTGAACCCAACACTTGTGCCAAGGAAAGGCCAGAATTCCCGGAGAAAGCTGCGCCCAAATGCGTGGGAAGACATGAGATTCGTGCAGCTTCTGAGCAGCGCCTTACAGACCTCTCCGACTTTCACACTGCATATCGTGACAGTTGCTAGAAGCTTCCAGAGAATCTTGAGATTTGCAGTGGCCCCCGGGTGAGCCCTAGAGCCACCCGCTTCAGTGATGGGTTAGTGGTGACTTTCCTGCCCTTCTCCCCTGCCCTTCTAATGACTGTGCAAAACTCAAACTCCCTACCAGCCCCGCCCCCCGACACTCTTGGAATGCATGGGGGACTTCTGCGCTGACTCAGCTGACACACTCCGCTGGCAACAGGGAGAGTTGAGTCTCGGATTGAGCGCACCATGGGGCACTCAGTAAACACCCGCCCTACGAGGGGAGACCACCCCTTCGTGCATGAGCGTCTGGGTCTGCAGAACGAGGCTGTGCAAAGAAGGACACTTCAGCAAGCAGCCCAGCACAGCAAGCCCGGGTGGTTCTGATCGGGGATCTGCAAGCAGAGGGCAGGTGATGTTTCACGGCGAGATCGAGCCAGGGCCAGAGATGAAACAGGAAGGCGAGGAGGCTACACGCAGAGCTGGCGAGCGACAAGGTGTTTCTTCGAACGCAGTGCATCTTTGACAAGCTCATGGAATAGCTTGCCGTTGGTTAGGCCAACTTTTCTTGGCCAGCGCTCAAATCTTGCAGGTCTCTCCCAAGGATCTACAAGCAATCATATGGCTCCCAATTTGCCTCAACCATCAAACCCTGCATGACAAGACCCGGCAGACGTACCCAGGAGGAGAGCCAGCTGTGGGCGCCCGAGGAAGCCTGGAGGTGAAGTGTGCTTACGCAAAGAGTCTCTAGAGCTGATTGTCAGAGTGTAAACCCAAGACGAGAACCAGAGAATCGACATTTTTCTGGACCACAATCCTCTTGCTCTTCCGTGAGTAAACTCTGGGCGCTCTGCTGCTGCCTAGGTTGGCGTTAAAGCCCATGAAGCTTACATGGGGAGGCTGACTAAAGCTTTAAAGCTGCTCGATCACTCTTGATATTGCTTTGCAAGTGTCACAGCACTTTGGCTCACGGGCCTGCAGAAAGCAGCATCCACCCTTCGCGGCATCCGTGAAACCATCTGCTGCTGCTGTGAACAGTTGTGCTGCTAAATATACCAGTGACTCAGATTTTCATCTGGTGTCTTCATGGAAACTTTGCCAGAAATTTTCTGCTGGTTCCCTTCCCCTGATTCCTCCCCTCACACTTCACCACATCTGCTCCATCTTCCGGTCCAAGACCAGTGGCTCCTTTTCTCTGAGTTAAGACTCTGTTCTGCACTAATTTTCTCCTCATTCATGTCACAGACAAAGAGAGAAGACACTAGAAATCGCGAGGTGTTCTGGTTTCAAATCCGCTGAAAGAGCAGGCGTGGGAGAACCGTGCAGAGGGGAGCGTGCTGCCCGTTGCGGGCGGAACTCAACTGGTAAGGCACTGGGCACAAAAACGAAGGAGTCGGCGGTGACCCTGCACCGGCGGATGTCCTGCCGGGGCATTGGACGCATCTCTAGCTTTGTCCTTTGTTCTTGAGGGTGAGGCTGCCATCGGCGTCGCCCTCCGACTCCTAGCTGACCCGCGGTCTGCGGTGTCTGAAACAGCACAGACGTGAGTGGTACCATTTAAGTTCCATCTTGGTCAAGGTGAGTGGCCAGGATGGCAGAACGCTAAGCAGGATACCGGCAATCAATATTGGTAACCAAATGTTTTAAAAACAATAACTTCACACAAATATGTAAGAATATGGCCTCGTCCCCATGCAAAATGCCCACCTGAATGCTCTTTGATACAGAGACCTAGACACAAAGTCATATTTGCTCGTACTCAGCCTCGACTCATGTTTGTTCACGTGACACAGGACAGACCAGGTAAGTTCAGAGCAGGGCCCCCATGACCGCACTGACCGAGGTTCGCAAACCCCTGGGCAGAGCACACACGTGTGCACCCAGGCCCACACGACCCCAGCACACGCCCACACAGACAGATGACAACGGGGCGGCTGCCAGTGTTCAGACTCCCTCAGCCGTACACAAACCCTCCCTGTCATACGCACTCATCTGCAGGGTAATTGTGCGATGTGATCAATTTTTCCCTTAAGTATTTTGTCTCTTGTTCCCATAGAAGGTTATTTTGACCATTTTATTGATGAAAGATTCACCAGAAAAATTAAAATAAAAACTGAAGCACACTTTAAATGTCCGAGCACAGAACACTGAGTCATCTCTCACTGCCGCGGCAGTTCCGAGGCGCGCTCGGCCCCCCTCTAGTCCCCTTCCGGACGTCTCCTCGTCTGGAGCAGCTCGGGGCGGAGCAGCCATCTGAACAGGGGCCTCCCCTCTGCCGTGGACTGCGGGCTGCGCGGGGCGCTCTGAGAGCAGGGGCACACTCCGCACTCGGTGAAGCATGCAAATGCTTCCGGCTGCCTGCGAGCCTGCGACGCTGCTCTTTGATTTTAGGAATCGAGTACCCTCAAGAAGAAATAAACACTTGTGCCACTACATAGTAATGACTGAAAGAATTAAGGGGAAAAAAGGTCAACCCGTAATAAAATACACGCTAGAAATTTAGGAAAAACCCACAACTTGCAGAAATAAAGACCTTCAAGTATAACAACCAGACTATTCAGTAGATATTGTTGGCTCTGATAGACCAGAGTGTTTAGCCAAAGGTCCTTTTGTAGGGTTCATTCTAGGTTTTGCTTTGTATTAAGAAATGGAATTTCACATATGTTAATTACACTATTCCCCTGCTGTTTTTAGCGCTAATGCAAATTCATAAGGCCTGATGTCCCTTCAAAGCAATTGGGATTTCAACCTTCAGTTCACCTGCTGACATCACTATGTCTCTCTTTTTATTTATTTATTTTTATGGTGACATTGGTTAATGAAATCCAATAAGTTGCAGCTGTACACTTTAACAGTAAGGCATATATATATATTTACACTCTGTGTTCGCTTCCCATAGTTAGATTTCTTTCTGTCACCATGTATTTGACCCCCTTTACCCGTCTACCTCCCCGCCCCCCTCTGATAACCACTAGTCTATTGTCTATGTCCATGAGTCTCTGTTTGTCCTGTTCATTTGTTGCTTTTAGGTTTATATCCCACATATAAGTGATATCAGGTGATTTTCAACTTTTTCTGTCTGGCTTACTTCGTTTAGCATGATTATCTCGAGATCCATCCATGTTGACGTCGCTATGTCTCTTGAAGAACAAAACTAATCTCGAAATCCAAGGCAGAAATGCTAGTTTCACACGGTATTCGACGCCTAGGGAGAGCCCGTCTGGTTTTGCCCCATATTCAGAAGTTCTCGCTTGCATGTCAGGTGAAGTCCCTGTAGAAACACGTGGAAGCTCATGGCGGGTCACGCGCCACATTTCGGTGTAGTGGGTGGGCAATTAGGCTGCCGTTTGACACGAACTGCTTCACACACTGATGACAGAGGCAGCAGCTGAGTCTAGAGCAGAGGTCCTACTCGGTCGGCAGCGCCTGAAGACATCGAGAGCGGCGAAGAGACGACTGGGAGGGTGGCCATCGCCAGGCCAGGCAGCCCTCCATCCCGCGACCTGCCAGGCGATGCGCCCCCCGGGAATGACTGCCACGCGCGAACTAATCGTAATGCCGTTTCCGGAATGGCTCCCTCGTCTTCCATTCTCTCCACCTCCTGGCTGAGAGGCTGGGAAGCTAAAATTTATATTTCCCAGACGCCCCGGCAACAAAGGCTTCCATTCGCACATCAAGCCCCGCCATGTAGACACAGGGAGAGAGACCGGGGCAGAGACTGCGGCCATCGCGGCCATGGAAGCACGGGGCTCCCCCAGAAAGCCTCGTGGCACCCACCCTTCAGCTCCCCAAACACCCGGAGCAGTGGTGGCGGCATGACGCTTCCGCTAGTCCGTCCCCCAGGTGCCCTGGCAGCTCTTGCTCTGCCAGTCTCCCGGGGGGGCCCAAAGGCACACACCCTCCCACGGGGTCACATCCACGTAGCTCTGGGCTCGTCCACCGGATCACGCGAGAACCCGCTCCTGCGGCGCAGGCCCTCCCAAGGATCTGTAAGCTCCAAAAGCCCTGAGTCGAATCCCCGCCTCCTTAAACGCTGAGGCACTTCCTGTCTCATGCACGGGACCGGCTGGTACCTCACATTCTCACATAGATTGTGAAGAGGCCTGTGATGTAGCGGAAAGTCTCCTCAGCTGGGTTCTAATACGCTCTCACCTGCTCTAACCAGGTGTTAGCTGTGAGCTCATTTAAGTTTTCCCAGCCTCTGTCTCCTTATTTCTCAATAAGGATGATAACTGCCTCACAAGGCGAGATCTATTAAATTAGACCTTACAGTCTTTCCCGACATCAAGCATAGAGTTGGTCCTCAAAATGTTAGTCCCTACTCTACACAGATCATGTCGTTTATAGCAAGTTTCCTTCCAGGAGTGTTAAATACTCAGAAAACAGTATTTTTCCCCTTTCCTGCTCACAAATGTAATCTCATTTATGTTGTATCTCTACTAAAGAACACGCATTAGTTCTCTTCCGAATCTATGAATGTAAGCACCTACCAGACACATATTAGGTTATCAATAAGTGAATTTGATTGGTGTGTATCCAAACATCGCAACACAATTACCAGTTTGTAACTATCGACCCATGTGCTTACTCTTCTATGCATTATGTAGAGAATGTCAAGGGAAAACACTGCTTAAAAGCCCAAGGTTTGTAATCCAGACACCATGAAGCTGCCTGACCACTGAGCTACCATTCATTGTGAAGGGCTAAAAACTAGTGTTTGTTGCCTTTCTCTCTGACATTTTTTATACTTTAAACATCGTAACAACCTTTGAGGTGGTAAAATTAAATAGTCAAGAGTACCGATGGGGTCCGGCCACCTCTATTCCTACGGCCCTGGGTGTGTCCACTGGCCCCCTTGAAACTCGGTCACACCCACACGCGAGGACACCCAAAATTCCTGTCTGGTAGGGCTGTTGCGGGGGTCCAGCAAGCCACACGGCCTTGTAACCCCTCTTAACACTGCACTCTGGGATTCCTAACTCCCAGTCAGAGGAGTGACACTTCCTTCCACGAAACAACCAGCTTTGCTCCTCCACTCTATGCCTTGAACCTCCTAAAAACCAAATCCTCGCTAGTTGTGCCGTGGGCCTAGAACAATACCGCTGCTCTCCCCGACTTTCTCCCATCCCTTTTCCCCTCCCTGAAGATTCTGGAATCCAGGACCTTGTGATGCTGCTACCAGATATGTGTCTGCCTTAAGATGTCCCACTGTGCACCAGACACAAAACAAAAGGGCACCTGTCCTGGCAGGTCCCCGAGGGGTGCAGCCCCAAGCCTGCTGGGTGGTCTGCAGCCTGGTGTGCTGTCCTTGGGCAGACAGCTGGCTCAGGTTCCCCATTAGCATTTCCAGGGCTCCGCCCATCAAGACAAGTGCCCAAGAGTGTCCCGATGAGCTGGCCTTGCTCATTCTCTCCTGGTAGACGAGCCCACAACTGTCAACGAGGGCGCATGGGGACACTCCTGATGGGGCCTGAGCCCGGCTCTAGCTGTAAGGGGTGAGTAAGACGCCACCACCCTGTCTCGGCGACATCACAGTCTAATACGTCAGTCCGCGTCCAACCCGCCCTCCTCCACGCCCCCTCTCGTTAGGAGCCGCATGCTTTTCACTTCTGTTTTGCTGGCGCGAAAAGGTCTAAACCTAAGCGAGGCACGTGGCCAGACCACAGTCCTCTTCACTCTGCTTTACGCGTTTTGACCAGGACTTTCCTAGAATAATACTGGCCCTACAGCTGTTATTCCAGTAAAAATCTGGATTCTGAGCTAAAACCTGCTTCTCTCCGTTGTGCCCAGCCCGCTCGCATTGGATTTCACAGCACATACCAGAGCCATCAGAGACTACGCTCTGTGGCCCCAGATCAAAGATTCCTTCCGGGACTCGAGCCTCCCACAGACCCCTACAAGGCTCTGCTTAGGTGGAACCTGGTGTCATAACTTTATTAGAGCAAATGTTACTTAACGGAAAAGCAAGCTGGGGTCAACAGAACAATCCAGGGTTCGAAGTGCGCGAGGGTGTGTTTCCCATCCAGATGCTACACCTGACATTTTGCCACAGAGATGCATGCCCGTGGTCGTGTTCCTTATCACCTGCTTTCAGTGCTGGTTACGTCACACTAACCCACACTGAAGAGTCACAGGGTTATGTTCCTGCGGGGACTTTACTGCTACGGATGAAGGTTTTTCCTACGGCCTGCCGCACCCTAAAGCACTAGGCAGTTCACAGTTATATTGTTTAATCCGCACACAATCCCATGGGACTGGTGTCAGCGACATCCATATTTTACAAATGAGAGGAACTTTAGGACAGCAGTTACAGAGGAGAAATAGACACAGTAAAAATTTCAAGTTCATTACTTACTAGCAATGTGTCCTTGAGAAATGTATAGTTCCTTCGCCTGTGAAAACAATGGCAATGGAATTTTCTCCTGCTCTTGCTATAAAGAGTAAATGTGCCTGAGACAGGGCAACATAAGGGTAGGAAAGCAAGCCAGGATGCAAGGCGAGCAAGCTGCCCGCGTCACAGCTAACAAGCCCCACGGCCTGGACTGCCCACCACGGCCCGGGCCTTCGCAAAGAGTATGCACGTCTCCAAACCTCAGAGTCCTTCTTCCAAAACAACTTGGATAAACAGATACAAAACGGGAAGGCAGCGGAGACACTGTGACAGCCACCACAGCAACAGCACCGCACACCCACCGCGGAAGGGGCTGCGCTCCCTCAGAGCAGGCTGTCCCCAGCCTGCGTGGCGAGCAGCTCCTCTTCCTTCCCTGGCTTCACGTGGCATGGTCTGCAGTCTGGGACACTCCCACTTGTCTGTTAGGAGCTCTGTGAGTCAGCGCCGATGCCGAGGCTGCGACACTGGAGGTGGCGATTTCAAGTGACCTATGTGGGTGAATGAAGTGTCTCCACGCCCCTGGCTCCGTGCCTCCAAATTGGTATCTACGAAGACGGCGCTGTGAGGTTCGGGAGCAGACTCTGTGACAGCTGAGGGAGGGACGACACGGAGCAGGCTCTCGTGGCCCGTGCTGGACGAGACCTGCCATCTTGCTTTCTAGTTGGTTCAACTTAGCGCTGCAGAGAGCTGTTCACTTCCAAGTCAAACTCTTCAAGTGCTCATAAAAAGACTCCCTTTCTCTCTTGCTGACATCTCTTTTTTTCTCATTTATCCATTTTTATTGCCCCCAGACCTAGTCTTTTGTGTCTGATGTTTTGTTAGAACTATCGAAATGACCACACATAAGTTCTAGGAAGAATCTTGCTTCCTCCTCCTCTCTCCTATCACCATCTTGGGACACGAGAGACAGTCTCTCTCCATTACCAGCTGTACATTATTCTAACAAGATCCTCCTCATACGCGAAGGCTGTGTTGTAATAGTCACTAATGTGGCTTCTCAGACCTGAACAAGTCTGATAATTCAGCCTCCAAAGTAAGAAAAGGAAATAGAAATCATCAACCAGCTTTCTTCTTACTGAGCATTCTGTTTTTTTGAAGAAGAAACCTTTTCATTGGTTAAAAAAAAAAAATGCCAGTTGCTTCTGACAAATACTTGTGAAACTCATGTCTTCTTGAAAATAGCCTAAAACCTCACAAAATTTTTCACAGATTATAGGAAATTAGTTGGAATAGGTTTGCTCTTAAAGGCCAAGCGTCCTAGGCTCTAGCCCGGCCTTTCCGGCTGTCTCTCTCACATCCGCCGACAGTGTGAGCTCTGTGTGTGGAACCCTGGGACCTCCACCTGGCATGTCCCCAGCACCCCGGCACAGATGCCCGCCATCTGCCTCCCCACTACCTACACCGTCCATCAGCGTGCAGTCAGCCCTCAGCCTCGACAGCTCTGGCCCATCTCCTCTCCATTGTCACCGCGTGGCCCTCGCCACCTCTCAGATGACGTACTGCGGGAACCTAGCAACGGTCTGCTTGCCCCCTCTAATGTCCTTCACACCATCGCCAGCATTGTCCTAAATGCAGACGGGGTCTGGCTGCCAACGGCGTGAGGCGGGGACATAACGGGCGGCACTGCCTCTCCATGCCGGCCACACCGCCGCCGCAGCCGCCGGCATCATCCGCCTCTCCACGCCGGCCACACCGCCGCCGCAGCCGCCGGCATCACCACACCTCACTGCCCTCGCACTGGCCACCCACTGCCTGGACACTCTGCCCGCACCTGTCAACACGCCCGACACGGTCAGGCCCCAGGTCAGGCCCCAAGAGGCGCGCTTCATCCAAAGTCCCAGCTCGGTTTCACGAAGTGCACGTCCTTCCCAGCAGGCACCGCCGCCGACAGCGGGCATCACCTCACATGTATACATTTGCTTTTGTCTCCTTCCAACAGAATGCAAGCTCCTTGAGGACGGGCTGCTTATTCTTTTGTTTTCTATTCAATTCTCAGCACCTGACACAGAGCCTGACACATAGAAAGAGCTAAGGGGAAACGCAGCACGCATCATGGATTACCTTCTACCTCAGTGAGTTGTGTGCTTGCACGCCTCTCTGCCTGCTTGAGACCTGAGACTATATATTAATTATATTTATATTTCCCACAGCGCCTGGCATGCCCGTTGTCACAGGATTCAATAAATCGTCCTGACTGGAACTGAACAGAGTCCCTCTGTCCTCCACTGAGCTATACTTATCTCCCCGGGTGCGAGAGCAATGGGTCTAGGAAACCTTGGCCCCAGCCTCAGCTCTGCCACATCAGAGCTGTGAGACCACTGTCAAGTTGCTTAACGTCTCTGAATCTCTGATTGCTCGTATGAAAAATGGGGATGATTAAAACACCTCTGTCTAATTCCAAGGTAGTTGTGAGGATTAAATGAAATCATGATGTGCTTTTGTCTCTGATTAAAGTACTAACTATTCAAGGGCAGAGCTAGCACTTGCTACTTCTTCACCTCATCTATACTAAATAGCCTCATGCTGTGGGCACACAGATCAATCAATAATAGTCATCATTTATTGATCACCTACTATGTGGCCGACGTTAATAGCCATTTTTCGAACAACACCTTATTTAACTTAATTCTTAAACCGCCATGTAAAACTAAACAGTGGTATCTCTGTTTTGTAAAGGAGAAAAATTGACCCGTACAGAGATGGAGAAATTTGCATAAGGCCATACAATTAGTCACTGGTAATATTGAGACTGGATAGCGAGTCTGTGCGCACAACTAATTTTAAACGCTAATACATATTTATCTTTTTTCTTTAACTACCCAAGATTCACTCCTTTCTTGAGAGTTCCTGACAGCCATGATAAAGCCCAGGGGAGCCCTGCAAGCTCTCCCTCACCCTCTCCCTCCCCTGACTCTAGGACAGCTGAGGGGCCAGCCCGCCGCCTGAGCGCAGCCACAGCCTCCCAGGGCGCTGAGTCTCCATCAGGGTGAGAGTAGAAGGAGGTAAGAAGGAGCTCGCTCTCACCAGCTTGACTCCGGCCTGCCGTCCTTCCACTGACTTTGTCCGGCCCGTCTCTTTTCCACACCACGCCTGGTCCTCCAGCCCTCCCTCTACTATAGTGAGTCCCCCGACTGCCTTCCAGTAAGTCGTTTTTGTCTCAAATTTGCCAGTTTCTGTTGCTAGCATAAACAGAACTCCAACTGATACACTGTGCAAAGAGAAAAATGATATGAATTATAATTAATTCTCAAAAAAACATTATAATGAATAAATAATAAGTATGCTAATGAATGAATAGAATATCCCTATTCATATGTCAGTATGTAAAATATTAAATAATAGACTAAGTACCACATAAAAACACATCACAAAAGAGAAACGCCACAAGACAGCGCATGATTAATTGCCAAGTGAATAGCCCGGGCTGCGGACGCTGGAGGAGACGGGAGGAGGAAGGGACGGGGCAGGCTTGGCCGGTCCAGGAGCCTTCGCTGCTCAGCAAACGCTCGCCGAGCGAAGGCTGGATATTTCCGGCGCGACCTGAGGAAATGGGGGGAAGCGGTCCTCGTTTCAGAGACACAAAGGGTGGGAGTGGGAACGACTCAGCACATGGCACGCCAACGACTCTTCAGGACTGTGCCAGCCAACAAAGCCCCGCCGCAGAAGGGCACCGTCTCAGTGGGCGCAGAGATCCCGTGAGTCTCATGAAAACAGCATGTGGAGAACGGCCTGATGGGCAAGGAGGCTCTCAGAAGGGACATTACCCACTGGGGGCAGGACAGCTGCTCAGCCAGGCCTTAAAGGATGGACTGAATTGACAAAGAAGAGGCAGGGGAAAGACACCCTAGGAGACAAATATGAGCAAAAACAGAAACGAGAAGCATCACCGTGTGTACAGGTGTGGTGTGAGGCAGGCATGACAAGAGATTAGGTCCAAGTAGGCAGCAGGAAATGGACCGTGGAGGGTCCTCACATGATGACACTGTGGACACGAGAATATAAACCCTAACTGACCACTCCGGAGTCTGACGCCCATTTCTGGAGGATGGAGGGGAATCGGTGTTTTGCAACCTACGTGCCGCGCAGTGAAATGGGAGTGGTCACCTGAGGGGGACAGGGGGCTGTTCCCAGGAGGGCAAACGCCACTCGGCAGGAAGTAGGTGGCAATCGCTGCTGCTGTTTCCCCGGAAGGGCACACTTCAACGGCTCCATCGCACACTACTGGGCCAAAGAACTCAATAATAATTACGCCTCTTACTCACAAACAGTAACATAAGTGTCACAAAACAAATCTGTGTAAATCTGCTGGACCGAAGGCACCATCAGGGAAAAGACAGAGTCCGGCTTTAACTACGGCGCCCAGTGCATGGCAGGTGCTCAGCGGCTTGTTTGTAGATGAGCGGAAGGGTGCACGTGATGCCCTATTTCACGCTCACCATCAATTTTATAAGGTGGACATTTTTATTTTCATTTCAAAAATAGATGAATTATTTAGATAATTAAGAAAATTTTGGCAAAGCAATATATAATCAGATGACTTATTTTGGGGACATTGAATAAAAATAAATGATTCAGAATCTAGAAGACAGAATTTTGATCATATTTACGAAAGAACATCCTGACTATTAGGCCTGTGAACATCAGAACTACCTCTCAGAAAGGCCACAGACTTCCTAGTCCCAAGGATTTCATGCCAAGTGAGAGCTGGCTACATGAAGACTCTCTCCTCAGAGCAAGGGGATGGACACGTGGAGCTTCCACAAAGGAGTGTGACCTCGCTCACCCTGTGGTGATGTAGTCTGGGGAAAGACACCTCTGAATAGCTGATTTCTTTTGCTATAGCGACACCTACTGTCATTACCAATACTTTGTTTTTAAGAAAAATATTTGGAAAATAATGTTTGAGAGCTAATAAAAAGACTGTTAATGCGAATTCTTTATTTTAGTAGCTTAACTTATGAATTATAATATTCAAGAAGGTTAAAATAAAATGCATATAAAGTATAGACCTTTGAAATATGTGTGGATGAAGTGTTATAAAATACTATGAACTTACTGGCTTAATGAAACGGTCCTTACCAGATCCACGTATATATGTACATATATGTACACGTATGCATGCATTCATATTACATGTGCCTGCAAAGCGCTTTAAAGAGTAATTCCAAAATGAACAAACAAAGCAGAAACAGACTCACAGGTGCAGAGAACAAGCCGGCGGTTGCCACGCGGCAGGGGTTTGGGAGACCGGGTGCAAAACGGGGCGGGATTAAGCACAAATTGGCAGTTACGAAATAGCCACAGGGATGTGAAGTGCAGCGCAGGGAATACAGTCAATAAAATCGTGATAACGGTGTGTAACTGCGATAACTCTGTATACACTAATCAGGGACATCACTCCCGCAGGTATATAAATGTCTAACCCCTGAGCTGTACACCTAAACTAATGCAAAATAATACTGACTGTGAACTGTAACTGGAAAATCAAAATAATTTAAAAATAAATTTAAAAAATAGTGATTCCAATAATCTTAATACTAAGCTCAGAAAACTTCATTTTGTCAAATTAGCAAATTTAGCAAATTATACGTCTCACATGTTGTCTTAAACGGTAGAGTGTTTACTCTAAAGTGTTCAAAATATCCTAAAATGCCCATTTTGAACAGTATTAAATATATCCTACATACTCATTTATGTTCACTTTAGTAAACGTCTAATTTTTTTTTCTCTTTTTTAAGGACTGGAAGGGGCCGATTCGCCCAGGAGGATAAGCGCCCCCGTATTTCCACAGCTCGTCGGGAACGGAACAGGGGCATCTCTCTCACATGGTAAATATCAGTGTTTCGAGAAGTCTTCTTTGGGTTTCCATCTGAGTGAATGAACACGATCATCTACCTCAATGGTCTCGGTTAGTTGAGCGCTAACGCCATTAGCCAGCTCACCGACGCTCCCTGTCAGAAGCACAAGCACCGTCAGAGCTAAAATGGAAAAGAACCTCAGAGCTGGGGAGGTCTTTCCCCAGCATCTCAGGAAAGAAACGGTAACAGTGAAGAGTCCAGGAAACTTGCTGCAAAGACAAACTTCACAGCTATCAGCGTTTTATTCATTCAAAGGAATTTCCCTGACACAAAGATGTTCATAGACATGTAGATGAATACATAGGACGAGATCTATATGGAAATCTATATCTGAACTTGGCCTTCCTGCCTGGTCTCCCACATTACCACAAAACTAGAATAATAAGAAAAATATCAGTCAGCATGCGTATTTTGAAGAGAATAACAGGCAGGCACCAGGAAGGACAGAAGCAACTCAAGGATGGGGAGACACGCCGGCAAGTTGGCAGAGATCATCTTCCCCTATAAACAAGTAATTGACAATATCCGACAGAAAACAAGCTTTCGTATATGAAAGAGTGGAATTTGGGAAGGAATGACAGCTTCTAATGTGGATTGTCACAGAGGAGTTCTAAATAGGCCTGGACTAGGAACTGAATTTCTTTTTATCGACTGTATTTATAGAGACAAAGAAGAACAGGGAGAACATTCTGGGCCAGGTGATGGCGAGGAGTCCAGTTTAGAAATAACAGTGTGAAATCAGGACTGCTCCACGCGCATTCTGAAACGGGTTTGCCGAGGATCCCCACAGGCTGCAGGATTCGAGTTGGAAACGGCGGGTCCACGACTCCCCACGAAGCATGCTGGATGCCAGGCCAAGGAGGCAGACTCCATGCTACTAGATTTTGAAAGATTCTGACACAGGGATGCCCCTATGAAAGCAGTATTTTGGGAATAATATTGGTAGAAATGGAAAAGAGAGACCGAGGAGGAGAGAGAGATGTGGCCCACTGAAGGCTGCCATATTCGTTCAGATATGAAACTGTAAGGGTCTGGATTAGGCTGGTCATGCTGCAGGTAGTAAGAAAAAAATGTGGCTGTGAGAGACGTTGCCAAGACTGAATTTAAAAGATTTGGCAAGTAGCAAGCATCTTGGCGTTTGGCTCTAGCGTAGATTCAGGCTACAAAGAGTGAGAACAAAGACCACAGAGCAGTCACTCTGTAGATCAGCTGTCCTGCAGCCCCAGAATGGCGCCCGGCCAGGTCGGGCTAAGTACCCTTAGAAGAAGAGAGGAGAACACAGCAAAATCGTTAGGAATAGAAGAGCTGAAAATTATACAGAACATGTAAGGATTGGTCGATTCGTTACATAGAACGAAAGGATATTCTCTAAATAGTAATGACTAAGAGCCAAGCCAATTTGTGCAAAAGCCAAGCCGTCTGGACCAAGCAACAGAAAAAGATGCAGGAGAGAGAAGAAATCAGAAAAATACGCAAATGGCGAGCAGCCAAGAAGACAAGCAAAAGCAGCGGCAGGGGAGCATGGAGGCGTGGGAAGTGACAAACGGCTGTCACCTTGACAAAAGGGAAGAGCTGAGTTAACAATGGAGACGGAGGTGCGAGTACAGCTCTGAAGCCCAGCGTGACTGCAAAATTAAACGTCCATCACTCAGCCGCCATGACAGTGACTGTTTCCAGCATCAGGAACGAAGACCCATGTGGTCACCAGTCCGGATTTACTTAGGAAGAACGCGAGATAGCTGCCATCTGCCGTCCAAGAAGGGGGAGGAGAGCAACGAATGAGAGGAGGACCCAAGCTGCAAGCATCACCTCCCGAGGCCCCTGCTGCCACCCTGTGGGGGTGTTCTTCCCTGCTCTTCCCACAGCTCACGGCTGTCACCCCGCTCCTGCACAAACGTCCCCTCCTCACCTCACCAGCCGAATCAAGCACTCGCTCACAGCCCAGTCATTCCTTAACTCCCTAATGTTTGTTTTCTCTGTCAAACTTCCCACCACCTGCATTTATGTTATACTTTTGAGTATTTTATTTTCTGCCTTGTCCTAGGTCACAGGAGTCCCTGACGCCCGGGCTGTGATTGGTACCCATCTGTGGATGCTAGGAACTGGGCCGCACAGCAGGAGGTGAGCGGTGGGGGGAGCGAGCGAAGCTTCATGTGTACGTGCAGCCACTCCCAGTGCCAGCATCACCGCCTCAGCTCCGCCTCAGATCGTCAGACGTTAGAATCTCATAGGAGCCCCGGTCCCTGGTGCCACAAAGGTTGGGGACCGCTGCCCTAGGATGTAAGCTCCATAAGGGCAAGCACATCATCTTTCTCGTTCCTTGCTGCGTTCCAGCACTTTGAAAGGCGCCTGATGCTCGTTGAGTGGTGGGCGAGCACAGTTCCACACTGATGTTCCGATTCACGTGCACCCAGGTGGGGACTCGGCCGTCTACAGGTACGCAGTACACATGTGCTCTCTTTCTGCCCAGCATATTCTAAAGAGCCTCCCATCTCCAGTGACAGTCCAGGTGGCTCAGGAGCCCGGCCTACCTTCCGGCTCCAACGGTGGCGCCTGAGGCAGGGCGGGTTGCTCAGAGTCCAGTCACCACGCCGCAGGGTTTGGTGCATGGGTTGGCATGGACTCCAAAGTAGGTGAATTCGGACTCATCCCCAGGGCTCTTCCCAAAGCTGGGCGACTCATATATTCTCTGGGGTCAGTCTAAGTGGAACCTAAGCCTGGAGCCACCAGCAACCCAACTCGTTACCGAGTGGGAAGTAGTTGCAGAAAAATGAGTCCGACACAGAGAGAAAGCCGAGATATGTGAAAAAAGAGATGCATTTCTGATGACAAGGTTGAAATCCCTTTGGGTCCAAAGATGCCTAAAAGTTAACTTTTTCAACCTTCCAACCTTCGAACCTTTGAACAGGAGATAATCGAAGCTCTAATTTAAGCTAATTTAAGTTGGATTTCTCTCACTTGCAATAGAAAGAGTCCTGACTAGTGGAAATTGTGAGGACTTGGGCAAGTCTCATTTCAGCTACCTGTGAAACAGTGATAATAATACCTCTGTGTGTGCGCAAAATTAGTGATAGTTTAAATTACAAAAATCAATAGTGGCTACTCGATACGTGGAGAAGCGGCTCGTGGATGTGGTAGGAGCAGCAGCAGAGCTTGCTGCTAGAACAGGACTGCCCGCACTGGAAATGAGCGACGGAAGGAGAGGGTATGGTCGGATCTGTCCACAGAGAGGGCTGATGCGAGCTGCATCTGGCACTCGGCATGCGAGAAGCCTAAAACAAGACCACACCCGCAGGGAGAGATGGTCACAGAAGATACACGGACAGAAGGAAATAAAAGAAGGCCAAGACTATCCATGAGGTAAGAACAGTAAAGACACTGAGTTGTCAGGAAGTCAGAGAGAAGTCAGGCTAGAAAGACTGGACACAAAAAAATATTCCGAGGTACAGGCGAGGGAGGGACAGCTGTGTGCTCCGATCCTCTCGTGGGGACCCTGGCCCGATTCTCGGGACCAACAACACATCTTTGAAAGGTCAGACACTTTGTTGTACTGTATCCTGAATTAACTTACCCAATTAGCAAATCAAACTAGGTACATACATCCTCTTGAAATGCAAATTCCTTTCCTTCCCAAGCCAAGAGCGAAGCTGTAGAACATCATCCTCACTCCAGCCTCACTCGCAAAGCAGGAGCGACCGCCTGCACGTGGCTTGAGAAGAGCCGGCCTGGGATCGACTGACATTCCAGCAGCGTGTGGTCCTCCATGTTGTTTACATCGAAAGGGCAGCTTGTCGCAGTATCTGTCATTTTCTCATCAACTAAACATCATTCGACATGACCGTACCAAGCCATTATGTGAGCAGTTCTCAGTGAGAAGATGGCTGTAGTTCCCTATCACGTGTTCAAAGTTAATTGAGAATAAATGCAAATGTTCACATGAGCAAATGCAATTAATGTATCGACAAGCGTTTTCTGAGGAGCGATTTGGTGTTCCGAAATAAGACACCTCGGAGAAGGTTAACGGCATCTCGAAGAGAGTCAGAAAACTTCGAAGCCAAAGAAGCACAGCTTTCCAGTGAATCCAGACGCACATCGAGACCTCACTCGCCCCAGAAGTGCAGTGGGCGCCAGTCCCCAGGAGGCCTTTCCGGCCCCTCGCCCAGAAGATCCGGCCTCCATCGCAGCCGCCTTTCCCATGTCAGAGCGCTCTCCACTGCAGGGGGGGAGTTCTTTCCGCCCTTTAGTCTCCCGAACCGCCTCCACCGCATCCCCCATGAGAGCGAGCGGTGTGCCTTTCCGAAGAGCGCACCCCTAAAAACCTCAGCCCTGCGGAGCCGGGACCGGCAGGAGAGAATGAGGGGTGATGGCACCCCTATAAACCTCAGCTTGCTATGGAGCAGGGACCAGCAGGTGAGGGGCGATGGTACCCCTATAAACCCTACTGCGGAGCAGGGACCGGCAGGTGAGAATGAGGGGGATGGCCGAATGACAGCCTATTGGAAGTGTTTGCATCGCTATTAAAACGACTCTGTTTTACGAACTTTACCGTCATCCTGACAGCTGCCAGTGACTCGAGTTCACCCAGATTTGAAAAGAATGAAATTAAACTGATTGTCCCAGCACCTGCTAATCCTGAATTTCTCTGAACTTAGAAAATACCATCACCTAGCAACTTCCAGACATTTTCTCCCTGATTCTTGCACAGCGCGAACCCATTCGCGAATGCACAGCAAACGCCTCTTGTGTCTGACCGTCTTTTCTTGTGTCGAGTAAACGGGAATTTGCCCTCTAGGCTTAGCTGAGGAGAGCTCAGCTGCTCTGCGGCCATGACATGGAAGAGCTCACCCTGAGCAAGCAGGGCTCCTGTCTGTCAGTATTTTTAGCATTTTCCCCACTCCCCACTGTTACCTCATTGATTCGGCTAATGGACCAGAGTGTTTTTCAAAATATGAAATGCTATTAGGCAGAGTTCTGAGGAATGTCGATTCATCTGAAGGAATAAACGGGAGTTCCAAGCTCATTGCAACATGAAAGATGTAATTTCTGTGATAGCACTTATGATTGGAAGTCCATCCAGTCGGGTGTTACGGGAAATTGAGTCAGGCTGCGGATCAGCAATGGAAGGACGAGTGCTTGAGACGCGGGCTGCTGGGCCCGCGCACCTGAGCCCGAACCGCCGCTTGCAGCCGCGGGACCTGAACTTCTCTCTGGACAGCTTCGTCCTCTGCGAAAGGAGAGCAACAGGAGTGGCCGTCTCCAGATTAAGTCCGTTGGTCCCTGGGGAGCGGGCATTCGGCACATTCTTAGCTGATGCTGGAGTTCTTAATGCCCATGATTATGAAGGTGTTTCAGGCCTGGGGCTTAATTAAGTCCTAACGCCTCCTGATACACACGTTGAAATGACAGAGGTTGACCCTCCTTCACACCATCAGAAAACTCCAGTGAAGTAGACACGCTTTCTGAGTCAGTAACGAATAAATAGTATAGAATTGGATAATATTAACAGATGAAAGGACACGGGCATCTTCATGGAGGACAAAAAACAGAAATTTTTTCCAGGAGGTAAGAGAACCATTGGCCGGGAGGCCCTGCAGCTCAGAAACCCAGAATGCGGAGCTAAGCGAGCGCTAAGTGCCAACGTCGCCCCGGAACGTGCACGCCCGAGGGTGTAACTGATGGGTGAGTGAGGCGTGTGCTCAGCGAGTCCACCTTTCATTAAGGGAGCATGGGATGCGCAGAAACAGGAATGCCAGGCAGGGGTGTCCGACTAGCAAACAGAAGCAAGGCGCATCCAGGTGCAGCTGCGTCTTAGACGTTTTAGTACAGGCGTGCCCCGTGCGTGCCTCTGGCTTGGCATCCCAGAAGGTGGGGGACTCTATATCAGATGAATACAGTTCGCCCTGCCCCAGACCCGGTGGAGGAAGGGAAGGCAACTGTGTGAAAATGCTGCATTAAATGAGGCTCCCAAAAACAGGTCAGAAAAAAGTAGGGCATCGTCACCACGCCCTCCTCGGTGGAAAAGACGCTGCACGGGTATCCTCGAACATCACTGCCAGTTTTGTGAGACCACGAAACACACCAGACGCATAGTGGGTCTCAGTAAATACATTTTCATTCAATAATTAGAAACGAAAGTATCATTCCATTTTAAGGTCCCTTTCTCCAGGAAAATGGCAATAACCTTTGTGTTCAATTGGTACCAAAAAGTTGGCAGTTGTTCAAGAAAGGGCCCTTAACTTTCCTTCCTGCTTCACAGCTCTGCATGAAGCTTTTTAGAACAATCCCCCTCCCCGCGCCTAGGTCCCAGTGCCCTGGAGGCCGGGGACCCTTCGCCCCATTCCCACAGCCCTTCTGCACTCCGAGCAGCTGCTCAGGGGCCAGGCGGGTGAGCTCGCAGCTGACATCAAGCCCCTGCGGCTTTCGGTGAGCCGGGCTCTGACACCGCATCACCATTCAGCACCAACGCCACTGGAAAAAGCAAGGGGACAGTGACGCTATCACAGCGACTGCATGATATGCATGCGATGCGGATCTGCAGCGGCGACAGAGCTTGAAGCGCAGCCGCACGCGACATGAGAGCGCCTGAAATTGGGCCCCACGCGGTGACGAGGAGTTTCGATTTTCTGACTTATACAGAATTCTGTATTATGTTTGGCAGCTCTGTTTCACACCAGTGGCTGGTTCCATAACGCTAACAAAGTACGAAGATGAGAAAATGTCGCTAAAAAAAAAAAAGAATGCAGAAAGCACATGCAAGCTTGAAGCCATAAAACCTAATTTCCTGTGGGAAATTACTGTTCTCTCGTGGTGATGGCATTTTGGGGGCACAGAGACTGCAGGTCTGGCTCTTCCTGCACATCTGCTGAGACCGGGGCGGGTGCGGGGAGGTGGGGCTGCTGCCCTGTCTGTGGCCGCCCCCACAGCACCTGTCCTCCCTTGCCCTACTGCCACCCCCACATCTGCTCGGAAAACCCAGGACCGGCACATTCACTGAGAGGTTTTTTTTCCCCAATCAGGTTAAAACATAAAATGAGGTTCCAGCAAGACAGTGACAGTAGACCAATGCCATTCATCGTCCCCTCCATCCAGCCCCCAGCAGCGTCCGCATGTGGAAGGAGCTGAGCTGGGCTGCTCTGCAGGTGGAAGGGAGCAGCCAGCTCCCTTTCCGATGGCTCGTGTCCCCAGGGTGGTTGTGGCTTCCTCCTTGCCCAGCCGAACTTCCAGGGGTGTCTCCTCCGTGCCCGGTGCCTGTGGTGCATGGAGGTGGCTCTCCCCTGGCTGTGGACATCTCCAAGGACACGCAAAAGGTTAACAGGGATCAGGACGTTCAGCCCATCCCATTGCCTCTGCCTCCTGTTCTCTTTCCAGCTGTCTTCCTGCTTCAGTCACATCGACATTGGCACCAATGGTCCCCTGCTTTTCTGGCCTCCCGATTCACGGCTGCCTCCTTTCTCGTACGCAGCCATTTGTCAGACTGATTAATTATCTGGTCCCTGCTCCTCTGATGGGGC
Organism: Pteropus medius; assembly: GCF_902729225.1. NCBI lineage: Eukaryota > Metazoa > Chordata > Mammalia > Chiroptera > Pteropodidae > Pteropus > Pteropus medius. Next base: position 496,185 of record NW_024347730.1, read on the forward strand.
CTCCAGCCCTGTCTAGCGAGTTGCTCCCAGGGGCGGGGGTTCTGTCCTCTCCTGGGTCTCACCTCCTGATTCTGGTCCCAAAGGGTTGGAGGTGGACACCTGCTGTCGGTTCACTAAGAATAACACCTCGTAAGTAAAATTCACTTCACAAGGAGGCAGGACAGCATCGTGCGCAGAGTACAGGCCTTGAAGTCAGACAATCAAGGTGTGGAATCTTGACTCAGGCCCTAACCAGCCACATGACCTCAGCAAAGGGATGTCACCTTCCCCATCTTCCATCTTTGCACCTGAAAAATGGAGGTTCTAAGGCTGTGCCTACACAGACAGTAGTGAAACGAAGATTTGTGGAGAACATATGGGAACTGTGCCCCCCGCTGGGTTTTCTGATTGCAAAATGCTTCCACTTTACGCCTTACCGCCTTGCACCATCTTTCCTGAATGAATGAGGTTAGACAGGGCCCGCCATCCACCCCCTCATCCTCTGTGCTGCTGCTTTGTATGCAGATGGACGTTTTTTTGCTGTTGAAGCACTCAGAGTAACTCAATGGAAAAAACCTAACGGATTCCATATCACGGCCCCAGTGGAATATCTGTGCTTATGAAATGCATTAGTCTCATGGGTTTCCTGCTTTTATATTATTAAATGTAATGTTAATCTTCTGACAAATGAAAGGTTATTCATTATTAAAAGCAAAGATATTTTATTCAAAAAGCAGCAGACTGGTTGCCACATACGTGGTCGTTGACGTGATCTTAAGTCACTAAGTTCTGCTGCATTATGGCCACTTGCTGTCTCCTACCACTATTTGCACCCCCGTCACCTGTGCCACTAAAGGGGCACAGCGGTAAAGCCATCGATAAGTCACGCTTCCACAGAAACCAAGGCCAAAAAGCACCTCGCCCGCAGCATGTAATGACGATACAGGGGTTGGTCACACTGTCCCCTGCCAAAAAAAATACCTTCCTTTAGTCCCTTCAAATGTTTACGGGAATCCCATGTGTCTGGGTCCCAGGCACTTGTCACCAATAACAGGAGACACCCTGAGGAATAGAGACCACGTGGCCAGAGACCATATATCACATTCCCTGCCAAGCAGTCATTCCCAGAAGCACTTCTTAGAAAGTGAGTTTCTGAAAATGGAAGCAATCCAAAATATATCGCCATCGTTACTCATTGAGGCTAATTACTGTAACAACCATGTATATTGTGTCATGAATATTTATTTTTATAGGGGTATTTCCATTAGCTTTCTGTCCCGACCATGAGTATTTGAAAGCTTACTTGACGGGGCTATAAAAATTAGGGTAACAATAATAATAACCTCTATTATTGATCATATAATATGTACCAAATATCCTTTAATTTAATCCTTACGACAATGCCGATAGGAAAGAATTATTATTACGTCTACTGCTTACAAAAAAGGAAATTTATTTTTATTTATTTTTACTTATTTTATTCATTTATTTTTTATTATTTTCTTCTTATAAATAAGGAAACTGAGACTTACAGAAGATAAGTAACTAGTCTTCACGGCTCCTGCCAAAGCTAAATTCAACATCAGGTTTTAAGTCTTGAGTTCAACTACTAGTCACACTGTATCAGTTTGGTCATCTGAACAATCAATTCCTCCTCAATTCCCAAAGCAAGGGTCAGGCCTGAAATGCCTCCATGAGTTGGACAGATAAATAAATGAGTTCGCTCTGTACAAATGACAGGAAACAGTAGGGTCTGTGACAGCCCTGGAGTGTATGGGTCCCTCCAAAGACAGCCAGCATCTCCATGACACTAGCAATCAAACTAACCGCATCCAGCGGCCACTTTGATCCAAGACAACAAGCTTAACACTCTGTTTCTAAACCGATCTAGGGAAACTTCAGCCCTGGAACATTCTTTGCTGTGTATAAATACTGAATCTCTGACCAGTGGAAATAAAGCAGATATGGAAACAGAGGAGAGTAATGCTAGCTTTCAAGGAAGAGAAGATTGGGAAAGAACATCAGTATGGTTAAAAATGACTACTACACTCATAGAAGAGTCAACAGTAACCAGAGATACTAAAGAATAATATGACAGAAATGCAAAAGCCGGTGCAAAAAATAACAAGTATTCCCTTATCTGAGACAGTTACAATGATAAGTAGTTCGGCTTATTCCCAACTACCAGAAAGAGGTTCCTGTGGGAGGAGAGGGAGGAGGCGAGGTCGTGGAGGAAGCAGCTAGCATGTATTAAGCACCTGCTGTATGCTATGCTTGCACAAGAGGTTTCGCCCATTCCAAAAACACCAGCAAAAAGATGAAAGACTCCTAACAAGAATTACCAAATCCCACATCAAAAGCCAAAATCACTCTTAAAATCAGGAACACGTACAATTACAATAATGAAAATATCATTAATTCATTCGCCACCTCCTACAGCATCAGAGAATGCAGCTAAAGGAAGCATCAGGAAAACCTGCCACAGAACTTTGGGTACAAAATATTTATATTAACATGTCGTTACTGCAAAACATTTTGTAAAAATTCTCCATAAACCAGCAGTAACGTGTAATTGGTAAAATTTAGAAAGAGTTGCCTTTTTTAACAGCTTCCCTTTAATGTCAAAGCATTAATACCTTAATTTTCATCAAGTATTAGCTAATAGCACACCTGACCGACATCTTCATCTTACATTATCTCTGCATAAATGACACCTTTTCTTTTCATGATAAAAGAAATCGACAGAAGTCCCGCAGGCTTCTGAGGTTAATGGCTGCTGCGTCAGGATCGTGAAAAGCAAACGAGGCTTGGGAATTTGCCGAACTGAAGAAAATTGTGGGCAGCCTCTAGGACACTCACCTCAACAAAGAGTCATAGTGTTTAAAAAAGACATTGGGGAAGGTACCATGGTCACCAGGTAGAAAGGCTAGCTTTCCCATTGTCAAAAGAGAGAGATGAACAGAGTATAAAGTAGGATGTTAATTATTATAGGAAAATGATCTCTGAGGAATAATCTTCAAGAAGTGTCTCTTTTTAAATTAAATTTTACCAGATAAAAAAGAGGGATTTTACAATATACTTTAATCCAACAAGGATAAGGAAATAACCAGATTTTTTAAATTGTTTATGTCGATATTTTTCTATGATTTATATATTAAAACGATGCTAATGGCTAAGCTGGTAATTTAATTCACAACTTGAGGCTAAGTGACCAAGATTCACATTTTCACAAAGCAAGCATCCCTGTAGAATGTACAGCCCTCCTTCTGTTTCCTGAACGGAAATAACATTTTATTTTGAATTAAGCAAACCAAAGTAAATCAGGCAAACTAGTCCTGCAACCCAGCTTTACCACTGGCAAACTGTATGACTCTAGACCTAAGGCCCTGTGTCCCAGGCTCTTTAGTTAAATGGAAATGGTGACAGTCAAGTCACCTTACACAGTCAGGTAGACCAATAGAGAAAACAGAACTGTCTGTCACACGCTCTGAGGGATCAACCCACAAATTCATGTGGGCATTCATCCATGCAACGGATGAGTCCTGAGACCCACTGGGGGTCAGACCCTGTCGTTGGTACTGGGGACACAGCAATGACAATTCAGGAAAGTCTCTGCATTGATGGAATGTACATTCTAGTGGGAGACACGGACAATAAATAAGAAAGCAAATACGTAACACAATTCCAGGTAACGATGAGCGATTTGAAAAAATGAAGCGGGGTAAGGGGTAGAGGATGGGACGAGGGGGTGCTGAAAGCAGAATTCCTTAGCTGGGGCAGGAGCCGAGACCCAAACTGTGGGAGAGTGTGCCCTGCGGGACCTGAAGGGAGAACATTCCAGGCACGGGAAGGGCAGATATGAAGTCTTTTAATTCTCGAACAGGTTTGGCACGAACAAAAGGAAGCCTGTGGGGCGGCGGGGGGTGGCGGGGGAGAAAAGCAGATCAGACCTCTCGGGTAGTCACCGGCCAACTCAGAAAGGTCCACCCAAAGGGTCACGTTCTAAGAATGACGTGAAGCCCGTTCATGGTTTTAGGCAGCAGAGTGACAAAGTTTGAGCGGCAGTGTTCCCCGAATCGTGACTTTATCCCTCATTGACCCTAAGCACCTATCCGCGTTTCTGAAACCAGGGGCGGGGCGGGGGGGCGCACGGTTTGGAAGGGCGCCATTTACCGCGATGCCGCTCATTAGACCAGCCACTCCTGAGTGTGTCACAGCTCCATGCACCCTCGGTGCTGGGTGCTTCATCAGATCAGACATTCACACTCACACCTGTACTGTGTGTGAGCAATAGTTGCCATAAACTGGAAATGGCAGAAACAAAACTCCTAGAGAAAAAAACTTCTTGAAATTTGTAACCAGGTAACTGTGGCCCTCCATCTTCTTTGAAACAACTATGACTCCGCCACCTGCTGAGAACCCATTAAATGACTGATGTGAATGAACTCAAGGAAATAGGCAATGACACTAACAAAGCACATGCACTGCAGACTTCTCTAGTTCTGAAAACGTGTTTGTCCCTTCAAAAATACATCTTTACTGCCTGAGGAGAAGCAAAATAAAGGTGTCATGCTGCATAATTTTGAATTCTTAAGTGTTAAAAATAAATTTATTAATCTCAATACATTCCATTTATTCAGGTAAAGAAAGAAAATCATAAGACCCTAATAACATGCATCAACGAATAGGAACCAAGTGCAAATTATCTAATTTTGTGGGTTCGAAAGTATGGAAATAAAAGGCAGTTTTAAAATCAAAGCTATTATGTTAACAACACATCATGAAATAAGAATGTTAAAAGGTGGATCCCCTTCCCACTCTAGAATGTACTGGAAACAGCTGTTCAAAGCAACGCAGTGTTTGAAGTGTAGCTAGAACACGTCTCTACCACCACACATCAGCAGGGGGCTCTGGGGTGTCTGCCCAGAAGGCACAGCCCTGGTCAAAGCGGGGCCTCCACTGCCGACCCCTGCGGCAGCCAACGGCCCAGGGCACGGCCCGGGGCACAAAGGCGAGGACGCTGTGGGGCTGGTCTGCGGCTGCACACCCCCCGCGGACACGCACCCCCCCGCCCCTCCCCGAGGACGCCGGCACCTGGGCCCCAGCGGGCGGCTGTGCAGCAGCCTCACACGCAGACCACGGCAGAGCCTTGCCCACACAGGTCTGGGTAGATCCCACCTATGGAACAGGGCTCTGAGTTCATGTAACTAGTCTGGAATTTACTCAGCTACCGATTTAACTTTTTGAAAACTATACTCCTGAAAACTGAAGGCAAACTGTGCAACTAACTATTCCAATCACTTTGGAAAATTAAGGTTAAAGACCATTTCAGAGCACGGGCTGGGAACGGGTTAACTTTCTCCGGGTTTACAAGGAGATCGACTCTTTCCATGGGTATTGGAGCGAAGTTAATTTAAGGCTCCAGTTATGCAGTCCTGACAGCAGCATCATCATCATCATCCTCCTCCTCAATAACATTGACTGAACACTAAATTAGTCCTGTGCATTGTTCTAAACCCTTTATATGCGCTACCTCGTTGAATCACAGTGCCTCTGAAGAGCGGCATTGCACAAAAGCACATGGTGGGATGGATGCGCGTGAGGTGAGCGAAACGCATCATCCACGCATCGTGTGCAACTCCTAGGAACACCTCAGCAGGCCTTGGAATGCCCCACGGTGCTGACTTATCCGCCTATGACACACATTTTGTTGTTTATCTGCCCCTAGTAGGAGTTCGGTTTTCGACAAAGCCCACGTGCGTCATTAGGAATGAAGGAGCGATGCATGGCCCGATAGCACGCGGTTACACACGCGCCGATGCGTCCATCATCTCCAGAGCTCAGAGCAGACAAGGACAAAGACGCCGACCGGCCTCGGGCCGTGTTCGTTCACCCGCTCGCCACCCACAGGTGCTGCCGGACTGCACTGTCGCAAGCCACAGGAGCACACCTGACTCCGCTGTCACCTCAAGCTTAGTGGGGAGACACGATTACCCACTGATCAAGCATAACGCTTTGAATTACCTTGAAAGTGCTTGAGGAAGAGTAATTTCCCTGTTAGACAATCAGGCTGTATCATAAATTCCAAAACATCACAGTTATTGGTTAGCAGGTATCTGGCAAAATGGCATTTTCCTCGGCCAGCTCTAAGTGTGTGGTACACAAAGGACAAACTGGCTCTTCTGAATGTTGCACTTAGACACATGGGACACACACTGAGACAGTCAAGAACACTTTTCAGAGGTGACTTTCACCTCATTTAAAGATAGCAACTTGAAGAATGAACACTGCGATATTAGACCCAATTAAAACTGCCCATTCGGTACCACGCCCTGACACTAGCGATAGGAACAAGGGACGTTTTATGGGTGAGCGTGGCAGTCGCCCTCCATGACATCAGCCTCAAAAGGCTCATTTACTGTCTCAGCCTGGGTGGCTCCTACAACAGTCTGCGGTGAAAAATAGCACTTGCCACATTTCTCTAACGTGACTCCTTTAAGCTCTAAGATTTGCGGACACTGGTATTCGGGAATCCGGTGGGCTCGTCTGTACGCAAATCGCATGTGTGTGGTGCTCCGGTCTGCGTCCGGGTCGGCGCGGCTCCGGCGCGCGCGTGGACAGCGACCACGTCTCCCGGGCCCTCGCGTGTGGAAGCAGCTCTACCCTGGATGCTCTGGCTCTGCTCCTAGCATCTCTAGCAGCACTGTGTCTTTTTTAAGTGGCAGCTACTCGACACAAGACCTTCCAAATGCACGTAGTTCTGGTTTTTGTTTAAGCTAGAGCGATGTTCAAAGAACTTAAGAAAAGTGACAGACAGGGCCCTAAATAAATAATTGAGGTTATTTACTCCCATCCTGTTATTCTAAAATATTCAAAACACAAGCAGACCTCCGTAAGAGGCTCCCATCATACTGTAAGCCCCGCAAAAAGAAGCCGAGTTCATTTGTTTCAACCTCCGGCACGTAGCAGATCCTTAATACTTTTTATCAACTTAAATTTGTATAGTGTTATTTGAAACAAGCAGAGCATATAGTCCACAAAGAATTCATAAAGTTCCTGTTAACCTAAAATGTCAACTCTATCAGAAGCAAAGTACTTGGCATTTCACTTGATCTCCAAGACCGCATCCTTTTTTAATTAAAAAAGAAGAGATAGAGATGAATAAAATATCATCTATAAATACGAATAAAATAAAATATGTTAAGAAACGAGAAGGAAAGAAAGTGAAGAGATGGGCCGCTGCACCCCCAGCAGTCGCCATCTCCCCACCCTCGCCCGCGGCCGGCTGGACACGTCCCCCCATCCACGGGAGGGGCAAGGTGACCGAACACACGTGGAGGGGCTGCCCTTTCTCAAAGGAGAGGCTCTTTACAGAACGGAAATCACAATTCACTTGATGGAATAATTAAGGAAAACACGAATGGAATTTTGGATATGAATAAAAGCCAAGAGATTCTAAAAGTAACCCTGGATTAATGAAAACTACTGTGACCTTCTCTCAAAATAAGTCCACACTTCAAAGGAGCAATTAAAAGAGCTCACAAAATGCAGACTGCATAGCTAATGCCACAGAATGCAAGTCTGAGAATTTACAAAGTAATAATAAAAATCTCTAATAAGCTGCTGCACTTGAAAAGGCAAAAAGACGGTCAATGGGGTTAATCACTAGACTGCAGAATATAAAATATCTGCTAAAGTGAAAACTGATTAAACAAGAGGCTTTGGTGAAGGCGACCCTGACAGGCCAGCAGCTCAGAGCATCTGAGTTTTGTGTGCCTCATGCCCCTGCCCCACACACGGACACCAGGGTGGTAAGGACAGCGAGGGACAGCGAGGGACACCGAGGGACAGCGAGGGCGTGCTCAGGGACAGCTGGGTCATCTGCTGTCCACGCTCCCCCGCCCACCTCTGCTGGTGCGAGCCCAAGAGAGTGTGCCCTGCTCCCTTCCCAGCAATGGGGTGTGGGGGCAGGTGCCAGGGGGTGGTCTCTCTGCTGCTGATGAGCGGAGGGGCCCTCTCCTCACATATAGGGCGCCCGGGGACGCCTCTCTGCCAGCCATCCCACTCCACGGTGCAGCTGTGAGAATGAGGCACCGGCGCTGAAGGTCTGGATCGACCACGGTGCCAGACAGACCCACAGGAAAGAGCCTTCCACCAAGTTTCGCATGGGGAAGAGAGGACGCTTGTCCTCTGCCATGCAGTTGAGTGAAGAGTGTCTCCGTGCACCTGCTGGAAGCTGCCATCTCCTGTGGGGTCTGCGCCCTCGGTGGACCACGGTCAGGACAAAAGCGCCAGGCTCGGGGCTGCGACCCTGCTGGAGTCCCCTGAGAGGGCGCAGTGGCCCTCATGCATGGCCCCCAGTGCTCTGCTGAAGGGAGGGGGGATGGGGAGGCTACGGGGAAGAGTGGGCGCCCACAGGGCCATCCCTGGTTGCCAGGGACCCAGGCTTCTCAGTGTCAGGCCAAGTTAAAGGAGGGAGAATGTAAGCAAAACCTAAAAACGAAATGGAAACAATGCTCTTGCAGCTAAACGAAGCATTCCTTTGAAAAATGTAATACTATTTCCTTACATTCGGGTAACATGCAGTCACCATAGAAAAATCAGAAAACCCAGCCTAGCAAAAGGAAGAAATGCAAAGATGACTAAGAGACTCATAACCAGAGACGAGCAGCGGTGACCTGTTGGTCCACCCCAGCTTTCTTATACGTCGAAAAACGGTTTTGTTGTTATTGTTTTGTAAAATGGGATCAGACCACACATACTATTTTATAATCCTGTTTCCTCCACATGGAACACCTATTCAGACCAAGTAATATATAGGTAACTCATTCTTTTTAAATGGTTATCTAGTACATCAATTTTTAGGTTGTACACTAACTTGCAGATTCAACATTCACAAAGCATCTGATGTGAAGCAACCATCTTACTGGACACGGGGTCCACATATTAGGAGGCCCGCAGCATCCGTGCCCCCAACATGCCATCACGGCACACTTCCTAGCAACGTCTGGGGCAACCGGTCCTCAGAACAGGAGTTAAGGTGTCGGGGGCGGGGGCGGGGGCGAAGAACCAGGCATCCATCCAAGCCAGTTCTAAGACCCGGGCCCTGTCACTAGGGATGGGCTGTCACCAGGAGAACCATGAGGTTCGGAGGTTCTGCCTCCGTGGAGTAGGAGAGGCCAGGACCCCCTCCACCGGCAGGAGGAGCCTCGAGCCCCTGTTCTCCAGGGCAGGTAACAGGTAAGGGCCTGAGGCCAAAGAGCTTGCAAGTAAGAAACCGTCATTTTGCTAAAAAAAAAAAAAAAAATCTAATTTCTAACAATTTCCCAGGCGATGACACTACTGATCTGGAAACTACACTTAGAGAATCACTGATTTGGTTAAAGTGGAGCTATTTCTGAGAAAATATGATTAGCTGATTGACTCTAAAAGAAGTATTAAAAACCTGAAATAACAAAAAGTTATTGAGGAATTACTTTTTAAAATAATTTCTAAGCTACATAATTTGCCTGTCAAGTTCTTTAAAACTAATAAGAAATATAATGCCCATGTCAGAATAACTATTTCTGAGCATTGGAAAATATGGAAAACTTTCCAATTTATTTGGAAACTAGTAGAACTCTGAAGGCAAACCCTGAAAAAACACAAAAGAAAAAACTATAAACCTGAAGTTGTTCAACCGTTGATGCAGCCATGGAACCTTGTCAACATGAAACCTTACGCAGGAGGTCGACTCACAAAGCCACTGAACAACATACTAAATTGGCACATACTGACGGCCTAGACTCCAGATGTGGCCAGGTTACTGTAAGGACAGATGCTAAGCCCTCCTCTCAGACGAAGACGTTCTGGAGTGATAGCACGGCCTCCGTACATCACAGGGCATGTTTTTTTGTTTTTTTGTTGGTTTTTTTTTTGTATGTTGGCTCATTTAATTCTTGCAACATCCCTCTCTTGTCCCCATTTTATGTATAAGAAAATTGTAATTCAGAGGGATCAGGTGACTTGCCCGAGGCAAAACACACGTATAAGTGGGGAGCCATGGCTGGAGAGCAGGTGTTTGGGTAGCAGTTGGCTTTGGAATCGCAAAGGCTCCCGCACGTCAGGCTGAGAACAATAAAGAGAAACAGCTTGGTCCTGCTTCCTACTCTGGTTGCCCTGGACTTGTGTGTGCTCTGCCTCTGTGGTACCCACAGAGCATAAAGCGAGTGGATTCTGCCTAGAGCCACGGTCTCACTCCAGTGTCAAGGGTTACAGACTTCCCTATCGACAGTAACTGCCAGGCACGTCATTAGATGGGAGCCTTTATTCTGTTCCACAGTTAAGCTTTAAAACAGAAATAAAAATTTACCAGGAAATGGACTCCGTCTTTTTGGACTTTGCTAGGTACTGGCTAGGTTGGACAAACTTGACATATTTAATCCTTTTCTCGATCTTTCCCTCTTCGTGTGCTGTGAATGGAGGTGTGCGTAGGGTTAACCTGCAGCTGGTAGGTGGCGGCTCGATGCATATGTCCAGGGCCCCCAGGAACCATGTATATGATAAGGGTGGCCGAGACAGGGGTGACACATCCTAGTGGTGATCTGCAACATGCACTTAGGTGTGAAAGTCCCTTGGCAACACCCTGTGCCAGCCTATGTCGTTCACTGAAAAGTCACAGTGTCACACGGTTGGGCTAGGGGCTGGGGTTATGTGACCCAGAGACGGAGTGTGTCCTGTGCAGCAGAACAAGGCCCCTGGGCCTGCACTGGACGTCTCGGACCCCCCGGCATCTGCTTTCTCTCTTTGCTGTTTTGAGCCCTTTGTCCCTATAAAGGTTGGTGAAAGCATACTTGGTGGGCTCTTGTGAGTCCTTTCCATTACACAGTGACATGTCACTGCTACAGTATATATGCTGTTTTGCTCTACCAAAGCCCAGAAAAGCAGTGGGTTCTGTCACATTTAAGAAAATGAGGATGAAGCGTGTATCTCAAGTTGCCTAGGGTTTGAAACCTGCCAGCCAGTGCCAGGACTTAAATGTTGACTCATAATCCCTCTCGGCTTTCTTCTTCCTCTGTTCAGTAGAGGCCACATCCACTTCTCATGTGGGGTTATTTTAGAGGCTATGTAAAATTGCATACACATGCATTTATATGCACAGGTGCTCCTGGAAAGGCGACCGAAATAACTTCCTTGACAGGTGGTAGCGGATGAGCCCTGACACCCCATTCCCACCTCGTGAGGCCTCCTTTTATCATTAAACCAGTGCTGACATAGCCTCATCTTACTTTTTAACTGAGCACTTCCGTTGTGTTCCGTGTCTGTCCCCCAAAACTGACAAAGCGCTAGCTAGTATCATCATTTCCACGCTAGCAAAAACGAGTTGTTTATACACTAGCAGTTCAACTGGTCACTCCTACTTGAACCAATCTGATGATCTTTGTAGATTTAAACAATAGTTTCTCAAAAGGAGTTTACTCTTTATCACAAAACTACATAAGGTCAAAATCTGGCCCATGAAGATAATGCTCGGGGATGACGGCACCGCAGGCTGCGTCAGCCATGGTTCGTCTGGAGAGCTCGCTCTGCGCCGGGCCGTGTGGCACAGTCTCCACGAACTTTCCCGTCGAAGCCCTGTAGCAGCGGGATGAGCAGGCACTGTTACTCTCCTCATTCTAAAACTTAGAAGATTGAGGCTCAAGAAAAATTAAGGGAATTAGCTGAGATCCCCATTGGCTAAGATCACCCCATTCACAGAGTGCAGATCTGGGGTGCGGCCCATGGCAGTCTGACCCCACAGCCCATCTGATCGCCGTGAGGGCTTCTCCATAATACTTTAAAAAGTCACAGTTTAGACGTTCCACCTATCCTAATGAGTTTTATCAGTTTCACATTGAGTTTTACCTCTGGTCGTGGATATCTTATGAAAATATAAATTTTTGAATGATTTTTCACTGTATACTTTCCCGTAAGAAAAAGTTCCACCCACAAACATTTCATGACATGAGTTAGCGGTACTTTGTCTAGAACGGCAGCTTTCCCTTCCACTTGCACTTGTTAATATAAACACGATGCCAGCATACTAAAACTAAATCATTGCTTGGTCCCTTTTTTCCCCAAGTTTTATGGAGTTTTTACGTAAGAGAGTACAGATTTCTCCTGCAGCAACATTTGCTGGCCTGTGAACGTCTGAAAGTGATTAGTGAGTAATTTTAACCAACCCAAGGTTTTCCTTGTCCTCACCGGATGCATTGAATAGTAAGTCGAACCTATGTATCATGCCAAGTACATTTCACATTGAAATACCCACATGAAATAACTACGTGAAGTAGAATCAGCAGCTGCACGTAGTCAATATGACGAGCCGCAGAAAGAATGTGTGAATCCTAATCAGGCGCAGATTCCCGTCTGGTGACCCTCCACTGGCCCCGCGCACGGCCAGCAATGCCCTCAGCAGTCGGGTGAGGCCACCCCAGGAAGAGGGGTTCTGTGTTGTGAAGATGTTCAGAGGAGCGCTTCAAAAATGCAAATGACAGTTCCCCCCAGACGCCTGCCACACGGAAGCTCTCAGCGACCAACAGCTGTTAGCTAGAGAAGTGAGGGCGCCCACAGGGCGGGGCCAAGCCATGGGACTGGGGAGAGGGATATCTGTCCCTTCGTCCTCTTAGCTGCAGCCCTGGAGGACTTGGCCTTGTTGCAGAACCAGGCTCCACCACCCGCGCACACGCGCTTCACAGGGACAGCACCTGGCCGTGGCAGCACCGCGCGCCACTCTCTCCCACTCTAGCAAGCTACCGTGCCCTCCCTCTCCGCCCCCCATCGCCCCACGGCCCCACCCTCAAGCTGCACCTCGGCTTCCTTTTCCAGCATCCCTCTGCTGCCTCCACCTCCATCGCAGCCCTCGGCAGCACCTACCACTGAGCTCTGTCCCTCCCTCTCAGCTCCAGCCCCCATGAGACCACGCGGAGGCCCTATCTCTTCCAGACTTGCATGTCTGGTGCCTGGTAGCATGTCTAGAATTTAGTGGTGCTGAAACATTTGTTGAATGAATGAATAACGACTGTTCACGTGGGGTGATTTCGAACACTTTTTCATCCTGAGGTTTATCTTCCTCTACATCAGCATCATGGGGACCTGTCACCACTTCATCCTGGGGTCTCATCTTCCACGATCTCCCCCAGGTTTCTTAGCCACCGCTCCCACGGCCCCACTTGACACACTCACAACTCTGAAAGTGCATGACGTCCAAATCGACGTCACTGTTTCTCCGTCTAGACTCCAAATGGGCATTTTCAACTGCATGGAACCTGGAGACTTGGATTCTTGTTCTAAAAGCACTTGTCACCTCCCCTGAGGCCCCCTCCCTGTCCTGCTCTGGTTGACAACAGCACCATTCACCTGCTTCCGTGTTAGCAACCCTGGGACACCCCTGACACCTCTCCCTCTGGCACTCCCCGTATCCAGTCAGGCACTGACTCCTGTCAATTTTACCTTTTAAATCCCTCTCCCTTTCTCTTCATCTCAACCCGAAATCCTTCCGTTCAGACCCTCCATCTCTTGTTCATAGTATTCCGAAAGCTTCTTAGATAGTTCTCCTCACCTCTATTGAGACAGCATCACGGTCCCTTTTCATCACACAACACACCCCTGTCTGAGTATGTCAAGTGGCACATCCGGCTACAGGTGGATAGACAAAGTCCCGCTTCCGTGAAGCTGACGTGAGGACGAAGCCCGTTGGAATCGCCTACCTGGCCCTTCCTGCTCGGGCCCTGGTCCACCTTCCAGCTCTCTCTGCCGCCCTCCTCCCGCTCACACCCTATGCCGCTCACTGAAGCAGGATTGTATTCTCTCTCAAAACATCTGCTTTGGGACATGCTGTTCCCGCTGCCTGGGATCCTCATTTCTACACACCCTTTTTACTACCTGATACATGTCTGCTCATCCTTCCAAGACAATTCAAATGTCACCTCCTCAATGAAGCCAGTAATCTTTCTTCTTCCAAGCGCCCAGAGACTCTGCGCCTGCCTCTGCTACAGTACTGCTCACACCGCCTTGCAATGGTGGATAAACACGTGGCTGTCTCGGTCCACTGGGCAGAGGACTCTTCCAGAGGACACTTAATTATCTCTGTATCTGAGCAGAATCTAGCATGCTCTTTGTCACACAGCAGGACACCAAGACTTAAAAATGGTGATACATAAATAAAGAGTAAAAGCAAGTATACATTCTCTCTTATTCCTAACTCAGAAACAAAAAGGAAAAGGCATAAACATTGGGTATTTTGATTCTTTAGCTTTTTCTGTCAATTATTATCTAAAGTTAAAGACACAATTAAATTTTAACAACTAAATGTTTTTAAAAAGGATTATTTTACCACCTGAAGTAATAATTGTACATTTATTTGTATAATGTACCATAAAGCAATAACTTACAGAGAGAAGACCAAAAGTGTCTTTCAAAATGATAAACACCAAGAATATACATAAATACGCGCTGGCCTTACTCACCCGCCTCTGCCCCTGCAAGCTAGAGGCAGCGAACAGGACATACCTCCTCCCTGAGACTCTGGTTCATCACCTGTCAACTGACCAGCATAGACACCGCCCCTTTCCCCTCTGATAATCGACAGCACTGTGACACTCCTTAGAACTGTCAGGAATGACATCAATGCCCGAAAATGAATACAAATGCTACTGACAAGAGACATTCACCAAGGGGTCTCCTTGACTAACGCAAACGTGACTACAGAGACGCAGGAAGACCTGAGGATTCCGGCAGAAACGCCAGCAACTCAGCGCAGCTGTCACAAGTGTGCACAGTGAGGTCGCCGAGGCTTAAAACATCGTAGGGAAAGGAAGTCTCACCGGGCTCGACCAAGTGACACCAGGAGCCAAAGCATTTAGCACCTCCGAGGACTTAAGGGGCCTGCTCACGCCTTAACCTCCCACGGTCCCTTTCCACTGATGGAGTGGGGAAGTCCAAAGGCTGCGATTATATACTGTCCCCGCGGCTCGCTTAGCATAATTTACCATTTGTTAGCCGCAGCCTGGCTCCTTCCAGTCACTGAAGTCCATGACAGTGAGGAAGGGGAGGAGAGCAGAGGTGGAGCCTGACTCCAGGAGACCGATCTGGCCGCCGAGAACCAGTCGCATGTGTAAACTTCTCTGGGTCACGTGTTCTAACGTGCAGAGGGACATCGCTTTCGGAGTTTCCCACTGTCTCTGAATGTCCTGCTCTGCTCCCCCGACAGCGGTGCCATCTGTCAGCCCGTCGGGCTCTAAGCCGCTCCACGTGTGACTGCTAGTGATCTGAGATGAGGAAGAACGGTGATGAAGAAGGCCGCAGGGCCGAGCCGGCAGCTGCCGGAGGGGAGACGCGTCACTGCGCGGCGCGTGAGCAGATGCGGCAACAGAAAACTGGGACTCTGAAGAGTGGGAATGTCCCCACGGCCAACCAGCAGGGACCCTGGGCACAGATCTGCACCTCCATTGCACAAATTCAGTGTTCCGCTCTAGTCAGGAGGAAAGGATTGCTTAAAAGCGTCAAGCACGCCAACCGTGCTCTTCCAAAGAGCAGTGTTCTGTATTTTAAGGACTCCTTTTATTCAGCTTTAGAGGCATAAAGTTGACAAATAAAGCCATAATATATTGAAAGTGTATAATACAATGATTTGACATACGGTCACGCGTCCCTTAACCGTGGGGACGCGTTCAGAGAAAAGCGCCGCCAGGTGATTTTGTCACTGCGTGAACTCACCTGGGCGGCACAGCCCTCTGCGCGCCCGGGCTCCGCGGCTCAGCCAGGGCCCTGGGCCTCCAGCCTGAGCAGCCGCACTGCGCTGAGCACTGCGGGAGGCTGCGGCTCCATGCGCAGTGTCTGTGTCTAAACACATGGAGTCTTCTAAGACGAGTGATTCCAGATGACCTCTCTGAAAATGTCCTGTGGCTAAGCAACCACCCATGTCACTGCACGGAGGTACCCAGCTCAGCAGCACACGACCGCGGCCTTGCCCTGCGCCCGCCCTGCCTCACTGTCCCCACCCTTGCTGCCCTGGACTGCAGGCCCAGCGGAGCGGAGACGTAAATTTTGCCTCACACCGGTGAACTGTCCTGACCCCTGCCCGCCTCCAGGGAAGGGCCTGGAGACCCCATGCTTTCCAGCGTGTGACTGGAAACTTGCCTGCCGGGGACGGCGTCCGTCACCTCTGAGCACGCGGCCCTCTCCACCATCTGCCTGTGTCTCTCCCTCCCTCTCTCCTTCCCTCCCGCCCATGTCCTCTCCCTCTCACATCCCTCTCCCTTTCTCTACCGACCCCAGAAAAGATCTTGATACAGTCAGATAAGAGGGGACAAAAGGAAACTTTTTAAAAATTCAACCAATGCATGTGACTAAATAGGGTGACGTGCTAAGTAGATAATAAAATGAAATAAAAACATTTTCACAGATATCTACTAAAGAAAATTTAAAAATACAAATTCCAGGTGATTCGCAATGCAGTACACCCCACGAGTCTTGAAAGGATGGAGAGCACGACATTGAGAAAAATTTTCCCGAATTTTTCTAAACATGCGCGCTCTGCACCCTAACGTTTGACACTTAATTCCACAGCGCAAAGTGTTCTTGTAAAGATAAGAAAATAGACTTTGGCCTTCTTCATAGATGTGTTGTGGGTTTTTTAAATTCTAGATTATTCTTTTCCCAGAGATTTCCACTCTCCCTTGCCTCACCGGGGGCTTCAAAATCCCATTTATTACTATGAAGAGTGAATGGGATTCACACTTGCAAGTTTACTGCTCGGTCACTTCTCCCCCGTGGGTTTAAATAATCACCCGGTAGAGATTGTAGCTGCACTATGAATGCAACCAAGTAGGCTGAGAAATTAGAAACGGAAAAGAAGAATTAATTGGTATTAGACATGAAAGGGGAATTTTGTTCCTGAGCATTTGTGCTGTAATCTCCTCTAAACTTTAATGAAAGTCTCTCAAAGTTTATCATCTTAAAATGCATTCATTTTAAATTTACCCCCTCACCAGAAAGAGTCCCTGAAACTGTCAGTTTTCGACCCAAAAGCGTTTCGTGCTTAAGTGACCAGTTCCAGTCATCATCCCTCTGACAAAGCAGGTCTTTCAAAGCTGACTCTTGGAAACTTCTGCACGACAGGCCGGTCCCAGTCAGTGCAGCCATCTGTGCCACTGCCGAGCGCGAGGGGGGAGGGGCATGCACACTCCCAGCAGGAGAAACTCATGCATGTGCCACAGGGGACCAGGACAAGAGAGCTCCCAGACCATGGCTCATGGCAACCACGAATGGAAACACTCAAACGTCCACCAATGACAGAATGGAGATGTGAACAAATACGTTGGAACAGCGAGTGCTGTACATCAGCGAAAATACCTGCGGCCCTTACGTCAGCTCCTGAAAGCACTGAGCTTGTCATACGGCGTGAAAGAGGGTCACGTCGTCCACAAAATTCAAGAAGAGGCAACATAAACGATATTTCGCTCAAAGATATAAGTCTGCCCAGCAAAACAGCAAAGAACGGCAGAAGACCGAGGCGACACGGCTGCGACCCGAGAGGGGCCCCCGGCTGCTCCGGCACTGGGCAGGCGCGCCCCTCACTGGGGTGCACCTGCGGACGTCCGCCCCGCTATCACACCAAACCGGGTGTGGCTGCTCACACTCTTCACATGTATATTCAGGAATCAAAATATAATTAAAATATAAAGCACTGTAAGCAAAGGGGAGATGTCGGCTTCTAAGCTCGCTCCCTCCCAGAAATGTCAATTTGAACAACTACCCAGAACGCACCTGGAGCCCTGGGTTCCAGGTGAAGGACGACAGCTCCTGGGGGAGCACAGAAGAAAAGACACACTGAGGCCGGTAGAAGAGATAGACTCACATGAATTAAACTAATTACGAAGTAAACTCAAAATCGACTAAAGACTTACATCTAAGACCCAACAACTGCAGACTACGGTACGAGAAGGAGGAGAAGCACTCGACAACGATGAGTCCTGGCAACAGCTTTTGGAATCTGACACCGAAACCTCCGGGAACGAAGGCAAGAAAACAAGGACTATATCAACTCAAAAAGCTTCTGCCCACGAAGGAAACCATCAGCGACATGAAAAGACGGCTTACGGAATGGGGGAAAATATTTGTGGACCATCTCCTGATGAGGGTGAATTCCACCCTCAATAAGGAACTCATACGACTCAATACCCCTCCCCAAAAAAATTGAATTAAAAATGGGAAGAGGACTTAAATAGACTTTTCTTCTTAATAAGACATACAAACGGCCGGCAGGTGCTTGAAAAGATGCTCCATATGGCCAACAATCAGGGAAATGCAAATCAAAACCACAGTGAGACCTCGCCTCACACCTGTCACAATGGTGTCATCAGAAAAACATGGAACAACACCCCCACAGCCTCTTTTCCCAATGTCCAGCACAGGCACTGCTCCCCACAAACCTCACACTTGTAACCTCTCCTTGGCATCTGTGTCTTGGAGGACTCAAAGTAATCATGTTCTCGGAGTCAAAAGCTTGAACTCAGTGAATGCAGTGTACTACCCGCCAAGGAAAACCTGTAATTTTACAGAGCATTTCCCCACTTTTTAGCACAGAGATAAGCTCCCCAAGAGAACAAGGCTTTCCCATGGCTGTCTGCCCCAAAAGTGCCCATTTCTTCCTCTCTGATGACATGTCTGAACACTGACACGTGACCTTCCAACCCTGAGTAAAGATTTGCCCAGAACTTCAAGCCCAGGCCGGGCGACTCTCCTTTCTCTCATTCATGGGGTCAGAATTTGTGGAACACTTACTGAGTGGAAGTCACTGTCCCAGGCCCTGAGGACGTAATGGCGGCAAGATTTCTGCTCTGCACCCCCTCACGACTCCCCACACATCGCATAGAAGTAACAGGAGCACGTTACACTGAAGAAAGCTGGACCGATGTGCCGAGCATCCGGTCGGTCACGGAGACAGGCACGCCCCAGGGCTAGCGTGGGTTCGGCTCCAGGCCCCGGTAATGAAGCGGGATTGCAGCAAAGCAAGCTGTGGTCTTCGCGCTGCGGGAGGGCCTTGCCTTCAGTTTATGAAAACGCCAACACCTGTGAAGCAATAAGGCGCCGTGTGCCTGTAGATGCGGCCTCTCTGCTTCCGGATTTGTTGCTTTCACGGCATCTCCTAACAGTTACTGGCTGCCCAGCACGGCCCCAGTGCTGCGAGGTGACACGATACTCTATGTAAATTTGTTTCTAGAATTGACAGCTGAGTATTTCCTTTATATTTTGTCAAAATGCTTTATCTACAATAAATCATAAAGACCCACAAGTCATGAACTGCATATGTTTACCCTTTGAAGACCAAATCCAGCATAGATGTAAAAAAGCAAGCTTCGGAATAAAAATTATAAAAATCATTTTAAATGTTTACCCAAAACACCTGTTTACAGTTATTCCTGAGTACAGGCATGCCTCGTCTTATTGCACTTTGCTTATTGCTCTTCACAGATGCTGCATTTTTTGCAAACTGAAGACCCTCCACCAGCACAAGATTACGATTCACTTCATTGGGACCCTCGCTTTATAGTGGTGGTCTGGAACTGGACCCGCCATATCTCAAGGTGGGCCTGCATTCTCTGAGCACAGAGGGGAAGAGGCTGGCCCGTGCCCACTCTCACTGGGCCTCAGACCTGCTGACACCCTGACACCGTCTGCATAGTTCAGATATATTAACAGTATTCTCTTTAATTAAGAATTAAAAGATACCAGATACCATGCTAAGTACTTTGGACCTCTTAATTTTTAGAACAAATCTTCCAGACAGGAATAATTATACCCACTTCATAAATGGGAAAAGCAAAGGCCAGAGAGATTAAGTAAACAACCAAACTCATACCGGGTGGCATAGCCAGGATCAGAACCCAGGCCTGTCTTACCCAGAGACTGAGCCCTTAGACCATGCGTGCTGCCTGAGACACCCCTCAAATGCGTCATTTGGAAGAATGAGGAGTCCAGGCTACCATCGTGTGTCAGGAGGGCGCATGACACCCTATCACGAGGAGAAGCAGCGCTAGCTAAGGAGCTACTGAGGGCGAGCAGGAAGATGGCGACTAGGGGACAGTGGACATGCCATCTTTCTCCCCTGACCATGGGAGCCTGCAGAGAAGTCTCCCAGGAACCACTCACGACGGCCCGGCCTCTGCCTGTGGTGGCCGAAGAACATAAATGACTGTTCCTTTGCTCCCAGGGGACTCTGCCTCTCCTTTAGTTAGATCAGCTTCCTGTGAAAGTAGTTTTTAAAAAACACAAGACTTGTAAAATATACCAACGGGGGAAAAATCAGTTCCTGAGTGACATTAAGCAGGTTCGGCAAAGCTGTGGAGGCTCAGAAACAGGAGAATATACTGAGAAGTTCTGAAAAACAAATGGAATAGAAAAGGAAAAGACAGTATTTTAGGTTTTGTAACTTAAATTCTTAAGAAGATGAATGAGTAATGATATAGGAAAAAAATAACCCAAGTACGAATCTCCAAAACACACCTGCATGATTCCATGTTCTTCGAACTGCAGAATAAGAAGGGTAATTAGATTGCATTGAGAAGTCTTTTATTTGAATTAATTTATGAACAGATGTGTTGCTACAGACCTGAAGCCATCTCCCAGATGCCACCTTCACCCAACTCCACCTCCTAAGAATCAACCGTATTTGCTTCCATCTGTGTGACAACAGTGACATCCAGTGGCTAGCTTGTTGAAGTGCACTTTCACGGAAAAATGTCTGTAGGCTCTCCTTCACAAGTCATGTGCCCTTCCCATTTCCAAATGTCACCTGCAGGGTGCACCTTCAGAGGAGCATGGAAAGGATGAAGGAGAGAACTGTGCCCTCTGACAGTTCCGAGCGCATTCCCTCGTCTCTGGAGAGTGCTTGTGTGAAGCGGGGGCGTCGCGCACACGCACTCAGTGGCAGTTACAAGCCACCGTTTCAGTTGAAACACTTGGGCTTCCCGATCACTCGCGCTGTACTACTGTTTATCTGAGAGGCAGAGGGAAATGATGACGAATCGTTTGCTTCTCGTTTCTTTCTCTGACTTAGAGTTCCTACTAAATGCACGTGTGGGTCTGAAGGTTGGATGCTACACAGTGGCATCATGGTCCTCGAGAGGAAGAAACAGAAATATTTAGTGAGGCATGTTAATGGTCAGGAATGGACGCCGTCTGTGGGGGGGATGAGCCCTGGAAGGACCGACCGCTGCCGCTTGTGTTGGGCGGCCGTCTGGCTGGCAGGTGCACACATTCGCTTCGGGAAGAGATTTCACTCCTCAGTGCCTTTTCCCCACTGTGAAGAGCTGAGAGTCAAGCCTGCAAGGACCAGGCATACACGCTGGCCCCGCTGAAAACCACAGGGGACAGCAGGATGCTGCAGAAGGCTGAATCGCTGGCCCAGCCCGTCTCTGAGGCATTAGTATAAAAGCGACACTAAATCACATAAGTGTGGTCCCGGGAAAGAGTGTCTCATTTCAGTCATATGCACACATAACATGATCATCACTTTAATTAAAGCAAGATCTTACAGAATACTGATACTGTGCCATTTGGTGAGGGGGAGGAGACGTGTAAAGGGACAGACTACAAAAAAGAACGTCGGTCTGGGGTTGATGTGTGTAACCGATGTCTGTGTCTGTCTTCCCGGGCCTTCTGAGATCACCCTTTTCTGTTTAAAAGTTGGCCCAAGCCCTCGCGCCATGAAGAAGAAATATCGTGTGCGTCCTGCCCCTGCACCATCACCTCATCGGTGTCCGCTTCTCTCGTTCTCCTCTTGCTATCATGTCCTGCCTCTGCTGAGCTCTCCCGAGCTCTCTGCTCCCTCGCTCTGCTACCCTCTCATTCCGGTGAGACTGAAGTAAGCAATGTAAGAGCGGGAACACCTTTCTAGAAATCCTGTTCCGGCTCTGCCCGCAGTGTCTACGACCTTCTCTCCTCTCTCGTTAGAGCAGCTCGGCCCTGCTTCCGTCTCCCGTCTCCTTCCAGACCAAGCCCTGAGTCCATCCACTCACACCCGAGTGCCTCCTCAGAGGGGCTTATCGAATGCAACGACGCTTCCTATGAGCAATGATGTCGCCACAATGTTCTCTGTACTTGCAGATGGTGTGTTGAAAACACATCTAGATGTAGTGGGCTGATCTACCAGAAGTTACATTTTCCCTCTTCAACAGAAGCCGGAACACACTCAGTAGAGTGTGAAAAAGACCCTGGAGCACTTTGAACACCTGTTCTGAAAAACAGACCTCCCCTGTCTGCACAATAGTCAGAGCGCTCAGCACAGGTGGGGGCAGATGGCATGAGGGCTGGGGGTGGGAGGAAGGGGTGCAGTGGTGTACTATAAAGTTTAACAACCAGCTCTTTGAGTTTCGATATGAATGTTGGTTAATCTTTTCATTTCTGTTCATGAGTAAAGCAAAAATAAAACAATAGAGATGGATGGCGGAACTTAGCTCGTCTGTCGATGATACGAGAGACTCTTTTGCTAAAATAAATACATATACCAAATTATGTATTTTGGGATCTATACGATTCTCTTAGTTATAAAACTATAAAACCAAATTTTTAACTGTAAAGTGTCCTTTGTCATGGTACCCAGCCATCTAAAAATAAGTGGCCTATGCTATATATATGCTTTAAAGTATTAGAATAATATAGCAGAATCTTTGTCTTTAACATTTACCTTAGAATTTCTCTAAAACATAAATGAGATCATTTTCCTTTCTACCAATAAATGCAATTTTATGAATACACTCTCAAGTGTCTCAAGTCTTATTTCATTATCAGCAGTAACAAGCCACTCTGCTATCTTTCTAATGACAATTTTCATTATAGAGATAAGAAAAGCCATTACATTTAGAAACTCAGCATCTGAGGTGTAACTCCTTTGTGAATATTTCCATCAGTTCACCTCGTTTTCCTGTTCGACATTAATCAACTCTTCACCTACAAATATGCTGTTTCATTTAGAGCTAGTGTTTAAAGTTAATCAACGGCCTATGTCCTGCTTCGTTTCAGGAACCGTGTAGGTATGCATCAGGGGAACACAAATATTAAAGCTGTAAGTGCACTTCTTAGTGAATTTATAGTAACGTTTTAACTTAAAGCCCTTTCATACAAAAGAAGTGCAGTGACAGGGAGACCCCCACACTCCATTAAAGTAACTGCACCAGGAGAAGATTTTCTGGGCACATCTGAAGGGCAGCGCAAGGAAGGTCGCCTTGACTGGGCTTGGGGTGTTGTGCTGAGGTTCCTCAGACAATGATTGGTTCCACTTTGATAGTTTTCAGTAAATAGTCAAACCTTTCCTTCCATAGAAAATTCAAAGCCGCACAGTTGATTTTCCCACTCAGCGGTAATTTCTGGCCTCAACTTGTTATTAGATCTGTCTCAGCATTCTTATTTGTCAGGTCAGTGTAGTATAGATGTCACACAGTGGGCATCATAATGACCCCTCAAGGAGTTCCTAAGTCAGGAAACTGAAATCCACAACAGCGGGGCTGTGCAGGGTCAGTGCGCCCCACGCATTATTCATTCGACAAATGTGTACCGAATTGTCACTAGGCACCAGGCACTGGCTGAGCAATACTCTGCCTGTTCCTTGTAGACTGTACTTCCTGTTTCCTTTATTTGCTCCATTACTATTACCTTTTAAATGTCCACTTGAATGATCCTTTGAGTAACCTGGCTTCTCAGTTGGTTCTCCCAAAGCAGACCCTGAAATGAGTACTTGGTTGCAGAGGTGATCTGCAGGCTGAACTAATGACAACATAGCACAAAGACGATGCTCCATTGTTATAAACAAATTCTCCCATCAGGGGCTGCCGTCCCACGAGGGTGAGTCTGATTTTCAGTCTCTACCTCCTCTGAATCCAGAGACCACATCTAGACTAATGAAAACATTCCGGGATCCCAAGGAGCTTTCAAAACACTGTAAGGGCTTTTTCATTAGGAAGGAAGAATATCTTTGAGGAACTTACTGCAGATTTAAAACTTGTACAAACGGGAATTAAACAGTCGAAGAACCTCTAGAAAGAGTATGTGTTGGGACACTTAATCATTTAGAGGTCAAATATACATATTTTTATATTTTGAATTACAAGTAATATATGTGATATAATTGAGTTTTCTTTTATTTTAAAAAGTATCTCTCATATGTAGATATGGGACGGGAGAGATGTATATTAAAATTGAAGAAAATTCTGCCGCATGGTCTTTGAAGGAAGTCTATAGAAGGTAAAGTGAGAAGACCAATGAAATTAGGCATGTGAAAGTGCTTTGTGACATTTAAAGGGAAATAAGTTAAAAAGAAATGTAAAATACATCTTTTACATCTTTAACATGATACTAAGTCAGGTAGCAGTTTACCTTGGTGCCCGAGAGAGGACACACAGGCCACGGGCCTGGTGGCTGGAGACAGCGGTGTGGGAGGGAACAGAAGGCAGCTCAGGTCCATTAATCAGGGGCAGGAAAATTCTGTCCCAAAGTCCACACCACGTCTCTAAGCCACAGGCTCTCCAGCGTTAGCGACAGGGGTGGTTGGAATGTCGGGCTTGAGAAAGCACTGCGTGCGCCCAGCCCAGCCGCGCCCCCGTCTCCCAGCTCCATTTCCCTGCTTTCTCAACAATGGCCAGAAGGTGGCGTGCACGACACTAATTCCAAAAGTACATACCCTGCTGCCCACATGCGCTAAGGAGTCCATCAGCCGGCATGTGTGCTTTTAGTTCCCAGTGGAGACAGCACAAAAGACAAATGAAAGTTTGAGAAGACGGACCGGAGAAAGGCCACACAGACCACAACCACCATTACCACCCAAGAGCAGCCCATGGGCTAACACGCGTTCTGAGAATCCTTCTCATGAAATTCTGGGATTGAAAGCATTGGCTTTACAGATTATTCTGCAATTCATTCATATTTTTTTAGATGTCTGTTTGCTTTTTAACTATCAGTCGCCTCCTAAGTTTTCCCTTTACGAATAGCAGTGATGGGAAACTAGACTGCAGCGTTTTATCTCCACAGCCCACAGGACACAGTGTTTATGAGGCTCCTCCGCATCCCAGACAGGCCTCCGAAGTCAGCGACTGCTCAACCAGCAGAGACCCTCCTCGTCCCCAGTGAGAGGAGGGGACGCGCCACGGAGGAAGGGGCCGCAGCCTGGGAAGTGTGAGAGGAAGAGACCTGCCCGCCTGTGCTCCGGTTCCCAGTGTCCTGTTCAGGGAGGACAGGCACCGTCTGCTTTGCATAGTAAGCCTCGTCGAGGAAGTGGCTATTGCTCCTTCCAGTGGAAGTCTCTGCTGTGATCTCTGGACCTGCGAGAGGAAAGGGCAGTGTGCTGGCGACGCTGTGGTCAGTTCAGGAGGGCCCTGCGCCCTCGGCTAGGCCTGGGTGCTTACGATGGGATGGCATGGTGACAGCTTCCCGCAGGGCCAGAGGGTGGCAGCCACAGTGATGAGTGACTCAGGGCCGAGGACAGGAGCCTAGGTGCGTGGCAGCCGCCCGCCGAGGACGGCGTGCTGGTGACCAAGGACACACACTGCCTTGGCAGGGGCATCGCACTTCCGGCTCTTCACAAGTTCTTGAGGGTGTATGCAAACCCTGCATCCTCAGTGCCCTCGGCGTTCCCCATGACGCCACATGTTTTGACAAGTCCCCTTCCACACAGAGCCCAGCATTTCCCTAAGGGTTCAAAACCACCGCCTTTCAGTCAGGTTACGCCTGCTGGCCCTTGGTGCAGGAGGAGGGCCATGGCCAGGAACGGCGACAGCGCTCGCTCGCGCCGGGCTTCCTCCCTAATGACGGCTGCAGCACTAAAGGGCTTTTCATGAACAGAGGGCTCAAAATCGAAGCCAAAGGTAACATAGAGCATATGAAATATGAAAAACGTACCAGGGGAGCAAATCCTCATAAGAGATGGCACATACTCTGGTGGGCTCGGGTACTCCAGTCTCCTCGTCCCTGCGTCCCCTCCTTGCTGGGAGCCAGAACGGGAAGGCGCACCTGGGCGCCGCCAAGTGACTCGCACAGGCCCTGAGCATGCTGGACTCCCGCTGGCTTCTTTAGGTCTCGGGGAGGGGCCTAAGGAGAGGAGGGACTGGGCGGATGCCTGCAGTGTCTTCTGACCTGATCATTGACACTGAGCTGGTTCCACACGTCTGGCTTCTCCAGCTGGTCAGACACGCACGTGAAGACTAAAGGAAACACGCTGCTTGCTGTCCACGAGCACCGTGCAGGGCCACAGCGGGCGCCCTTCCTTGGGGACACTGTCAGAGCATTCATGGCCCCACGAAGGCACCCGCACCTCTGCACCTTCTACTCTCCCCGGGGTCTGAGTCACAGTCGCAGATTGCACTTCACGACATTAACTCTGCAGTCACCAACGTAGTCTCCAGTTCTGTTCTGATATACTAAATTATGACAATTAATTATGAGATTCTGGCCACCGACAGCATAAATCTCCTTAGACTTCAAATTCAAGACTGGGCTTTATGAGACGGAGCAGGGATCTGCCAAGTTCTGCCACCTGCTCACCATGTAACAGTGGGAAAGTAACACTAACAGCACCAGAGACTGAGGCACCGTCCTAAGCCTTCCCTTGGACTGACCACTCTAGTCCTCAAAAAGACCCTGTGAGACAGGACCCTAGGAGGTGAGGAAACAGGACAAGTAACGCGGTCGAGATTACAGGGCTGGTCAAATGAACGGGGATCAAACCCAGTGGCCCTGCAGCTAGAGCCTGTACTCGCAGCCACTTCACTGGTGGGTTTTACATTGTTAAATATAACCCACTATAAGAACTGTTTTTTACCATAACCCATTGTAAGATGTATGCTGCACAATACAACCCAGTGCACACCATCTATATAAAACCGAAACTAAAATTTTACGAGACTATACTTACTCTTACTTCATGCGAAGCATTGATATTTTCTATTGTATTTTATGTTTAAAACTGCTGGTCATTCCCCACCAAACTCAAGATCCACTGAGATTCATGACCTCAAGTTTGAAACTCAAGGCACCACGCCTCTTTTCACCACGTAGGAGTTTATGAGACTGAAATAGGGTGTCGTGTGCAGAACATGGAGCTCAGTGCCTGCCACACATTGTGCTCGATGCACAGCAGAGATCCTTGTTGGTCTTGTAAACCGGCTGTAATTACGGAGGCAGGGACCCTGAAGGGGAAATCCTGGCTGGGCTGTAGATGAAGATCTTGCCAGTTAGGATCTGGACCTGGCGATAAGACTGGGAATTTCCCCAGTATTTTTAACTCTTGCAGTAATAGACAGCCACATGCAGGAGGAGAGCTGGCTGTGGCTAAGTCCGGTTTCCTTTTCTCCACCTGAAAGGGAGATGTACAGGTTGCTGTGCCTCTCTGCTGGGGCCCTCAGTCTGCCCAGCTTATTGGACTGTGTTTATACCCAACGTTGTTCTGGACACTATCAGCTACGCACAGCTGGTCTTCATAAAAGAGTCCAGCTGAGGAAGATCCACTCGTCTCCTTTACAAATGACTCCGGCTTCGTGGCTTAGGCAACACAAATTTATTCTTAGAAACTGACTGCCTTCCAGAGGTCAGAAGTCCGACTGGTCTCACCAGGCTAAAAGCTAGGTGTCACGGGCAGCATTCCTTTCTGGAAGCCCCTGGGGAGGATCCATTCCCTCGCCTTTTCGTTTCTTTCCAGGGGCCACTGTATTCCTTGGCTCGTGGCCCCTCCTTCCTCCCTCGAAGCCCACAATAGCAGGTCAAATCCTTCTCACAACAGCTCACACTGATTCCGTCTCTCCTCTCCTCCCCTGAATCTTCTGCCTTCCTCTTCCATCTTGTAAGGACTCTTAAGATCACACTGTTCCACTTGGATAATCCAGGATAATCTCCTTGCTTTAAGATCCTTGATCCAATCACATCTGAAAGGCCCCGTTGCCATGTACGGTAACATGCAGAGATGCCAGGGAGTAGGTGCTGACATTTGGAGGGGAAGGGGGCAGCTATTCCGCCTGCCCCGGGAGAGAAAGCACACGCAATAGCGCATAGATAGAACACCGACAACAACGCAGAACGCTGCGTGCCAGGTATTGTGCCGAGTGCTCTACTCGCGTCAACGACTTCCTTGTCGAGAAACCAGGCTCGTGAGATGATACACACTGCCCAGGTCACACAGACGGTTCACGCCCAGGTCACACAGACGGTTCACGCCCAGGTTGCCTGCCTCCAGGTCACGCTCTCGACCCTTTCTCTGCATAACTCAGGACTCGGTGTGCACATTCAGTGGTGTGCACCTTCTCCCCATCACAGACTCATTTACTCTTTTCTCCCTGGGACCTTATTTTGAAAGATTTTGTGTATTAAAATTGTTTTCATTAATGAACGTCATTAATGAAATTGTTTTCATTAATGAATGTCATTATAATGTCAGAAAGCTATGAGCTAATCTCTTTGCCTCTTCTAGATTTACATACTTACAGCCAAAAATAATGCAACTTTACATTTTACTTAACACACGTTGGCATCATTTTGGAATACTGAAACAAGAGCTCAGATAACCCCCTCTTAGGTGGCCTGGGGTTCAGAGGAGGGAATCGATGGGGTGGAGCAGTCCAAGAAAAGGGGTCTGACCTCAGCCTCAAAGAAGCAGAGATTTCAGATAAACCAGAGAACAGAGAATGTGAATGACATCTACGACAGTGGTCTCCAATCTTTTTGGCACCAGAGACTGGTGCTTCATTGAGAATCTAATGCCCGATGATCTGAGGCGGAGCTGAGGCGGCGATGCTAGTGCTGGGGGTGGCTGCAGATACAGATGGAGCTTCCACTAGCCAGCCCGCCACTCACCTCCTGCTGTGTGGCCTGGTTCCTAACAGGCCACGGACCAGTACCAAACCATGGCCTGGGGGGTGGGGACCCCTGATCTGGGAGATGACACAGGAAGCCTGTTAGGGAGAACTGGAAAAAGAAACTGGAGGAGAACAGATAACATCGGGCTTTGAAAGAAAGATAAGTAAGGTTAAAGTTAGCCAAGCAGCAAAGCACAGAAGCTGAAAAAGTTCTGAGCAGATGTGCTCGGACTTGGGTAGGTCAATCATCTAGAACAAAGAAAGGAGGAGGCAAGGAAGGGCGTGGAGACTAACTTCACTACATGCCCTTTGATTCTTCTAAATTTTATACAATGTAGATGTATAAGCTAATGTAGTAGACAGACACATGCATGTAATATATATACACATATAAGCTAATGTACTAGATACATACATGTAATATATGTATAATTGTAATATATAGGTACATGCTTGTAATATATTACATATGCATGTAATATATATGCATGCATGTATTGTGTGTGCCTGTCATACAGATACATGCATGTCATATATATTATATGTGTGTGCTATATATAATATATATAATATGGTATAAAATATATGTTATAGAATATATAGTATTATATATAATATATAATATGATATATGATATATGATATGACATATAATAACATAACATGTAGATACATGCATATAACATATAGATACACATGTAATATATGCCTGTAATTTATAAATGTGCATGTGTAACATACAGATACATGCACTATATGCATGTGATATCTAGGCACATACATGTGATATGTTATAAATGCCTGCAAGATCTAGATACATGTGTGTAACGCAGACATGAATGTAGTGTATAAACATAATATGTAGATATGTCCACGTATATGACTATCTTTACTGGCCCAGAGTACCATCCAGTTAACCAGACGTCTACTCTTGGCGCACACATGAGCTGGGATGAAGACTCCTCCATTCCGCCCCCTCCACAGTAAAGCTACTTCAGCAATTTCCTCGTTGTCTTAAAAAATTGCTCCTTTGGTCTCTGTCTACCTACTTCATCCCTAAGCATCCAAAGCTTGGTGCCCAAGCATTTTATATTACTTTCGTACATCTGCCCAATTTGGATGAGAACCTACTACAGAACTGACTCAGAACTCTCACACAATGCTGTCATTTACCCCCACGGTCCATGATCAGCTGTAGAGTCACAAGGCGCATGCGGCCCAGCCCAGCCCAGGGGCCTGGCTCAGACAACACCTGCCAGCTGGCCTCATCCCCACTCCAGGCTCCACGTCATCACCAGGGATGGGCATTAGTATTTATCTTTTCATCTTAGTATGCGATTCAAGGGGCATTTTTATCTCACAGATCAACAGGTATCCTATTCGTTTTGTTTTTAAGAGCTAATGAATGAAATAATTCCAACGATGTTTTTGTGGGAAGATGCTGAACCTTTACACTTTCTGAATACTAACATATGCTTGATTTATAGTACTGGAAAGCTCGACAGTCAAAGCAATCGCCCATGAAGCTAGGCAAGCACCCCATAAACCTGCTGCATTGGTGCTGTGAGCGGAGTCTCAGGCAAATGGAGGCGTTAGGATTCCTTCACTGTTATGAGGTTTAGGGAGAGTCGCATGAGAAAATAACTCCTCAAACAGGCTGCGACTTAATTACATTCAAAGCCACAGTGTTAAGCTCTTGCTAAGAGTTTAGATGTTACACACCAGCTTATATAAACAAGTACAAGTTACAGCAGGCATAAAAGAGGGACTAAACTAAAACTCACTGCCCGACCAGATCCTAAAAGCGCTGGGTGACTCTGCACATTTTGCCAATTTTCATGTGTGAGGTCACATGCTACACTGTACGAGTGAAAGTCGTACGGCCAATTACCTGATGGGCCTGACTCCATTAGTCAGCTCGGAAATATTTATTGAGGTCCCCACAGAAGAGTCATTTTAGAAACTATGTTAACAAGAAAACATCCAAGGATGGACTAATTGCTAAGCTTCTAAAAACTGTTCTCTCTTCTCCTGGAACTCCTGGGAAGGCAGGAAAGACGCCGTTTGTCTGTATGTGCCTATGTAGCACGGTGTTCACCGGCAAACGACACGAAACCAGAACACAGAAAACCTTAGAGCAGAGCCATGATTCAGAACTGAAATTCATGTGTCACGTTCATGAAGCACTTCCAAGGGCGTCATCCCATTCATCCCTCCCGTACCCCTCATGAATGAGAAAAGCAGGTTGCAGCAAGGGCAGGCAACGTCAGTACCAGAAAAGACTGGGCTTGCGACCAAGCACGACCCTGTTTTATATGTGGGAACATCGTGCAGATATTTAGAGCCTCTGTCCCCTGCCCATGAATTTCAGGTAAGTATTACAAACTCACAATATGGCACTGACTCTAAAAACATTTTGCCCAGAGGGTGGTAGACAGATGTGATTCGCCCGCCCACCAGCGGCCCTGAAAGGCACAGTTCCTGTTCTAGGACTTTGCAGCCCCCTGTCAAACATACCAGAGTCTTCGACGGCGACTCCCCTCCTTCTTATCACACTAGCAAAGGGCCAGTGATTGGCACCTTCAGATCGCATCTCCCCGTAGTTCTTCCTAGTCGGTCATACTCCACAAAACAATCGTGATTCGGTCCCTCATCCACTGTCTCTCTAGTAACCACTGTGCAGCATGAACGTCAGTCATTGAATCTGTGTACGGTGTTGCTGTTAAATACCTATGTCATACACATATGTACACTCTGCTACATCTCCGACGTAAGCTTTTTAATGACTGAGGTGTCTCGGCATTTAATTCAGATTATGCACCATTTTGAGGTGCTCACTAAATAAAAAAGACTTACAATGCCTTTGTTCTAATGAGTTCACCACCTCATCACAAAGCAGATAGACAGGAACAGCAAATATACGCTGTTCGGCTCTGACTTTTACAGGCATGGGTCCCAGTTTCACTGCAACTCTCGGAGACGATATCGTAAACCTCACTCACAAGGACTCTGGTGCAGTGAACCTGAGTTAGACTGTCTGGTTTACTCTGAGTCCTACCACCTTCCAGTTGGAATAACTGAGGCTAGTACTCTGCTCAGAGGCTCAGTTTTCCTCTCTTTAAAACAGGAATTGTTGTGGAGAACATTTACCACCATCCCACCATTCTGGATCTTTCCTCCCCAGAAGAGAGTCCTTTCACTGGGATATCACAGCCAGCCCTTCTCTGCACATCCGTTCCCCATCCACCCCCCCCCCCGCCACACACACACACACGCACACGACACGACGCACACACACACACACCTGCCCATGCCCCATCCTGGGGAGAGGAAGAGTGTCTTACCCGACTTGTGAGTTTGGGAACACAGTAACTGGTCTCTTTCTCTTCGTTTTCTCATTGGAATCTTCCTGCGTCAGAGAGAATACACTCTGCTCCTCAGAGTAATACACTGACAGGGCTGCCTCCATGGGGCAGGCTGGGTTTGTCCTTCCTGTGATTAGGTGGGTACAGGATCAGTACACTCACTTGCCAATACATCTAAAGCATGCTCTCCAAATTTCAATATAAAGTTCACATTTTGGTCTTCATCTCTACTGCTCTTTTGCTTACTTCTCAGTTGGTTCTGAACTTTAAGAGTATCATCTATTAACCCCATCATATCTCAATAGGGATAATAATTACAACATAAGATTGTCTTGATATTATATTTGGTAGACTGTAAAATATTTCTTATGTATAAGGAGTTAGTATTTCAATTTTAATACTTCTTTCATCTATCTCTTCATTTCATAGATGCAGTTTTTAAGATTGATTTCTTCATCCAATCGGATGACTGAGTTTAGGCTAAATCTACAAAAAGGAATAAACTTAATATTGGATTATGCTTGAAATAAAATATCTTCCATTCGATGTTTTCAATTGTACATGGTTTCTTTTTTAATGTTTAACAAACTTTTAATTTTCTAAATAGGTGATAGAAAATACTACTGTACTGGATACAGTCTAGAATTTAGAGAATTATTGAAATATTGGCCGCAAAGATTTTTTAAAATCTGGTACTTTTTTTATAACTTTACCTCTGTGAACTATAATTATTTTTAAACATGAATTTGCAACTTAAATTAAACATGCCAGATAATCCTGCATGCTTTTATTCCCAAAATTGCAGTCTTCAGCTGGCCACGACACCCTTCCCTGGCCTAAAGTGACAATACATAGATTATTATCAAATTCATTCATCGTTCTGGGAACTGGTGAACAAAACAGATATGGCCCTAATCTCCATGGAGATCACGTTCGAAACAAAAGCATGGCTATATAGTTTTCCAATCACTTTTCAATATTTTATATAGCCAGTCTTGACAATTATCTTACCAGGCTGATAATTCTCACTAAAACTAAAGTTTTCAAGGCCCCAACTACTTTATTTTGAGAAAGGAAACTAATATTTATTGGGTATAGCCTTATGGAAATAATCCTGTTTAATTCTTATATTACCCTTAAGAAAAATATTATTTTCACTGTTTAATAGATGAAGGAAGTGAGGCTCATTGAGATTACATAACACCCACAAGGTCATGAACTTTAGTTAATGAAGAGGGAGACTTCTAACTCACTGATTCCAAAGCCCTATGTTTTTCTACTAGAATGAATCAGTTAATGTCATTATATCCCAAGTCAGTGCTGTTATTATAATGAGAAGAATTTTTAAAGGATAAAAATGATGTATATAAAGACATCAGTAAACTAGTAAACTTTGGTAAACTATTATTAAAGAGAAACATCAACACTTTAAGATTGCTAGACTGAACTTTAAAAGATATCTTTGCTCACATTTAAAATAACTCTTCATTTAATAATGTTGAGCTGTAACAAATCATTCACACTCCATCTCTCAGAAGTCTAACACCACTTCGTGAGAACAGTGAACAGATTCAGGATGCGGTAATACCTTTCCTCGGTTCAGATCCCGCTCTGCCACTTAATAGCTGTGGGGCCTTCCACAAGTAATTAACATCTCGGTGCCTCAGTTTCCGTATCTGCAAAATGAGAATGAGAGTAGCATCTAGTGAACAGTATTTTGGTATTAAATCGCTTAGAAGAGTGCCTGACATATAGCGAGCATTAAATAAGTATTAGCTGTTATCGCTATTGTTGTTGTTGTTTTAGAGATTAAATACCTTACGTCCATATCCCCATAATCTACAAAGGACTTGAAGGATGAGATTATGGCCAGCCAGAATCTCTTTCCCAGGAGTTCTGGGCTCCAAAACAGAACCAAGACCATAAGCAAATCCCTGGAGAAGTCAGAGGAGCCAGCTTTCTGACTGAGTTGCAGATAGTGAGGGCTTCTGTCTGGGTAATAACTGCTCCACAAGCTTGTCAATGTCCTCTCTCCAGACCACCGGGAGCACATCCGCAGTTCTAGAAAGCTGGTTACTGACTCACTGCAAGGAGGAGAAATGCATACCATGGGGAAGCATGGGACATCTTAGTAAGAGGATTAGAAAGAACTTATGACAGGATTTGTGGTTTATCTTACATGATTTGGGGAGCATTCAAGGAAACGGGTACCTTAGATGCTGTCCCAAAGCAGAGAGAATTCTGACTGGGCATCTTAATTCTTATCTAGACAGTGAGAGAAATGAAATCAAGCTAAAGCTGCAATTGGTAACGAAATAGCAGCCACTTGTTATTAGTCAGCGAAGGGCGATGTTTGCTCATTTTTTGGTTTGGACTATTTCTTATTTCTGTCTGTTCAGACGTGAGCATGCAGTGGTCTTATCTTTTCTTGTTCTAACATAGTCTCAAAGCGGTCTTGTCTAGATTGGTGTTCTCTGAACACATTTATATTCAACAGAACTTCACAGAGTCACTGTGAGTGCCAGGCCAGCTCCCAGATAACAGGGGCTATGTTTTCTCTTTCTCAAACTAGATAAGAGCGTTTTGCTCGAGGGGCAGAGCTGGCCAGGAAAATAACAACTATTGTGGTTATTATTCACACATATTGACAGGTTCATAGTTTATAAAGTCCTTTCATAGTCACTGTATGAGTTGAGCCTCTCAGAACAATCCCGGGAGGTAAGTAGGCCATAGGTCCACACCTTGCACACCTCCAGAGGCCCCATCCATTATATATTCCACGTGAACAGCAGTCCCCTGGAGTTGTGCAACAAGGCTGTGCTGGCGGGGCAGACATTTCCATTCCTTTATGCAATTATGAAATTGAATGAAAGAAGATTCCTGAGTGTTCCTGTTTCCCAACCAACCGCGTGCTCTCTGGCAACCTACTCATCTGCTGACGTCAGATCCCTGATTCAGAGTTTCCACACCAGTCTGCCCTCTCATGACCTGGACTACAAAGGCTACTCTTTGTCTGTGCCTGCCCAGAACAGGGTGCTACGAAGGGTACTGAACTTAGAACCTCTTTCACGTAGCCCATTCCTAAAACAAACAAAAAAGTATAGTGTATGTGTGTGTTAACTTAAAAAGTTAACATGTCTTAGTATATTTTGCTCAAAATATCCCGCTAAATGTAGGGGCTGAAAGTTTTAAACGCAGACTGAGCTACTAGTAACATAGCTTTACCCATTCTTGGAAACCTGCCAAGTAAAACATCAAAAGAAAATAAAATTTCCCATGAAATAGCCATTATTAATACATTTTTGCCCAGCACTGTCTTTCTGTAGCTGGGAAATTCCCTCTTGCTACTAAATTTCTCTCCTGAGACATGATATAAAGTGAAACTGAAAATGGAATACCCCACTGATAATTGCAAGCGGTTGCTGGGAAAATATGAGCATTGATTCAAACAGATTTGGTTCAGGAATCCTGTCTCTGTAATTTACAAACTCTGTGACTTAGGGCAATTTACCTTACCTCTCTTGCACTAAATTATGCATGCTTCTCTCCTCTAATATCTGAGAGTGTCCAGAATTCCCTATCAGAACCCTAATCACCCTCTACTGTAATTATATGTTCAGGTTTCTCTCTCCCTTAGAACACTACCAGCAGGGACTGTGTATATCTTGTTGTCCTTGTATTTCCAGCACCTAGCGTTATGACACATAAAATATTTCTTAAATTTATCTGTTGCCTTAGGGAAGGTGGACTGGAGATCTGGAGAATCAGGAAGGCTTACTTTTCATTTACATATGTTTTTATAATTCTTGAATGTTTTACTATGCCAATTTGGTACATGTATTTTTTAATTAAAAATCATATTCACATAAAAAAAGTTTCTCGCACATAAATATGCAAATAAATGTTTGGTAATGAAATAGTAGGCATTTGATTCTGTCCAGCTTCCTCTCAGAACAATCCTGGGAGGTAAGTAGGGGTCAAAGTAGATGATTTGAAGACAAATTGTCTTCTCCATCTTCTTCTACATAATAAACCACATGTATAATTTGAAGGCTAAAGTGTAATTGCATTTGACTGTAATTTTTCTTTTCTTATGAAAAAGTGGTAGCCTAGCCAGCTCTATCTTAAATCCAGAACATTCCGGTTTGATGTTTGACAGAGGAGGGCAGAAAGAGGGAAGATTCCTTGGGTCTTTTGCTTGGTATTCTAGTCACCTAATCAGAGCTTTGAAAATAAACTAAATTTCCTTTTTTTTGCCACTATTATCTGTGTGTATAGATCTATCAGGACACCTCATGGAACAGGAAGCCTGGGGATTGAGGCATGACGTAGCTGACCCCGAGTCCCTTGGCCTAATGCCACTGAATAGCACCAAAATCCCTATCACACCCACTCCAATCTGAACGTTTTCAGCAAGTTTCCCTGCATGAAACACTTCCAAAGACTTTGGCTGCTGATCATCATCCTCTGAATGACAATGATAAATTCTTCAGTCTTTCCAGAAGACTTCTGTTTCTTGAGCTACACAGATCACGCTGATGTAAAAAGATTTGAGTCAGAATTTACATACCAATTCCATGTTTTCTAACCAAGTTATGCTCTATATTTCTAGTTTTAAAGGCTTCAAAATATGATCAATTTCAATGAGCAATTAAAATAAGAATCTTCCCAGGGTATAATCTAAAAGGTAAAGAAAAATTTCCTTAATTTTTACAATCTAAGTGAAAGATATTTTCTAAATGCTAATTTATCTGATTAATGAATGAAGAGAGGTCTCCACTTCTAGATTCTGAACTTGTTTTGTCTGGTCCACATTTTTGATGAGTTGAAAAAACAGAAGAGAAAGAAAGTAGCATCTACTGAGGGTGTGCCATCTACTAAACAGTATACCTATATTATCTTATTTCATATTTACAAAATTATTTAGAGCAATATTTTCACAGAGAGAGAAAATAAGCCTCAAAGAGGTTAAGCGTGCTGCCCAAAGTTACATAGCTCATATGTGACGAAGCAGAGAACTGAAGTCAGATCTGTATTCTTCCAAACATCGTGCTTCCTGGAAAAGACAGTCAATATAGCAAAATGCAGATTTAAGAGATTCAGGAAAAGTAGAAGAATGGACCTAAATAGATATGAAAAAACTTAATATAATTAAGTTCAAAAATTGAACTAGGTCTACAAATGAGCTATTACTCCACATTTACTGGATTGCTAAATAGTGACAATACAGAGAAATGGAACCTCTCATATATTGCTACTGGGAATGTAAAATGATGCAGTCACTCTGAAAAAGTGTGGCAGTCTCTTCAAAAAACTAAATATGCCTTTACCATTTGACCCAGCAATTACGGTCCTGGGCATTTATCTTGAGTAATGAAAATGCATGTCCCCATGAAAACCTGTACAAATTATTCACAGCAGCTTTATTAGTAATGGCTAAAATCTAGAAACAACTAAAATGTTCCTCAATAGATGAATGATTAAACAACTTTGGTGTATCTCATACCACGGAATACTATTCAGCAATAATAATAAAAAAAAGAATCAACTATCGATACAAGAAACAACTTGGGTGGATCTCAAGGGCATTATGCTGAGTGAACAAAGCCAACCTCAAAAAATCACACTTTCACTAACATAACATTCTTGAAAAGACAAAATTATAGAAGTGTAAAACTGAATAATGGTGGCCAGGGGTCAGGAATGGTAGAGGGTAGCCGTGGGTGTGACTGTTAAGGGGTGGGATGAGGAGATCTCTGTGGTGATGGACTAGTTTTGTATCTTGACTGAGGTGCAGGAATCTGTGATGGTGACAAAATGACATAGAGCAATGTAGACACATTGAATGAATGCAAATTTGATATGGTATTAAAATTATGTAAGATGTAACCACTGAGGAAACCGGGTGAAGGATACATGGGACCTCTCCATATGATCTTTGCAACTCTGTTATTATTTATTATTATCTCCAAATAAAAAGTTTTAAAAAATTGTACCTTGGGTGTTTTAGTTGCCTATGGCCGCCATAACAAAGAACCACAAACTTGGTAGCTCAAACCACAAAATGTATTTTTTCCCAGTTCTAGAGGCTAGAAGTCCAAAACCGAGATGTTAACACAGCTGGTTCCTTTGAGGGCAGAGAGAGAGAATCTATTCCACTCTTCTTTCTTAGCTTCTGGTAGCCTCGGGCATTACTTGGCTTGTAGATGGCTTTCTCCCTGTGTCTTCACACTATTTCTCCTTTATGTGTATCTGTCTCTATGTCTAAATTTTCCCTTCTTATAAGGACACCAATCATATTGGATTAGGCCTATCCTAATGACCTCACTTTGACTTGATCAGCGGCAAAGACCCCGTATCCAAATATAGTCACATTCGCAGGTACTGGGGTATTGAGACTTCAACACCTTTGGGAGTACACAAATCAACTCATAGTACTGGGTCTAAAAGAATCAACTGCCTGAGTATAGGAGAGAAAAACTGGTTTAAAGGCAGTTCATATTAAAAATAAAAAAAGAGACAAGAAACAAAAATCTCCAGTTTTATTTGACCACAGGCTCAACTTAAATCAACAATTTGATAAGTGTTTTAAATAGGAATACTGTCTTCCAGGGCACTAGGAGATTCAGATGAGAGGGAGGCACTGCCACTCTCTCTCTCACCTATCCAACACCATACGGAATTTTCTAATCTATTTGGATGGAGGGGAATACTGAAGTAACGCAGATTCACAAGAGAACCACTGTCTGAAAACCAAGTGGAAGTAAATGAAGATGCTGAAGACTAAAGATGACACATCTGTCTTCAAGGCAGTCATCTTTTAAATCTCTGATACCACTTTAAAGGGGTATCCCCTTTCGTTTGTTAAATGGATGGCAAAGCTTAAAATTATCTAGGTAGAATCAGACTTCTTCAGTGTAACACAAGCAGGCAATATTAAGAACAGAAGGACTTCCTAACACTTAGAGAATTTTCATAGTAGAAATCTCTAAGCAGTGGAACAGGCCTGCTCACAATGTAGCGAATTCCCTTTCGCCAAGAGGTGCCCTAAAGAAGCCAGGCAGTGTCTGTTAGGTGTTCTAGCATTAGGTGGGGGAGTGTACGAGCTGCGTGTCCCCCACTTTTTTACTTTGCATCACTTTCACAGAAATGTTAGTTTAACCTTCTTAAAAACTTTTAAAACATAATTTCACTGTATAACGAAATTATTTTTAAAACTGTCTGATGGTGAAAGCGATCACGAAAGCTAAAGGTTTGGGGTTGTGATAAATAAATTGAAGGCAGTCCTTCCTCGCGGGGGTTCCCTTCACATCCGCCTGGGCCCGTTTTCTGGATCGCACGTCTTTCCCGTTTCTGACTCGCTGCGGCGTTTTGTCGGAGCGCACGCCCGGGTGGCTTTCTCAAACACAGGGCGGCTGCGCGGCAAGTGCACGTTTGCCCCCTTGTGTATGAGAACGCGTTTTCATTCTGCCCTTAAACTTCACGAATGGTTCGACTACAGAACCCAGCTTGGAAGTCACCGTCCTTCAGAACTCTGACGAGACCGCCTCGAGCGCGGGCACAGAACCGTGACGCCGAGGGATCCTGCGGCGTCCTCGGCTGACCCCCGGCTCCCCGGGCGCCTCTCCGACGGGCGTCCCGCGGGCCTCTTCCTCCCGCTTGCTTTCCGGTGTCTTCTCTGGAACTACGGACGGGCGGACGACGCGCGCTCTGGGGCACAGCTCGCCCGCACAGCGCGACGCCGAGCGTTTGGCGGGGAAGGGCCACAAGTTGCCGGGACGGCGCTCCGCGACACGCCCACCACCGCACGCGGCATCCGGCCGTCAGGAGCGCCGGTGGCCGCTGCCGCTGCGGCTGCCGCTGTCGCCTGGGCGCCCGGGAGGGCTGGGTGTCGTCTGTCACCGCTGCAGGAGGCCGGCTCCGGGAGGCGACCCTCTGAGGCGCTGTCGCCCCGTCCCGCCTCTCAGACCCTGGGGCGCCGCCGCGGCCTTACCTGGGCTCCGGACGCTTCCTCGGGTGCCCCTGACCGTGTCACCGCGGGCGCGGGGCCGGGTCCTGGCGGAAGGCTCCGTCCACCTCAGGGAGCGGAGCTGAGGAGACAGCCTGAGGGGCGGGAGGGCACGCCCCCGAACCTGGGCGAGGAGACTGACAGAGCGCGCGGCTCCCGCCGCCCGCCCGCAGGGGTCGCCCTCACCGAAGGCGTGAGTGGGGGTGGG